>NC_142576.1:4969375-5340000 GCF_041283825.1 Pyrus communis
TGACACATGTATATATTATGTGACTTTTGCTTTCAGGGGAAGCTACCAAACGCATTCTACAATATTGAAGATTTGGAGGCTCAACGATTTGTAGGGAAGTGTCTGGAGAATGTTTCAAAGAGGTTGCCGGCACATGAGCTATTGCTAGACCCTTTTCTAGCCTCTGATGATGGAGAGCTAGCGTCTTCCCCAAGAATCCCAATTCTGAAGTTAATTCCTGATAATGATCCAGTCGCGGAGGCAGAGGATGAGGAGGATGAGCTACATTTTGCCGCTGAGGTTGATTTGGAAAGAAGCACAAACATGATCATCACTGGAAAAATGAATCTAGAGGATGATACTATTACTCTCAAAGTTCGAATTTCTGACCTGGACGGTAAATCCTCAACCCTAATTTAAAATTTGCACTATATGACTAACTGGTCATGTAGATTGAAATAGACCCTTAAATTAAGAGTATGTAATCTTCTGTATTTGTGATGTTTTCTTGCAGGGAAAAATGCTAGGAACATATACTTTCCCTTCGACATTTTGAACGACACTGCGATTGATGTAGCAACGGAGATGGTGAAAGAATTAGAAATCAATGACTGGGAACCACCAGAGATCGCAGGGATGATAGAAAACGAGATATCTTCTTTGATTGCGGGTGGTAAGAAATGTGGCTCACCCCAAGATTATCATCCTCATCAGCACAGCTTTAACTATGAAGAAGAAGATGATAATAATGGTGGTATCACCCATCATCCTTTCTACGCATTCTCTTCCTGCTCTTCATCCCAAAATTCTCTTCATGCTTTGAGCTCTCACTGCAAGAATCATGATTCGCTTCAAGGTACATTTATGAAAATAAAAAAATATCTACTCAATTAGTCTTGCTTGTCTAATATTTTTCAAATGCATTTGATCTGATATATTTTAATGTAGGTGATCTGTTTATGAATGATGATGTGAGTTCTCAGAGTTCATTCGACTCCTTCGACTACTCCAACATAAGTTACTACTCAGGCAATGAAGATGATCTCCTTGACATGAGCTTCGGAAAGACTACTCACAAATCTACTCGGTTTTGTCCTTCAAAAAGCAGGGTTGCAAATACTTACAAACATTGCAATTCACAACTAGATAACCATAGACCTCAAATATTGAATCATCATCATGAAAGAAAATTACCCAAGATTCAATCACTCATTGACGTGCGCAGCCAATTGTTGCACAGGTCACTGGTGGAGGAGGTAAACAAGAGGCGGTTGTTTAAGACTGTTGGGACAATTGAGAACGTTGGGTTTCAAACACCAGGAAGCTAGCAGTTGTAGTTTCCTTGGGAGGCAAGTAACAAGTTTCTTTATAATTGCAATGTACTAGTGTGTGCGTAAATAAATAATGGTTGTTAAAACATTCGAGCCATAAGAAGATTTTATGGTTCATGATAATAACCGTTGTAGATTATGATTGTCATGAACCTGTGACCTAATTCTGCAGAGTGGACTTCTCTTTTGTGTAAAATTTCAATCGATTCTCGGGAGTTGGATTGCCCATGACGCGAATCATGCAGCTGACCTAGTTGCCTCAATGGCCTTGAAGAAGATGAGCGATGGTATTTGGGTCTCGCGTTACCCATCTTCTTTGGTTCATGTTCTCTCGAGGGACGGCCTCCCATGCCCTCCTCTTAACCCATAATGCTTCTGGGCTCAAGCCATGGCCAGTTGCTCTCCCCCATGATTGTGAGCCTCAATGTTTTCGTAATTGCATGCTGGTTCGTACTCAAGCCTAGTGAGGTTGGTTGCTGCTGAAATTCTCTGTTTCTTTTAGTCTAGTCTGTTGTTTTAGCTTTCTATGATTCTAGTTTTGCTTCACAAGCCGCCGTGTCTTTGTTTGGGCCAGTGTTTAAAAATATTGGCATAAGTGGAAATATCAATATGCAAGCTTATAAAAATATCGACGGATACTCGAATATGGATATTGATATCGGTTGTTTTTTATGGAAATGATTGAAATTTAAAATGAAACTTTAGGGATTTTTAAACATTGGCTTGGAAGAAATATAAGAGTTTCTCCAATGTTTAACATTTGTGTAATCTGAATGATATATATAAACTTTTGCTTAAACTTAATGAGTTTTACTGATATGAGATGAAGTTTATACTTCACCTTCCATTTTTCTTTGATTTTGTGAATACTTCCATGAATATCTGCCGTATTGAAGAAATTTTAAATACTAGTTTGAGCCATTTTTGTTCTGTTTTAAAACTTTACACTGATCAACCCGTTTCGCATAAATTCACAAAATTTGAGTCAATACCATCACCAACGCCACTAAGGCCCATGGGCCATGGGTCCCATGACACCAAACTAACAACTCACAAACTCAAACAAGTCCAACGTGCAAGCAATTAAATCAAATTAAATTAAATTAAAGAAAAAGGTGCCACCTTTTCTATCTTCATATGAAGAACTGATCAACCAACCTCACCACTGATTACTGATCACCCTCCGATTCAGTTGGCTGCTATCCTACGTCCCCATGGCTATGATGCGAGCCAAGGGCCGCTTAACCACGGTGGACCCGCCTCCTTCTCCAATCCCAACCGGTAGAGGCTCCCGCTCTGCGGCCAACCAGAACTTCATCCAATTCCTCGACAAGTCCCTGCAGATCCCGGAGCTCACCGCGTTGCCACCTTCGGGCTCCGGCACACGTCACCAACTCCCTGCTGTTGTCGACTTCCGATCGCTCTCCGCCGAGTCCTTCGCCCGGCTTCTCGCCTCGGCCAAGCAGTTCGGCGCGTTTCGGATCAGCAATCACGGGATTTCGGCCGAGGAGTTGGGATCCGTGGTTCGGGAAGCCGAGTCGGTTTCCCGAAACGACGGAGTAATCGGAAAACGATTCATCGAACGCATTGGGAATCGCGAGGACATTAAATGGCGCCCGCAGGTATCGGATGACAAAATATATCGGGACTTATGGTAATTAAACACCGCGAAACACTAATCTCACTTATTGGTTATTGCAATTTGCAAATACAATTGTTATTAACACTTCAGAAAAGTTGTTCACCAATACGACTTCTTACTGCAAATTCCGAGTTGCAATTTGTTATCGAAGTATTGTGTCACGTTGATTACTTGAAATTTGTCACCCACACTTAATGTAGTTAATTTTTCCATGAAAATTGTTGTTGTAGGAACTCGAAATTTTGATGAAAAATTTAATGGAGTTAGTATAGTTGAGAAACTGCAACTAATTAATATGCGAATTGTAACTCAAGTAAATATTCATGTGAAGACTGGGAAAATTTCCCAATTTGCAACTAACCCTAGTTTAGTGAAGTTCATAACTTATGTTGTTCACTGCTTTGCAGCAACAATATGGAGAAGGTTGCAAGAAAAGTTCAGGCAATTGCTGAGCAGCTGAGCCAAGTTTTTAATGGAAATGCAGAAAAGCAATTTGAGAAGATTGGAAGTGAAATGGGAAATGTAAAGTTATTAAGATACAATCACCAAGATCATTCCATGGAGCAAAACCCTAGTAATAATTTTTTACAGAATGAGATAAATAATGGCAGCCACATTCACATGCGCGAGAGCGATGATGATCATGCTTTGTGCCTTCACCTTCCGCTTGAGCACTCTCAGTGTAATGTCCGATCAGAGGGAGGCTCTGCATTGCTGTTTGATGCAGGGCCAGAGACTCTAGTCGTCACTGTTGGAAAGCAACTAGAGGTAACTTTGCTGAGCTCTTGCTTCTTTCATTTAATGTAGAACTCGCTTGAGACTTCTTATGTAAAATACCTATCTGCCTACAAGTATCTTTGTTGAAAACTTGAAAGCGTTTTAATTGCAAATAGGTTTAAAATTTTACTAAAAATTCAAATTCTTCCTACAAAAACACTTAGAAGTGTGTCCTTGAAAAGAACGTGCTAAGATGCTTTTCTAAAAAGAACTAAAAAATGCATTTAAAATCTTTAAATACTCGTAATATTTTTCCATCAAACACTGTCATATGCGTCTTTAGTCATTTGAAAGCGTATTTTAAATGATTTTCACATGGTGCTTAATTATATGTTGTTCATGTATTAAACTCTAGCTGTCTAGCTTGTGACATTTTGCATTCAGTGCCAAAACTTACGTGGGTTTCTTTTGATTTGGAGCATGCAGGGATTTAAACGTGTTTCAGGGGAAATGATCTTTGTCCCAGACAGTAGAAGCCAAGCCTCTTTCTCCATACAACTCAAAGTTCCATTGGTTTCAAATTCTAGAAAAATTTGTAAGACAGTTTCCATTGCTGATCAAATCATCATTGCAGTCATTCTATATGTACTGTACACATTTGTTGTATTTACATACACACACATCATCACTTCATAGAAACACACTATACTTTCTTTACTCTCTTTTTTGGGTGAGATAATTGATTGGGGTTTGAGGATTTTAAGGATTTTTCTTTCTCCTTGTCATCACGAAACTTACACAAGGATTGTGTATAGTATGGGATCCGTGGCTTGAAGGGTTTTGGTTTGTTCATTCCTTTGAATCGTATTGTACATCTAGATTTAAAGATTTTGTGTTGTCAGTTTGTCGATTTGTTGCAGGATTGTTGCATCTCATTATTGTATGTATTGTGTTGTGAATTTGTAAACATTTTATGCATTGTGGAGTTGTACAATGTACATGTTCAGCTTATACATGCAACTGGTTTTCATTTCTTGGAGTTGCAGCGTCTCTTGTAGCAAGATCCACGAAGCGAGCATCTACCATGTGATGTGTCATGCAATAAACCATAAATGTACATCGTGTCACACAATAAAACTATAATTAGTTACTCGGTAATGTTATCTTAACACGCAACTGGAATATAAGTGACTAGAAAAAGAGAGTATAATTTCTAATAATTAGAAGCGTGAAACTATATCCACTATCAGGAATTGATGCTGTGGTGGTGGTGGTCGCGGAATTGGCACAATCTCGAGTAGTGAGTACTGAGTACAACCACAGGAAACTTCCAAGGGCGGCAAGCGCATCTTGCCCGACATGAAGGCAAGCAAAATGGATTAACCCAATTGCCAACCGTGCATAGAGAAGCACAATCCCTATGACACAACTCAGTAGGCGATTGAGCTGTTCCCAGCACAAGCATGCACATCAGAATCAGCATTCTCAAAACCCTATCACTCAGCTTAGCTCCTCTTTCTTTGGTTTTTCTTATTTTCCATATAAATTACTTCCCCAAGTTTGATGGTGGACGACGTGGAACTTCAAGCCACATTGCCACAACTGATAGGACCCTCTTTCTAAGAAATATTGTAGCTATCATAATTGATAGGGGGAATTGAATTTCTGTATCAATTGCATTTCCTTTGATGAGGTTATTAAGGATTACAGTGATGAGCACAGTAATTCCACCAAATTGGACCTTTTTTTAGAGGAGGAGGAGGCGGGGGAGGGATGTTTGGTGCGCAAACTAAATTGATGGGTGCACCTAGAATTGTCTAAATCATTTTTTGGGTGCAATGGTTGGCATAAGGCCCATTTTATGACGTGTGACGAGGAGAAACTTTATTACTACTAAATCATGTCATAGCCGTTGGTGTGTTAAGAAAAAAGAAATAGAATTGTTATAATTGAGTGGAATAATAACCTCACTTACCGGTGTTTCGAGTATAATGAAAAATCAATCATTGATAAAATCCATCCCGTTCATAGTTTATATTTATTTTGGCAATTCCATTCCATTTTTCATGATTGGCATTTTGGAAAGGCATATTTGTCAATTTGCCCCCTAAACTTGTATAGTGTTGCTAATTTCTCCCTTGAACTTTAATTTTAGCCGATTACCCCATTGAACTATTATAATTAGCCAATTTTCCCCTTGAACTTTAATTTTAGCCGAATACCCCCCTGAACTTTTATAGATAGCCAATTTCCCTCTTGCGTTAGATTTTAAAAGTTTTCCTCCAATTTTCCATCCATCCTGATCACGAAAACAATACATGACAACTATATGAGAGCAAAAACGATGAAAAATTGAATGAAAGTTTTTAAAATCTAATGCCAAGGGGGGAATTGGCTATTTATAAAAGTTCAGGGGGAGTAGTAAGCTAAAATAAAAGTTTAAGGGGGAAATTGACTAATTTAAAAAGTTTAAGGGGATAATCAGCTAAAATTAAAATTCAAGAAGGAAATTGGTTTCTGCATACAAATTCAAGGGGTAAATCAACAAATACCTCTTTTGGAAATATATATAAAACAACATTTTCGATGATTTGGTTACATTTTTTTCTTCGCCAAAGATTCTTGATTGATTGCCAGATTTATTCGGTTGGTTACAAATGAAAATTGAAAAGAGTGAAGCTTGGTTACTTGATTAATGTTTTATATTTCCAGCTGAATAGCAATTGGCAAGGGCAGATTAGATTTGTTTGGTTGAGACGTCACTGTTGGAGCCCCATATGACATAACAAGAAAAAGATTATGAGCCCTAGAATTAGATTGAATGTACAAATCAAACTCAAATTAGCTTGTATTAGGGGGTAAATTAATCAGAGAATCGTACATAATCTATTTATTGGTGTTGTCGGGGTCACTTTAATCATTTTCTCTTGTTAAATCACTAATCAATATCAACTAACTCTTAAGATTTGAAATCTGATATTTGGCAAAAGTCCATCTACCCTTATTAAGAAAGCCTGTACTTGGGACCCCCATTCATTTTTCTCCAATATACAACAATATCAACTGTGCATGCTTTAACAAGCATGTGAGCACCGGCCTATGAAGTGAAATAGTGTTCCACAACTCGTACCATAGAGAAACCTAAAAAGGACTTGCATTTGGTAAGACGGAGCTGTTACCCGATTTGCGAAACACAACTGGTTAATTAGGTGAGATTCTCTTTTGGAAGTCGACCGTGTTAACATAATCGTTGTTAATTATTGATGTATATGATCGAGCCCATTGAATCATATAGAAACGACTATGAGAATCAAGAATTCAAGAAGTTACTAGTGTTTGAAGATGACAGAGAACTGAAGAAGTTTTTCTCCGACTTTTATCGAGTGAAAATGAATCATAAAACATCAGATCTAATCTAAGCTCACTTTGCAATCCTAGTATGCATATATAGTGAGATAAAAGTTAGGATATTTTTTAATATATATTATGTATTTAAGACTTATAGTAGGATAAGGATTATGATTAATTTGTCTGTTTGTTTATAGAGGTATTAGTTGATTTGCTCCCTGAACTTTAATTTTAGCCGATTATCTTTTTGAATTTTTATAATTGGCCAATTTTTCCCTTAAACTTTAATTTTAACCGATTAGCCTTTGAGCTTTTATAAATAACCAATCCCCCTTAGTGTTGGATTTTAAAAACTTTCATTCAATTTTTCATCCATTCAATTTTCCATCCTTTTTGCCATCATACAACTGTCATGTGTTATTTCTGTGATCAAAATGGATGAAAAATTAGATGAAATTTTTAAAAATCTAACATCATGAGGGAAATTGGCTATTTATAAAAGTTCCAGGAGGTAATCGGCTAAAATTAAAGTTCAAGAGTGAAATTGGCTAATTATAAAAGTTCAAGGGAGTAATCAACTAAAATTAAAGTTCAAGGGAAAATTGGTAGTTGCATACAATTCCCGCGCCGGGGGGGGGGGGGGGGGGTGGGGGTGGTGGTGGTGGTGGTGGTGGTGGTGGTGGGAGGGTGGCCGTGGTTGGGGCAAATAAACAAATATTCCTTGTTTATTAGGGTTTCAAGATTGCTTAATATTCTGTTTGTTTCAAAATTAGATCTTTATAAATACTCATCTTGTAAATCTATAAGAATAAGTCTTATCCAGAGTTTGTGATTCGTTTTTTTTTTCCTCTCGATAATTGGTTAACAGTCACGAGAGAATACGTTAAGAATTTTCAATACACTTTTGTGTAGCTCAATAATTTGGTAACTGGCCACACTCCTTTTTCATGCCGCAGATAAACAAGATGATCGACCACCGACACATGCATGCATTAAACTATTTGTGATTGACTCCTTCAATGGTCTGAAAATTTCACGTCCATAATAGTGCATAAGAAGGACACTTTCCCAACTTATTTCCATATGAACTGTTAATTAAGAAGTCGATAAATTTTAGCAGTGTAACATCATCTATCAGCCTGAGACTGACTCATCTGGATTTAACTGTTTTCTTTTGTGTTTGGTAGCAGGGGAATTAGATGAGTTGTCTGGTTTGTGAGTTTATGACGTGCCCAAATCTTGAACCCCAAATATCGTTTTCGTCTCTTTCCTATTGGCAAGTGGTGGGGATATTGCATGCAATGCATGGTAATTAAATAAAGTAACAGTTAAATTGACAGAGTTGAGACTTTTTAGCTAGAGACAATCTGCACATAAGGTTCTTGAGATAAATGGTCGTCTATATCTAAACTCATAAATTCTCCAAAGATTTTTCTGTCTCCCTAACACACGTGCGCGCATTTGTCCCCCACCACGCCCTTCTTCTCTCTTTCGACAAATTTCTTCTCTTTTTTTCTGCCATGTACGTGATAACTGAACTTGTCCAATGAGGGTGTAACATGTACACAGCAACTTCATACTTGCATTATACGTGGGCTTTTTAGTCAAATGGTTTTTTAGATTGGTATAACTTTTCACATTGATTTTGAGATTCGAAGTCGATAGAAATGTGGTCCTTGAGTTGTCCACCCTATTATTTGGAACTTCCGTAAAAAATCACTATTAAATAAGGTAAAGTGACAAAAATGCTCTCATTTTTGACAAATCATTTGACCCATTGTTAATTAAATCAAGGTTTTTTTTTGTCATTTTGGTCCTAAAAGTGCGTTGCCTCCTCATGTGGTACCATAAATGCATGAGGAGAGACATTAGTCTGTCATATTAATTCATGTGTTAGGGGATTCCTATATTAAAAAAAAATTAAGTCAATTAGTTACACAAACTCTATGGCATGACGATGTATATTTCATGCAAACAAATTCAACAATGATTCACAAATATTGTACAAGTAAGCATCTCCAAGAAATTATAAAACCAATAGAATCTAGTTTAATTAATAAGGCAAATTCATAAAAATTCTCTCTAAGAGACTCTATAAAGGACTCGACATAATTGCAAAGTGAATAGTTGATCTTTAATTTTGTAGAGCCGTTGTTCAAATGCTAATGGTAAAAATTAATAAAATTTAAGAGTGGACCCGTGAACCAAGGAGAAAAAGGAAGAGAGTTAAGGTGATTTTAGAAAATGAGTTGGTTGAGTTTTTTCTTTTTAAAATGATTGATAATAACATATTTAAAGTTTGTTAAAATAAAGAGTGTTATTGAAGATGAAAAGTTAAGTAAATAGACTAACAAATGTAATTTTTCGACATTGTTCATCCGCTAAACTATCAAAACTTTTAAAAAATTGTTTGAAATGTTTTAAGTAAATTAGGGTGTTAGATGTAAGAGTGTAAACAAACACAAAGATGAGAATCCAAGTGAAGGGAATTTAAGGGTCTGGATGATGACAAGTGTCACAAAATCCAAGGGAAGTTATAAGGTTGTTAGAATCTGTTGTTAGAATACTAACTTATGCATTAAGCAATGTAATCATATAAATACAAATAGCAAAGGTGTAAGGTAAGTAACTTGACACTCAAGAAATACAAGAAAGCTTTTCTCTCTCTCTCTTCTTCTCTGTATATGCAAGTCTGCTTTTCTTAATCGCCTCTATTGAAGCTACTACTTCAATCTTTACATGGTATCATCGCCAAGCATCGACCTGATGCTTCCACACCTCAATTAAAGCAGTTCTTTCTCTTCTTTACCCTCTAGTTTGCAATATGTTCTGTGATAAACAAAAACAATTGGCTTCTTCCAATCTCCACAGAGCTTCAAGAAATTACTCTTCTTTTCTGCATATCAATTGTTCGATAAATTGTCTCAGTGAAATAATTCTACACAGCATCAACAATGGTTACTGCTGATCAGCTCAAGATTGTTCAGTCTCTGATCACCAGTCTTATTCCCACCATCTCTACATCCGTTACAATCAAGCTCGATGAGTCTAACTACTCACATGGAGTTCTCATATCACACTTCTCTTCGAAAGTCATGGCATTATGGGGTTTGTGGATGGATCAAGAAAATGTCCTCCACAGTTTGATGATGATTCTACAATTGAAGGGATTGAAAAAAATGATTATCTCGTTTGGAAGATGCACAATCGTGCCCTTATGCAATTAATCATTGCAACTCTGTCTACAACTGCAATGTCCTACATCATTGGAGCCGAAGTTCTCATGAAATGTGGGTTAATCTTGCTGAAAGATTTTCAACAGTTACAAAAGCTACAATCTTTCAATGAAAACTAAACTCCAAGGGTCTGAATTTGTTTCTGTGTATCTGCAAAAGATCAAGGATGCAAGGGATTATCACGCAGCTGCAGGTGTTCATTTTGATGATGATGATATAATCATTTTTGCCTTGAAAGGTCTTCTTACAGAATTCAATACCTTTAGATGTGTCATAAGAAGAAGAGAGAATAGTATTTCACTAAAGGATTTCAGGTCTCAGTTGTTGGCAGAAGAGACTATAATTGGTCAATATTTTGAGTATTCAACATCTTTTGGTTCTGCAATGGTGGCTGGTACTGCAATCAAAAAAGGGAAAGCTTTAGTTCTTGATCAAAATTCCTCACATTCTGTTGAAATTGGTTCAAGCTTTGGAATCAATGACCAAAACTATAAGAGTAATGGTAATAAGTTACCTTCTAGTCAAATTTTTTAGGGTCATTACAACACTAATGGCAGTCAATTTCAAAACAATGGTGGTCATTATCAAGGCTTCTCAAGTTCTGGAGGTTACAAAGGAAATAACTCAGAGGCAAAGGAAGAGGTAGATCATATTACTCTGGACCAAGGCCTTATAATCCTCCACCAAATGCAAGTCTTGGAATTCTTGGTGCTCCAAGACCATTTCAAGCTTATTGTCTAGATCATCCTTCTGAGATTCCCACATGCCAAATTTGCAACAAAAGAGGGCATGTTGCAGCTAATTGCTTCTAGAGACACAGTGCACCAGTCATAGGTTCTCATTCTCCAATTCAATGCCAAATTTGCTGGAAATTTGGTCATTCAACTATTCAATGCTATCACAAAGGGAATTTTGCCTATCAAGGCATGTCACCACCCTCAAATCTTTCAGCCATGTATGTCAATCATCAACCATCTGCAACTATGGAACAGTTTTGGGTTGCAGATATTGGTGCAGCCTCACATATGACTTCTGAGCTAGCCAACTTGGAACTAGTGAATCCATATCAAGGTAGTGACACAATAACCACAGCAAGTGGTGCAAATTTGCAAATTTCTCACATCGGAACTTCAAAATTACACATTTGTACTCATAGTCTTGAATTAAAGAATGTGTTACATGTTCCAAAAACATCTTAGCATCTAGTATCAGTTTATCAGCTATGTAAGGTTAATAGATGTAGGTTCATATGTGATGATGTTTCTTTTTTGGTTCAGGACAAATTCACAAGGACAATCCTACTCAAGGAGCTGTGTAAGGCTGACTATTACCATATACCTTTCCTTATTAATTAGAAGCCATCATCTGCATCATCTCGATCACAAAAATGCTTTCTTGCACAACCTGTTAGCATAAGTTTATGGCATCAAAGGCTAGGACACCCGTCTAATGCAATCACCTCTGCAATGCTTCATCAAAATAAAGTCTCTGCATCTTTTAACAAATGTAAATCAGTTTGTACATCATGTCTAGAAGGAAAATTCACCAAGTTACCTTTTGTTTTTCCTACAACCAAGTCTATACATCCACTAGAAATCATAGATAGTGATGTATGGTGACTTGCCCCTCTATTGTCATATGAAGGATTTCGATATATACTATGTAACCTTCATAGATGAATGTACAAGATTTACATGGATTTTCCCATTGAATAATAAATCAGAAGTGTTTGCTCTATTTGTCAAATTTCATGCTTTTCTGTGTACTCAGTTTTCTGCCAAAGTAAAAGTTCTACAAAGTGATAGAGGTGGAGAGTATACCAGTTCTCAATTTCAAATTTTTCTAGCTAAAAATGGTATTATTCAACAAAAATCATGTCCATACACCCCTGAACAAAATGGTTTAGTTGAGAGAAAGCATAGGCACATTATAGAGACTGCAATTACCCTACTTCAAACTGCAAAATTACCTAATCTTTTTTGGTTTCATGCTTGTGCTATTGCAACATATCTAATCAATAGAATGCCCTATGTCACTTTGAAAATGCATTCTCCTTATCAACTGTTATATGGTCAAATTCCCAATATTAATCATCTCAAAATTTTTAGTTATGCCTATTTTCCTTTCTTAAAACCATATAACACTAGTAAGTTACAACCAAAAACAATAATATGTGTCTTTCTGGGTTATGCAAGGAATTACAAAGGCTTCATATGTTTAGACATCGCTCAAAATAAACTATGCATATCTAGACATGTCTTATTTGATGAATCAGTTTTTCCATACAAACAGTTTTCAAATTCTGATAAACCTTCCCAACTATAGTCACGCCTCCTTCACTGTACTCTTGTCCATTTCTGACATGCATTACATTAACAAATCGAGTCACATCACCACTTCATTCTCATGCATCTCCATCAAATATCACATATTCAATAACTACAAATGCATCTAATGCCCCATATTCATTGGCTGCATCTAGTGACTTAGATTCTTTGCCTGCATCTAAAGCCTTAGATTCCTTGGAAACACATGCATCTGTTAACCTACCTTTGACACATTTTTGCTTTAGCAGCTTAGTTCAAATGGCAACTAAGGCAATTAGATATAAAAAATGCCTTCTTACATGGCTTTTTACAAGAAGAAGTATATATGGAGCAGCTTCCAGGATTTCAAAGCTCACAACATCCATCAAATTATGTCTGCAAGCTTCAAAAATCGCTATATGGGTTTAAACAAGCTCCAAGAGCTGGGAATGACAGATTCACCAGTTTTCTACCTGCTATGGGATTCAAGCCTTCATAGGTTGATCCATCTTTGTTTGTTCAACACTCTAACCAAGGCATTGCAGTATTACTGCTTTATGTTGATGATGTTATCTTAATTGGAAGTTCATCTCAGTTGATTTATCAAGTCATTAAAGAACTTACTACAGAGTTTGAGATGAAGGATTTAGGTAATCTGTATTATTTTCGGGGTTGCAGATTAGTCACACAGATGAAGGCTTATTTGTTTCCCAGTCTAAATATATCAGTGAGTTGGTTGACAAAGTGGATTTGCAGGATTGCAAACCCTGTGCTACTCCATGTTTGCCATATCACAGACTTCTAAAAAATGATGGAAAGCCATATCATAGCCTTGATCAATACAGAAGTGTGATTGGAGCCCTTCAATATCTCACATTTGCAAGGCCGGATATAGCCTTTTGTGTGAATCAAGCATGCCCATTCATGCATAATCCTATGGAGTCTCATGTCATCACAGTCAAAAGAATTCTCATGTATCTTAAGGGTACATCAAATTATGGAATTCGCTTTACACCAGGGCCAATACATCTTTCTAGGGTCCAATCTTATATCTTGGGCATCAAAGAAGCAGCACAATGTGTCGAGGTCATCCACAGAAGCTGAGTATCGGGTTCTAGCTATCACATCAGCTAAAATAGCTTGGATAAGACAATTATTTTTTACTTACACATTACTCTTTATCAAGCACCAATGATTTATTGCGAAAACATCTCAGTTATATCTCTATCAACCAATTCGGTGTTTCATGCAAAGTCTAACATATCGAGATTGACTATCACTTTGTTCGTGAAAGAGTTACAAGAGGAGATCTTCAAGTGCAACATGTTTCATCTGCAGAACAATTTGCTGATATACTCACAAAGGGTTTATCTGCACCCTTATTCTAGCAGCATTGTAGCAATCATGCTTAGTTCACTCGAGCATGAGATTGAGGAGGGATGTAAGAGTGTAAACAAACACAAAGATGAGAATCCAAGTGAAGGGAATTTAAGGGTCTAGATGATGACAAGTGTCACAAGATCCAAGGGAAGTTATAAGGTTGTTAGAATCTGTTGTTAGAATACTAGCTTATGCATTAAGCAATGTAATCATATAAATACAGATGGCAAAGGTGTAAGGAAAGTAACTTAACACTCAAGAAATACAAGAAAGCTTTTCTCTCTCTCTCTCTCTCTTCTTCTCTGTATCTGCAAGTCTGCTTTTCTTAATCGCCTCCATTGAAGCTACTGCTTCAATCTTTACAAAGATGTTCCTCCATCATGTTTTTGTGCAATTAATTGGTGTTTGGGTTTGTAGACATGGCTTAGCCAAATTAGGTAGAACCCAACTAATCCAAATTCAAATATCAATAGCTTAGATGAATTTTAACTAGAATATGGCTCAAATATGTTTTTCGGGTTTTGGTCCTTTTGGAGCATGGTGTGCCCTTTAGGTCTCTGCATTACTCCATTTGATTGATTTTAAGACCGCTGTAGGAACATCCGAACATGATAGCCGCAGTTTATGTCTGTAGATAGATTACCCTAATTCAATCATTTGATTGGTCAAACTCCATCCTTCTATACCTGCACGGGCATAGTTAGTTGGATTAAATATTATACTGCACGGGCACATCCAATGCATGCATGTGAAATGGTAGGTCAAGCTGCTTGTGGTTTGTGTATGCATAAAATCTTCTCCACAAGATCACTAAACTATCGTACTAAATAGATATATTTACTGATTACTAATTTATCACGTGATAAACGTTTATTGAACGAATGATTCACTTTTTAAACATAATATAAATATTATTTGAGCGAGTGAAGCTACGGAACTATATTTTAGTTGCAAAAGATGTTGAGGCTATGAATTAACAGGTGAGGAACAAACAAAAATAAAAACAAAAAAGGAAATGTCGAGGTTGGCAATAGTCACACGTGGAAGAATAAGATTTTATTAAACGAATGCTCACCAATTATCGGACATTTTAGTTGAGCCCCTAGGCCCAGCTAGGGTTTAATCTTGCTTACCAAAGTAGCCGAGGAGTGAAGTGTGCGAGAACTACCTAGCTAGCTTTCTGCACGTACGTTTTACTGGTTTTACATTGCATGACAGTGGCGACGATTCGGGTCGGACGACACTGCAAAAGCCCAGAATCTGCGGATAGATGTTGTGATGCTTTGTTTTTCTCTTTACGTCATCGACCCTTTCATCAGTTTCTTCTGACCCTTGTCTTTTTTTTCCCGTCCAGCACGCCGACACAACCTGGATATTAAACCTTTTAATCTCAACCGTCCAATCCTTTAAAGTTTGAATCATCTTGCAATGATTCTCTAGTAAATATACCCACAGCCATAGGGCCATAGCATAAACGTAGGATAAACGTAGCCATAGCATGGTCAAATAATTATTGTATTATTAGGCCTAGATATATAGCAAGTAAAATATTATATGGTTGTAGCTTGCATGTGCGTAACGTATAGATTAATTAAGTGGTGGAATCAGAATTTTAATCTAGGAGGATCTCAAAAGTCTCAATCCGAAACGCTCATCTGATCTTACAAAAATTACTTTGTCTTGCAGTGAGCAACCAAACACCATCATTTGAGTTTGGTATGATGTCGTTCTTATCATCCTCTGCTTAAACCTCCCAAGCCTCATTGAATTTCTTTCTCTCACCTTCTACTGATCCCCAAACCAGAGTCCTCCTCAAAGCGCACAAACAGCGATTACCTAAACTCTATTGAAACCACCATCCTCAAATCAAACAAAATTAAAATAAATAAATAAAATAGTCGGATAAAGGGCCTACGAAGAAATCTTAAAAATCATAAGCATAGCATTAATTTTTTGTACATGTCTGAATGGACCTAAGATCATCCTAGTCGCTTCATCGCTTTCCTTTTGATCACTCTTTGGTCTCACCTTTGTGAAGATATATTTGTCAAAAAATTTAAGTAGAAAGTATATATATATATATATTGTACTTGTGATATGTGGATATTTTTTATTTATCTACCAGATATGATAGGTCAACTAAGTTCTAATACTGAAAATCAGTAATCTCACACATCCTATGCATGTGAGAGAAAAACGTGAAAAAGAGATGGGAGAAAAGTGTGGAAGAATTTAATTATTTTATTTTGCATTTTAACTAAAATTACTATATTATTCTTATTATGTCAATGTTGTTGATGTTTTATTTATTTATTTATTTTTGAACAATGTTGTTGATTTTAAGTGAAGCGTGAAACTAATAAAGGAAAATTAGCAACATTTTTGGTATTTTCACGAAGAAATACATTGTTGATATTTTGAAGAAGAAATTGACAAGTCCCTTTCTCATGTACGAGAAAAACTTGTGTAGGGCTGAACATGTCACTGGACAATGCCTAGTAGCATTACGATTCAATCAAAATTTGACATATGGTTAAATTTAACTACAATTTCCTATTTACATAAAAACTAAAAAAATATGAACACCCACTCAGACTTCCTCCACCGGAAAAGCCTAGGAGATAAACTTTAATATGGGTTGATGTTGATAAGTTTCCTAAGTAAGGGATTAATTGGAATTGTATAGACTTTGGTCATGAAAACGATTACATACAATTGAATCCATATTTTTTTTTTTCCAATGATGAATCATTTTCTGCAACACACAAAAGATTTCTGCTTTATTTTTCAAAGAATTAGGCTAACCATGACAAGAAAATCTATGAGAATGGAAAATATAAAGTTTATTCCCTTGAAGTTTAGTCAAATGATACCAACATTTGCGCCAGAGGGATGAATTCTTAGATGATGGAGGACTGGTCCGAATGGGTGACTGGAGTCTATTTTTAATTTTACTAATCTTTATAATATCTTTTAAGTTTTTATGTAATTATATATGAAATCTTTAAAAGGTAACATAACTATGAAATCATAATTAAAAATTTTACGACATGTTAAATTTTGATTGAGTCATAGTACTATTAGCATTGTCCAGTGGCATGTTGAGCCCCTCACAAGTTTTTCTCCTCATATACAGATATTGAAGATATGCAATATATTAGAACAACCGTTCACAAGATCAATAGTTTAGCATGTGAATTAATTATATATATCGTGTATAACAATAATCTTTTGATATCTTTAAATATTTTCGCGGTGGATAATTTTATTTAGCAGATTGTTTTTTATTTTTTACTTTATACAATTTGTTGCGACATTTAAACAATTTTTTTTTTTTTTTCTTAAGCTGCAATTGCATAAGTTGTCCGTTTGGTTCTTTTCTCAGAGTGCTTCATGACACTGCAAAAGGGCAGGAGAGTGACGCTGTGATAGATACAAGCACACACTTAACTTTTCTACTCTTTTTTTTTTTTTTTTTTTTTTTTTTTTTTTTTTTTTTTTTTTTTTTTTTTTTTTTTTTTTTTTTTTTTTTTTTTTCTCGGTCCAATATCAACTTGTTTTTTTCTATGTGGGTCTTGGCATAGTTTCTCTGCTTAAATTTTATCCATTTACTTTCATTATAATCAATAAATTTGGTGGAGGAGGGACGAACGGAGGGTTTCATCATTGCTTACATTAATCGTCATCTCTCTTACAGGGAGGATAGGTGCCGTGCACACGACTGTTGCCAAAAAACTAATTTTTGTTTTTGTCAAATGATATTCGAATAGGATTAAGATATACGTGTATACACACACACACACAAAAATACAACATGTTTTTTTTGTTTTTTCATGGTTAGTATGTATCCAAATAAAATATATTTCTGGTTGCTGAATTTCAATCCGCATAGTAAATTGAGCAAATAGGTTGTTCAATATTTAATCTCATGTCGTAGCCCAGTGTGTTTTGTTGACTCAACAAAAACTCTAAAAATGACACAGTTTTACTCTTTGTTTTAACACTCCAAGTGTCTGTACGTAGTCTTAACCAATAAGGCTAGCTTGCTCTAGCTAAAGTTGAGGTGGGTTAAGTGTTACATCCAACTAATCTCCTGTTATATATATAGTTTGTCTCTATTATATTCTTAATGGAATCCTCAAATTAATAAAGTGATAATATACAGAATTCATTTAGCTATTAGGCAAAAGTTAACAAGCTACTAATTCCCATTTTCTTGGTTGTTTGGATTTGTGTAAGCTAAAGTTAACAATAGTTCAACCTAGCTAATATGGAAATGCGTGTGGACATTTTATGATTAGGTGAAGATGAGTGATAAAGATAAATCTGTAATGGAACGGCAACGACGCCGTATAGTATTATTAATCTGTTATTTATATTATAGTTGGATAACATGATTTATATGTTTTGGACCTAGTTAGAATATTATAGTATTAATACATACATATAGATGTTTCGAAATAAGTGAATTTGTAATATCACATGACAGTATAACAATCATGCGTACGCTGAAGATTTACTTGTTAATTAGTTCGACCCTACCACTTTCCTTCTTTGTGCAATATGTGCCTATGACTCGAGCTCGACGAAGCAAGACATTGATTCTGAGGCGATTACTTATGCTCAGCAAGCGGATTCCAAGATAAGCGAGTTATAGGTCAAGTCCTTCTCTCGTTTTTGTAATTCTGCATTTACTTTGAAGTGAGTTCCTTCATCTGTTTTGCCATCTGCACCAAAACCTGATTACAGTTCTAAGCCTGAAGTTTTTAGAAGATTAACTGCGGAGGAAATCCAATTAGGAAGAAAAATGGGTTGTGACTTTTGAATTGATACATTCCAAATGTCAATCGAAAATATAAGCAAATGACTGATGTTTAATTCAGTTGGTTAATAACATTTCTCTTTACACTCGAAGTTTCTTTAACTTTATATGAAGTTTTTTTAGAATCTTACACCAATAATATTGAAACCGCAAAGTTAGGGACTTACAAGATTGAATAATAATATATCACATGAGGATAATACATGCTCTACTTTTCTTTTGTCTAATGGAAAGAGTGCCAAGCTTGAAGCTCCATGTCCCAGAAAGACACTACACTAACTGGGTGCTTTCTTTTCATGTATTGGTTAAAACTGTTACTGCCACAAAAAAACAAGTCAATTAATCCTAAGCGACAAGTGCAGGCTCAATTACAAAAAGATGAATGTTAGGGAACTATTTCAAAAGTGTAGCTTTACATAGACGTTTTGTCATATCGCAGTTTAACGTTAATTTTTATGCTAATAATATAAAATATTATGTCAAAAACATAAAATATTAGCAAATCTAAGAAGAATTCTATTTTTTATAAAATCCCGCTAATATTTCTCTCACAAGAATATTCGTACACAAATGGAAAATTCACCAATTACCTATAATACTTGTTTTCTTTTGCGAAGCCAATCTGATTCATTCGCCTGGTCCTATATAAAAACCAAACACAAAACAAATCCTCTTGCTAGGCCGCATGATTCTCTTTTCATATATTACACTGCATGCCATGTATGAATCCAAGGGTCTGAAAAGTACATTGCCTTTGAAATATTCGAAGTCACTTTTTATTTTGAAAAATAAAATAAAATTCGTACTTCCAACAGATTTTATAGGGTAGAAGTCTAGGCCTCCAGCAAAAGCTTTTAGTATTTGAATTTTCACTTCACTTTTACAGCCAAATAATGCAAAAATCTACTGTGCTCTAGTTTATTTTATAAACCGCAATATTTGACTGTTAGATTTTGATCGTTAGTGCTAGAAAATTCCTAATGTCAAATTCTTTAATTTTAAATCATGAACGATTCTTCAATCACCTCCGAGGGATACTTGACAAAGAGGTTTTTTTAAGTTATCTTATCTCCTCTCTCTTTCCAGAAATGGCTGAAAGATGAAGGCCAAATTGCCAGAAGTACCATTGAATTTTTCGGGGGAAAAGGCTTGAAAACATGAATTTTGTCCTCGAAGTGTGTCTTCTTTTCGTAGGGAAAAAACAAAAGTTTGATTTGAGAAGGTGTCGGTCTTTGATGGGGTCCTCCCACAACCAGTTTGATGTGTATAGTCCTGTATATGTTACCCACAATTTGGTCGGGGTTCATGAAAATTGAAATGCTCAATTTCAGAAACCAAAATTCACGTATCCTCTTGGTTTCTCTAGCACGACGACAAGTGCATATAACACACGAGGATAACCACACACCCTCTGCCCTTCAAGAAGAACTACCTGGGGATGCTACGTTGTCAATATCTCAGTAAATCATATCACATGTAAATCAATATCTTAGCGTAACATTTCAAATGTAGAAAAGTTTCTCTGCTAGTCTTTGGCCGTATTCAAAATTTCTTGAGACACCGCAATAAATATATCTTAAGTCAATGACGCGCTGATATATGAATAAGTTAAGCTAAACTTAATGCCCTATACATTTGAGATACATCATTGTGACATCTCGGATCTCTTCTATACCCTAGAAGCATAACATGGACAAAAACCCATCTCCACTTTCACATCCAGAAACACAAGAAACTTGTGAACAAATTAAAGACTGAATTTTGACAACAGGGTTGTCTTCCAAAACTGAAAACATGAACTCCTTGATTAAAAAGTAAGGAAATTTATTAGAAACAAGACAAACTAACCAAGGAAATTAAGACTAACAATTTACAGTTAACAGTTTTTTTTGTTTTCTCGAAATTTGTAATTTGTAATTACTTGGACCCAATGTCAGTGAGATCAAACCAGATTTGCTTGAACACCTTGATGATCATCTCATGGTACTCATCAGAATTTAAAGAAAGATAACATGCAAGTAGATCTTCCATATCCTTGGACGCCTTGATGTTGTTCTCCATGATCATCTCCACCATTGATTCCCTGAAATCCCTCTGGGGATCAAACGATGACTTGACAATTGCAAAGCTGTCGGAGATGCTCCTCCGCTTCGAGCTCGAATTCGACGACACGCTCCGCCGGCTGAGGCAGGCCTGGTTGATCTTCCGGTTGGAAATCCTCGGCGAATTCCGAAGGCGGAAGCCGGGAGATATAGCTGCATTTGATGAAGGAAGCCTTCTACCAGCGCTGTTGGTAATATTCCTCTGTTCTTTCTTCTTGTTCTTGCTCTTCTTCACTTCGCTCACCATTTCGCTGAATTTTGCTGGCTTGGTTATAATCGGAGGGAGATCGAGCCCGGAAAACGAATCCAAACCATCACCAGGCGCATCTACAATTCTCACATCGGATAATTTCATGGCCAGTGACGCCTTTTCGACGTCGACAACGACGTCTTTTTTGCCGGAGTCAACATGGTAAGCGGAGAGAACGCGGTCGCACCGGAATTCAGGCTCATCGTCGTCGTCGAGCAACTCCGTCTCTGACTGCGGGTCTGGAGAGCTGTCGAAGGAGGAAGACGACCATGTCCCAGGTGGGGATTGGGATCTAGTCCAGACGGATTCAATGGTGGTGGAGTGGCAGCCGCAGCCGGCTGAAACAGAGGAAGTTCGGAGGTTGGGATCGGAGGAGGGCAAGGTGGTAGTTCTGTTCCTCGGTTTTTGTCTGTTGGATTTTTTTGGTGGTGGGTCATTGGTGGGGGAGGAGGAGGTGGGGCATCCGTGAGATGGGGCAGGCGCAGGGGAGGTGAGCTCTCTTGTGAAGTAGTAAGACTGTCTTGGGGGGTAGTGGAGGTGGTGGGGCAGTTGCAGCTTTGGCTTTGAGAGCTCTGTAAAATTTTTTGCTGGTGGAGAAGAAGCAGCAAATGGGGGTTGTTTTTGTTGTTTTTTCTTCTTGGATTGCTTTTTTCTGGGTTTGCTCATGTCTTTCAACTTGCTAAACCAGGAATTGGGCATCATATCTGATAATTTAAACTTGTGGTTTCCCATCACAACCCCTCTCTCTCTCTCTCTCTCCTCTCTCACTTTCTCTCTCTTCCACTCAGTAATCTGTTAAACAAAGGAAGGAAGGAAGAGATGAGTTTTATGGCACTCACACTCACACAGTCACACTGCCGCTGATATTGAAAGATAAATAAGGGGGAGTTTTATTGGAATTTTCTGAGGGCCCCTAGGGGTCCACCAAGGGCAAAAAGTTTGGTATAAAGAAAGAGCGCCAGGTGGAAATGGAAATGGCTATCCTTCTGGTAGCCTGCCCATAAAGAAAGTTTGTTTTATTGTCAAAGTTACCATGATGACTATTTTGTTTACTTTTTTAACAACCTCTTTTGTATTTAGGATGGTACCATCACACTTTTTCTTTTTTAACATTTTACATATTTATTTTAATTTTTAGTGATTGAATCGAATGAATAAAAATGATCAAAAGATATAATTAATAAAAAGTGTGTGAAAGATAAAAAAAAAAAATGTAGAGATAACATCATTCAACATTTATGTCTTTCAATAAAATGATGCCCTAAGTTGTTGTCTTTTTAAGGAAAATGATTCTTTATTTAAAGTATTTTGACTAATATTGTGTAACAATCTCATCTTCTTAGATTTTATGGCTACTGTCCGTTCTTAATTTAACAATAAAGCAAAAAGCACAACATTAAAAGTTATATGAACACCTCCTATTAGATTAAGATTGAACGGTGAGTGACAACAAATTTCATAGATCATAAGGTCCAGAAGAACAAAACTCTACATTGTAACAGTATTACCCTCTTTTATAAGTAGGAGTAAGGACGGAGCTAGAATTTTGTACATCGATGGGATAACATTACTTAAGAAAAAGGGAGAAAAAACCAAGGATCACCAAATATGGCCTAAATGACTGAAACACTGAAATTAAGTTCATCTCTAGCCAAGAACCATATGCAACAATATATCTTGAAAACTTCAAAAACCATCTCCACACAAAGGAGCTATATTCTAGTCAGCAAGCCAGGTCAGCTCCAAGTAAACTTCGAGCAGGTCCTCGAGCAGGCCACATTTAGCTCTTTGAGAAAGCTTTTATGTGGAGCTCACATGAGATTCCTCTCTCTCTCTCTCTCTCAATACACGAAACTATTAGTGTATAACCATATACTGCTGAAAATGAAAAAAAAAATATAGTCTAAAACTACACATTCAAAATATAATATTTTAAATAGCTAAAATATAATCCTCATGGTTACAGATGGCCTAAAAGAAAAATGAATGATAATAAGTTTAATGTGCTTCCTTGCACATATAATGTTTATGTCATATGGGGCTAGATTGAGCTTATTAATATGGTAAGACGTGAGCTAGATATGTCTAAAGTAAGTTGTCTTAGGCTATAATCCATCTTATGGAGGCTAAGCACAATTCTGTTCTTAAATGAAAGGTCGTATGTTCGCCTCTCATTAATATGAACTCGATATCTAATTATGATTAGTTAATTGCGTGATTTTGTCCAAATTTTACCCCGCTAACATTTTATTTAAAGAAAAAAAAAAAAAAAAAAAAAAAAAAAAAAACTGAATCTCCCTCTCTCTCTTCTTTCAGTTTTGTCAATATTTTCTTTGAGAGCTATTTTATCGTGACTGGGAGGTTGTTTCTGATAGTACCACGGCTTATCAATGTCCTCCAATCCTTTTCCATCCTGTCAAAGTGGCTTACATGCAGCCTGTGCCGGTAGGGTCCGGAATCAATTTTGTGGTGATACGAGGGATCCTTACATCGTAATTGTTTATCATACATCGTGAGGTCAATTTTTATCTGATATTATTTGTGTTTAATATTAAATAAAATCAAATCAAATGATTTTTGACTACATGATGAATGGCTAAGATGTAAGGATCCTAGGATCCCCACAATTTAGATCCGGATGAGATCCAAATCCATAGGGTCCTAACCTGCACAGCAACACAAGGGACCCAGATTATCACAGCTCTTAGGCCTCTTTGGTCACATATGGATAAAACGGACCAGGATCCTCTCCTAATCTAAGGATAAGGATCCACATGATCAAGAGATGTGGACCGTTGGATAAAAATCTAATGATTATAATTATTATAACTTTAACGGAATCTCCTGTTTGTAGCCGTTGGATAAAAATCCAATGATTATAATTATTATAACTTTAACGGGATCTCCTGTTTATAGCCATTGGATAAAAATCCAACGGTCCACATCCCTTGATCATGAGAATCCTCATCCTTAGATTAGGAGAGGATCCTGGTCCGGATAAAACTACCCCAAAGGACAACCTTCTTACGATCACTGTTACTCTTGGACTTTGGGGACCTCTCTGAGAGTTGCCACTTATTCAACTTCAGAAGCAAACACAGATTTTTGCCGTACAATGAATGGCCATAAGCACTCGTTTTTATGCATAATCTATTGTTTGTTGGAGACTGACTGACCCATATTTCTTTCATCATCCAAGTCCAACCCGAAATGAAACCCTAGTCCAAGTAACAACAAAACCCTAAACCACAAACTCGGAGTAGTGTACAAAATGGGACAAGGATAAACTAGAAGAACCACTGGCGTTCCAAGAAGAGGATTATATCGGCATAAGTCCAAGAAAAATTTGTTTTTTGGTTTTTTGAAATTGGAGACCTGGTGTTGGATATGTGACTTAATATGTCGGTTTTTTTATAAAAATGGCAAGACTTGCTAAACACATTGCTATGTTGTGAAATATGAGTTTTTATTTATTTATTTGTGTCAATAATTTTATAATTTATTCATGTTTAGCTAGGGCTTTGTAAAGAGTTGTATTGTATTCAATTTGAATATGATTTATAATTTTCTTATAAATAATGCATATATTTGTACTCATTAGTTTCAAAAACAGAGAAAAGTTGAATTTAAGAAGGAAAACAGGCCCTAAAGTTTGAGTTTGTAATCCAGTTACTCTTATCTTTTGTTAAATAAACTTGAGTTTTCTTATCATTATTGTTCCTAGCTAGCTAGGGTTTAAGGCTGGTTTGCCCATTTATTAGACAATTTTAAAGTTTTTTTTTTTTTTTTTTTTTTTTTTTTTTTTTTTTTTTTTAAAGCAGAGACTTGCAGATAGGACGATCATGGTGAAGTTGCTTGCTGCTGTTGGCTCTTGGATGACCACACACACACACACACACACACACACACACACACATATATATATATATATATATATATGAGACAGTTGCTGCTGTTGGCTCTTGGATGACCACACACACACACAAACACACACACACACACATATATATATCTATATATATATATATGAGACAGTTTTAAAAGCCAGCCAACAAGCGAAACAGTGGGTGAAATGGGCATGGGTTTGATTCACATTCAGAAGGTTTGAGAGCCCTATAATTCCCGGTCAAAAAATATTGGTCCCTTTCGTCCTGCTGCTGCTGAGCCGTCTGAAAGTAACCGGACCAAACCCACACCCAAAACAGTGAGTACTATATGGTATATACATATAAAGAAGCAGAGAGGGGACCAACTGGAATTTGTCCTTCTTAGGACAGGTTTTTGGAGTTTATCACAATTATTTGTGCGTGGAAGGAGGAGGAGGACAACAAAGAATTAAAACTCCAGGCCTGCCCAATATTTATGCCAATTGATATGTGTGAATTGTGGAAGTTTTGGGAGCTTTGGTTTTGGTTTTGGTGGGAATGTTTGCTCGGCACATGCAGGAGTATGGCTATATATACTTCTAGACAACTTGGTCTTGGATGGAAATTAGGGTTGATGATAGAGCGAGACAACGTAGTCCTTGGATTCATTGGAAATTTGGTTTAATCTCAACTATTGAACTGAATAAATTTAATATATTGGTCATAATGACCGCCTATTGATGTATTGACAACATAGAGGTGAAAGATTGATTATATCGCAAGGGTGGTGTTATCTGCACAAATATTTTTACAATCTACATGCTCCTCTCAATTTCCAGATCAAATAAATTGAAGAAAATCAAATAATAGAAATAATTGATAATGTGTAAGAAGTAAAGTGAGATGTGTGGATAGCACTACCCATATTGTAATCATATATCTACGCCATATTGAAATGTTGATCATTTTAGCAATCGAGGTTTAAAAATTTATCATTTTGGACAATTTTCCAAAGAAAAACCTCATTACTTTCACTCACAAATGAGGATGCTTATATCTGTCTCTGTAAAATTCCCAATTTGGAAATGGCTCAATTCCAGAAGTTTGGGCTTAGACTTAGGCCCGTTCGTTATTGGGCTCTTTGAACAATTATATCCAAACACATTTTAGTGGAGGAGATGAGGAAGTCGGATTATTATGCCTCAGTCAATCAGCTACAACTACTCTTGTTAAGTGTTTTGTAGTTCATCTAATTTAAAATTGAAACTAATGTGGTTACTAAGTTAATCTTTTTTCTAAATAAATAGCTTTATATGTTAGTTAATGATAAACTAAATGGGCAAAATTAGAAACTTAGAAACAACGTGAACATATATATTGAGTTGGACAAACATAGAGACCTTTCTCCAGCAATCATAGTCCCACCCCCATTTTAAGTGTCAAATTCCTCCTAATTCACAAACTAAATTCTTTGAATTTCTTGATACTGTGGCGTTACTTGTTGTGGATACAAATTTCTTCCTCCTTGTCCTTGGACAAAATTGAACCTACAAAACAAATAACACCTTAGGTCAAGGCCAAGAGCCTCACGCGTCCACAATGATTTTTTTTTTTTTGGGGGGGGGGGGGCTTTGGCCGAAGAACCTCTGATGCCAAAGTTAGAATTTAGAGAGAAAAGTGTTTAGAGAGTTTTTGGGAGTTTTTTTAAGAGTGTGGAACTAGCTTTTTAGAGAAAAATGAGGTTCAGTATATAGAGTATGGCCGGTCCCCTTTGGAGAAAAGGTGGCCGGCCCTTTGGGGTATTTTTGGTGTGTAATGGGTGATAATTTGTGTAATGGGTGATTAATGGATTAATTAGGAATTAATCCATTAGTTAGCCTAATTAATTTAATTTATATGGAAGGTTTTGAAGGTTATGAAATGATTTCCTTGTAGAGGATATAGAGTAAAGATGGATGAGATAAATTTGAACTTGTTACCTATTTTGGGCACTCTTGACTCAGTTGATGGATGATTGTCTGCTGCTTGCGCGTAGAAATCCCAGTATGTCTCAAGGGTATTTTTGTACTCTTTTATCCAAAAATACATGCGTCGCCTTGTGATTATTTTTGGCTCCACACTCATGTTTTCTTTCCATTTGCTTAGTAAACGTTAAAGCAATCCGTAATCATAATCTCTAATACTTTATTTTAATGAGATTAATTCTGAATAAGTAAATATATGCGCGATGAATACCAACATTTTTCTCTCATTAAGAGGAGAGATATGGTGAAGATGGCAAAACAAATACACAAGAGATATTGGTATGTTTCTCAATTCAAGAGATGTGGTGAGACAAATGGAAACAAATATATTAAAGAATGAATGGGATTTTTTTTTCATCTAATCGTGAAACAAATCGAAACAAAGAAAATGGAAACAAATATATCAAAGAATGAATGGGATTTTTTTTCTCTTTACAATCAAATTCGACCAAATTAGTGACCGCCAAATTTAATCAGCTTGCCACTACTGTTGTTGCCGATGTACTCACATGATTCACCGTTGAATATCCCCCCTCCGCTACCTCACTATCCAAACCGGCAGCCCATCTCCTCAGAATCCTCAATAGAGACGCCGCCTTCCGCCTCGCCCTCACCGTCCCCACCCCCATCAATTCCCATATCACCCTCTCAATCCCCGGCATTGACGCCAATTCCGCCACCATCTCCGATCCCCCTTTTCGACAGATTGTCACCAGCGTGGCCGCCGCGCTCTCCCTCGCCCTCTCCGACCCTTCTCTCAACACACTCCCCAATTTTCTAATCGCAGGATATGCCGCCGCAATGGCTAGTAGTCCGCCGCTTCTCACCACAATTTCCAACACAGTAACCGCCTCCTCCGGCAGCCCCTCCATCACTTGCACGGTCATCTCCACCACCCCGCCTTCCACCAATCTCGCCACTGCCTCCCTCTCTCCCGCCAAATTCAGTATCGCCACCATGGCGTCCTTTTTAAAACACCCGCGCTCGGGCCCATCCCTCGCCAGCTCCACTAACCCCTTTATGACACGTGTCTTCTTCCCGAGTCTCTTCCTGTACGCGTGCACACCTGATAAACTGAATATCGTAGCCGCTGCATTCCCCTTCGCCTCCCAGGTGGCCCCCGACCTCAGCACCTCGATAACGCCGTTAAGAGCTCCGTCAGTCTCCATGATCCGCGTTTTGTTCGCTTCCAAAATAGAAAGGTTAAGAATCGTCGTCACGGCGTTAACCTGCAGGTTCGGATGGGTCTCTCCCACGTCCGAGCTTAAGTACCGTACCAGCAAAGGAATAGCCCCGGCCTCCGCAATGCAGGCGCGACAGTCGGAGTCCGTCTTCGCCAGACTCCGGAGCTCGTAAACGACGCCGTTCGCCGCCTCCATCGACTGAGACACCGAAAGCTTGTTGACCAAAAACGAGCCCGTCATCCGCGTAGCTTCTAGCGCCGCCTTGTTCTTTTTGACGGCGTTGACCAGCCCCTTATTGTTCTCCGCGGTTTCGAAAGGGACTCTCTGCTCGCGGCACCACATGGCGATGAGATTTTTCAACGCGCGATTCGGTATGAGCTCCGTGTGGGCCAGGGCCTGACCTGTCTTGGGACACGTGTTGTGTCCTGATTCAATCCACAGCTTGATGGAATCACGATCGTATGTCTGGCCGGTGGCCACGGTGACCGGGTCCCGCATTAGCTCCAAACTGATCGGGCACCGAAAATCCACCGGGAAACTTAATTCCGATGCCGATCTACGGCGGATTAGGTCCGATCCCGGTGTGGATGCTCCAAATAACACGCACTTGCCGTAGCGAACGAGTCCGACGAGGGCGATGAGCTGCGACTTGGATTTCTCCTCCGTCTGGTTCTGGAACTCGTCCTGGAGGCTCTCGAGCTCCTCTCTGCAATTCGAAGCGTCGCGAATCCCTAATTGCGCGAAAATGTCAGAGAGCTTGGAGTGGTCGGGGGCGATCTCGCTCCTGAGGCGGTCGAGCATCGAGCAAACCTCGCGGCGGAGGGCGTCGTCTCTCGGATCGACGAGCGATTTTGTGGTGCTGCGGGAGCACTGGCTGCGGAGAAGGGAGACGACCTCCCCGACATCGTCGTTTAATCGGAGCTCCTTGACGGGGAGGATGTCAAGCAAGGTGGAGAGGTCGAGGGTGAGCTCGTGGAAGCTGTTGGCGAGGGACTCGGTCTGGAGGAGGAGCCACATCCGGCTCCCGTTGGAGGAATCTTCCATGAGAGTCTGGATCCTCTGGAGCAGGATGTAGAGCTCCTGAAAGCAGAGGAGGGCGGAGGGGGAGAAGACGGCGGTGGAGCTCCTGATGATGTCTTCGAAGAGGATGGAGAGGAGGGTTGACTTGCGGATCATGGAGCGGGAGGTGCGGCGGCGGAGGAACTGGAAAGGCTCGAGGGAGGAGATTTCATGGGAGAGTTGGTGGAGGGAGCGGAGGAGGGTCTGGTCGGAGAGCTTGGGCGACATGAACGGCCCCGCCGAGGGCCGGCGTTTTGGTGGCGGGAATGCTTGGGGAGATATTGTCATGAGAAATTAGGGAAATTACAGAAAGGGGAAGGGGTTTGGGTGGTATTTTGTAATTTACAATTTATATAGGGGAGAAATTTGGAGAGGGAATTTGACTGTGTTTGGATGTATTGAGGAAAGTGATAAGCAATGGAGTTGGCGTGAGGTTGAAAGGGCAGGAAGCAGGCCTTTGTGTCGACAACAAAGATGTGACCAAAGTTGGAAGGTGCGGGGATATTGGAGCCGTTGGATGACTGGATAGAGACCACACAAATTAACCAAATGGCCAAGTTGATAACATGTCTTCTCAAGTTTTGAACTGCCGCCGTGCCTTTTCTTATTTCCCAATTTTGTAAAGAGTTGTCAAATTTCTTCATAAACTACAATTTTAGCCGATTACAATGATGAACAACATACAGTTTTTTTTTTCTTCTTCTCTTCCACTAATTCACTCCATACACTTGAACTTTAGGGTTTAGTGGGGAAAATACATTTTGGGAGAAAATTAGCTAATTATAAAATTTCAGAATGGTAATCAATTAAAATTACAATTCAAGGTGAAAATCGGTCATTTATAAAAATTCAAACGTAATTAGATAAAATTAAACTTCAGAAGAAAATCGGCCATTACCCCTTTTTCTTCAAGTCTATTGGATATATAAATGAGGAATGCTATCATCATGGGTCTAGAAGAGTTTGGTTTGGGTTTCATAATGTGTCTCATAGTCATCTACAATGCATTCACAATTTCTTAAACACCTAAGCGTTCTGATGTAGGTCTCACAATACACCAATAACTTACGTACAGTAGCGGACCATGTTTTTCTAAATTTCTTGGAAGTTCACTTGCTCTGTCTTTGAAAATCATGTTAACAACAAAGCGAGCCATTCCAAGGCATCCACAATGGATAAGTCGCCTAAACACGTTTTATGTCGGATTTCACAATAAATTAACACCCCAGAATTATTCACATCGCAAATTACGATCATTCAAAGTTAATATCTCACCGTCACACTCGGCAAATTGATTGTAGCATAGTTTCACAACGACTAAAGTACGATTTATGCACTCTTCTCTCCACCTTCGGCACTTCAAACTAAATATTTTACCATTTACTTTTAGGGTTAGTGAAAGAAACAAAAGAGAAGCCTTAAAGTGACTACATCCTTTGCATATGGTCATCCACATCTGTTCAGCACTAATCATCAGATATGGCATCGCATCGCATCGCATCGCATTGGAAGGCAACGTCGGTAGGTGGAGAGTTGTTAGTGGATTTGGCTTTCCACCGTCACCCACATGCCACCTGCAACTGCATCATTTCGTTTGCTTCCCACTTTTCCTTTTTATCAAAGATTATTTAAGTTAGAAATCGGTTGGCACTGGCTTTTCCTTGTCCCGGACGTCATGGCGTTTTGATTAACATAAGCCACCATATACAAGTTTGTCCCCAAAAGGACAAATACAAGATATTGATTTAAACGAATTGATTGTTGCTTTATCTCTAATTACAACTCACATTTCTGGTTTAATTTCAAGGTTCTTTTCATAATTAGATGGAGATGGGGGACAAAAGCAACAAAAGATTGTAGGGTTAAGATACATAAGGTTCCAAAACCCTAGCTTCAAGATAAAAACAACAGAGAAGATTACGATATTACTTGCATGTGATCCAACATCTTAATGAATAGAATGTCATGTTTTCACTCATATGTCACGAGTTCAAAATTATCCTCCCCTTTTAACATATTGTAATAGTTTCGAATCCTCTTAATCTCCTTTTGTTTTCAATAAAATTTCTTCGTACCGTCGAATTTTTTGTAAACTTCTTAAAATACGTATTTGGCCTAGCAAATTTCGTCACTTTGCCATAATAATAAAACATAAAACCCTAAAATTAACGACACGAGATACGTAAATCACCATTTCCTTACAATGAAGAATGACACGAAATGTGGCCGAAATTGGACATCGAAGATCCCCAACTTTAGAATTCTTCAAACATGTTATTCTTAGACGTACGCATGTCGAGTTGTTCCACATCATGCATACTACTTACATAATTTTGATGTAATGGTGCACCAAATTGTCGAGCTCTTGTCTTCAGCAACCAAAAGCTGAAAAGATTACCCCCAAAACCAAACTCAGTGAAATCCTATTATTATTTTTTTTTCTTTTTGTGGCAAACAAGTTAATAACTAATTTCAGAGTTCATTTTGAATTGATTTTAAAAGGACTCGAAATGTTTTTGGCGAAAATATTTTTAGAACCAATTATTTGTAAAAAATGTAAGTAAATCTTAGAAAAATACTTCAAGCATCTTTTAAAACCAATTTTTTTTTTCTTTTAAAAGCACTTGTAATCATTTTAAAACCATTTCCGAACAAGTCATAAGATATCTTCACTTGTGCGTCCAAACCAAATGTGTGTTGGCTAAAATAATAAGCACAATTGCTCTCGGGTCAAAAAAGAATACGCGCTCTGTGACCTTCGTTCTACTTTCTACGAATGTTTCCATCTTTTATGCCGTTGAATAATTAGTATTAGCTACATACTTTGAGCTAACTATTTTAATTAGTTATTAATTAATATGTGATTAGATTAATATGGCTGTAATGGTTGGTGACAACCACCTTAATGATATGATGATTGAAAGAAGGGCACACACCTGGCAGACTGGTGCCTAATTATACAGCTAGCTAGATGGAATACGTTCTCTTTTTAAAGAACCTTTAAATTGAAGTATAAAATTAGGGTGTAGTTATCCACATACTTATTTTTACTTCGCACGTACTTTTGCTAATTTCGGACCATCAGATCAAATGAATCAAAGAAGATCGATGAACAAAAGTTAACAAAGATGTGTGGGAGTCAAAAACCGATGTTTGAATAGAACTACCCTAAAATTATGAACTCCCATGTTTGCCACTTGGCCCTCAATAACTATTAGTTTTAGCAAAAAAAAAAAAAAAAACACTTCAAAAATCAAACTATAAAATAAGGGTAGTGATATCTACACACTCATTTTTACTTCTCACACACCCCTCTTAATTTTCGATAATCAAGATCGAATGAAGGATATGTGGAAGGTAAAAATGAGTGTGAATAGCATTATCCTAATAAAAAACAAAGCACTTATGAATTGGTATTTGTCAGGTTTCGCGCATTGGAAAGCAATCAGCAATTAAAGTAGTTTACTTGCTTACTTAAAGCATAAGAAAACAGAATACGGAGGGATTATTCCACCATTGGAGAATAGGTCTCTTATTTTGGAAGGAACAATATTCTAAAGAACTTTAAGATAGTTCTAAGAAGCTTTCTCACCAAACAATAGTTGAATCGATTCGTATGCAATAACAATTTAGGGATTTTTTTTTTCTTTCTTCAAAGCGGTATTTTAAGTGTTTTCACCTATAAAATTAAGTATTTGGTAAACTTCTTCGTGACACTCCAACACATGGGTGTTTCGGGGCGATATGTCTTGCTATTGTGGTGATCGTTTCCAATGGGCTATCGAGTTTACGTGGTTGGAGTTGGATAAGCAATAAGTAGAAAGTAACACATGGCATATGTCGCTCTTGAGCTACGTATAACCAATTTGTTAGGCTGCCCCCAACACATCAGCACCTTGAAGCCATCGAAAATGCACGACATGACAGTGCCAAGTTTCGTTACTTGCAAAGGCCAGTTTTTTTGGACAATGCAATGACCTAACCAAACCAGACAAACCAATGCAAAGGCCAGTTTCGTTACTTGCAAAGGGATTAGGATTCTCTCCCCTCCTCTTTTCATTTCCTTCCATCCCCTCCTCTCACATTCTTTTATTTTGTCTTTCTCTTGCTATAAAAAATTAATATAAGATGTTGAAGTGGCTTAATCGTAACCATTTAGATAGGAGGGGAGGGAAGGGGAAGGAAATAAAGACTCTGATTTACAAGCATCAAAATAGAACCAGTATGTGGAACTGGAGAGAAACTGTCATAGGTTAGTGATAGTTGGTTATCGGTCTAATCAATATTTTTTATCAACAACTTATATGACACGAGTATTAGTGGTTTCATTTGTAGTATGTTACCTCGTGGGTAACATATGCCGTGTAGAGAGAAACTGACACATGCATTGTATCATTGGCACATAATATCACAATACAAGTGTGCTCGTGTCATGAAAATCATTCTCATTAAGTAGCATCATTTATGGTATGTTACCCACCTATTACGTGTGGGGTGCCTCCTAGTATTAGTGGTTTCATTTGTAGTATGTTACCTCGTGGGTAACATATGCCGTGTAGAGAGAAACTGACACATGCATTGTATCATTGGCACATAATATCACAATACTAGTGTGCTCTTGTCATGAAAATCATTCTCATTAAGTAGCATCATTTATGGTATGTTACCCACCTATTACGTGTGGGGTGCCTCCTAACATGTGGGCTTAGGGCCTGCTTAATTTGATCTCAGTAGAAGATGATGAGGTCACAAACTTGACATATCATCCATCGTAAAACAAGTAATTTCACTACTCTCAATTCTCTACTCGATTATAAGTCTACAACACTTGGTATTTGGTCATGACTGCAAGCAATAATCGATCTCCTAGCATGGAAAAAGAAATTTCTATTCTTGATTAGTTAAGATTGCAGACAACTTACCATTTACCGTTTCTCCTATTGGTGAGCGTTTAAAGTGTCTAACCCTACATAAGGAGCTGATTCACCTATTTATAGGCTATGAGGAGCCGATCTAAGCTATCTGACATTTCTCTAAGTCATCAGTACAAGTGGGGGTCAGTGGCAAGACCTATTTACTTAAACATGCCCTCTGTCTATAGTAGGGCCGCCGGCTCCCTGCACAATATGGGCAGACATATCAACCACACCAATTAGTCTAGCTTAATAACCCACATGGTTGAGTGAGTTGCTCAGACTAGACAGGGCAGTTTAATATATGCGTGGGAGCAGTTGGTATAGCTAAGTTGCCGAAGTCGACTTACTCCGCCCGAAATAATTTCATTCAGCGAAGCATTGCCTCCTCTCGAGGCAAACCGATGGAGTGGGCTTGAACATTCATTGTTCCAGGAAGGTGAAAATCATGGTCTCATTACCGACGAGTGGGATACTCATGGTTGTGCATGACCCAGGTTGCTAATTGAACTCGAGCCATACTGTGCTTCTGCTTTTCTTTTGTCACCCGAAATAATTTCATTCAGCGAAGCATTGCCTCCTCTCGAGGCAAACCGATGGAGTGGGCTTGAACATTCATTGTTCCAGGAAGGTGAAAATCAAGGTCTCATTACCGACGAGTGGGATACTCATGGTTGTGCATGACCCAGGTTGCTAATTGAACTCGAGCCATACTGTGCTTCTGCTTTTCTTTTGTCACCCGAAATAGTTTCATTCAGCGAAGCATTGCCTCTACTTGGGGCCAACCTATGGAGTGAGCTTGAACGTTCATTGTTCCAGGAAGGTGAAAATCATGGTCTCATAGTCGACGAGTGGGATACTCATGGATGTGCATGACCCAGGTTGGTAATTGAACTTGAGCCAGATTATGCTTCTGCTTTTCTTCGTTTGATGTGTTGCCTACTCCAATGCGAGGTGAAGGAAACTCTTTGCGGGCCAAGCCGCGAATGGACACTTCAGTTGAAATTGGGTTTAGAATGTTTGTCGAAGTGTAGGCTCTACCATGAAAGCATATTTGTTCATGGACCTAGTCAGGAGTGGACACTGCTCTGCTCGCTAAGGCGAGAGAAACATTACCCTGAGGCCCAAGTGGGAGTGAAAATTGCCCGAACACTCAGTTCGTGACTGTTTGCCGAGATGTTGTTGGAAAGAAACATCGTCGCTTGCCCTCGTGTCTAGATGTGTTAAAAAAGCTAATTAACCAAGGTTATCTGTTGCGCGAAGGCACTCATCAAATTTGCAACATACTGGGATACGTGTTAATCGTTATTCAGGGTGGAAAAGCTTGGATAGTAGGCGTCTCCATGAATAGTGGAAGTGTAGTGGACTTTGGGTTCAAAATTTGAGCCGAGACGAGTCAAATCTACGGAAAAGGGAGAAAACTGGGGCAAAAATACCCTTGGTTTAATCGCTAGTCCAACGGTTTGTCCGACCAGACCAACCTAGGTTGGGTACGATCAGAGAACCAAAAACCAATTTAACTGAAACGATCTGGAATCGATTGGGCCGTAAGAGTTGGCTAGACTGCTGGTATAGGCTGGGTTTAGTTGTGGGTCGGTTCGTTGGTCCTTGAGGCTCCACGGGCTAAGCTCTTGGGCCATAGGTTTCGGTATGTTACAGTGCAGCACAAAGCCTGGGTCTGGCTTTGAGCCACGACGTGAACTGCTTCTATAACGATTTAAGCTTACTACTGGTATGTTGCGTGGCAGTGGAGCTGTCTCACGGGCTACAAGAGTGGTAGCTAGGTTGCCACTGCTGCATATGCGGCAATTTAAGCTTTGCCTGGAGTTGTCTCATAAGCCACTACTGCAATAGTCACCGCTATCGTAGCCGCAATGGTGCTTTGCAGTCGCAAAGTTGCTCTGATTGCAGTTAAAGCGACATAAATTTCATGCAAGCATAGTCAAAGCAAACAAATTGTTATGTGGTCTTATCCCACCATGCAAATTCTTTATCTCTAAGATGGTCTAGGGCTTATGTGGTACCTAAGGTTTATTCGCATAAGGCTGTGGAGATTACAAGTGAGGTTACAGGTCATGAGTTCAAGGTTAATGGTCAAAGCTAGAACTGTACTTGGATTCACCCTATGATATTGCATGTGAGTCAATGACTCTGGATGATCCAGTGACTTAACCATCAAACTTCTGCTGTGTCTAGCCATAGACGTTAATAAAGCGTTTATTGGGAGACAACTCAATTTTCTAACTTTTTCCTTACTTTTCTTTAAGTTTTTTATTTTATTTTATTTTCAATAGTTTCAAAAACAAAAATTAAAATTAAAAAACCTTGAAAAATATTTTATTTTTTATTTTATTTTTATTACTTTGTTTCTTTCCTAATTATTTCTAGTTTAGATTTTGTGTCTTACATTCTGTTTTTAATTTTCAGAAATACTTGGTTCAAAAATTCTTAAGTGCTTGTGAACTTACTATGATGTGTAAAACTGGGTTAGTAAAACATGTTGTTGATTAGAAAATTTGGGCTTTTGCAAGTAGCAGACAAAACATACAATATGGTCCTATTTTTAACTACAGTACACATAAGGAAAAGTAAAATCGAATTTTGCATCCAGCAGCAAGTCTACATTATCAACAACCACATCACTTTTACATTATTATCAATTGGCAGATAACTTAAAGTAGTTAAAGCGACATAAATTTCATGCAAATGTAGTCAAAGCAAACAAATTGTTATGGGGTCTTATCCTAGCATGCAAATTCTATGTCTCTAAGATGGGCTGGGCATTATGTAGTTTCTAAGGTTTAGTCGCATGGGGTTGTGGACATTAAAAATGAGGTTATGGGTCATGAGTTCAAGTTTAATGGTCATAGGCTTGAATTGTACTTGGAGTCATCCTATGATATTGCACCCGAATCATTGATTCTGAAGGATTCAGTGACTTAACTATCGGACTTCTGTTGTGTCTAGCTATTGGGAGGCAACTCTATTTTTTAACTCTTTCTTTACTCTCTTTAAGTTGTTTATTTTAAGTTTCTAGATAGTTTTAATTTCTTAATCTTTATTTTATTTTAGTTTATTTTCAACAGTTTCAAAAACAAAAAATAGAAAACCTTGAAAAGTCCCAAAATATTTTTGTTTTTACTTTCTTTCCTAATTAGTTCTAGTTTAATTTGGTGTCTTACATTCTGTTTTTAACATTTGGTTCAAAAATTCATGAGTGCTTGTGAACATACTGTTGTGTAAAATTGAGTTGGTAAAACATGTTATGGATTAAAATATTTGGGCTTTTGCAAGTAGCAGACAAAACATACAAGATGGTTCTATTTTTAGCTACAGTGCACATACAAAAAACTAAACCTAGATCATGCATCCAGCATGAAGTCTACCATCAACCACATCAGCTCTACACTACCAATTTTGCAGATAATTTAAAGGAGTTAACACGACAGAAATTTCATGCAAGCATATTCAAAGCAAACAAATTGTTATAGGGTCATATCCTGGCATGCAAATTCTATGTGTCTCAGGTGGGTTAGGTCTTATGTAACCACTAAGGTTTATTCTCATGGGGCTGTGGAGATTTAAAATGAGGTTACAAGTCATGAGTTCAAGATTAATGGTCACAGGCTGGAACTGCACTTGGAGTCACCCTATGATAGCACATGAGTCATTGACTCTGAAGGATCCAGTGACTTAACCATCGAACTTCTGCTACGTCTAGCTATAGACGTCAAATAAAGCGCTCATTGCGAGACAACCTAATTTTCTAACCCTTTCCTTACTTTCTTTAAGTTGTTTATTTTAAGTTTCTAAATGCTTTTAATTTTCCTAATCTTTATTTTATTTTAAATTTATTTTCAATAGTTTCAAAAACAAAAACAAAAAATATAAAACCTTGAAAAATTCAAAAATATTTTGTTTTTACTTTGTTTCTTTCTTAATTAGTTCTAGTTTAATTTTGTGTCTTACAGTCTATTTTTAATTTTCAAAAACACTTGGTTCAAAAATTCATGAGTGCTTGCAAACATATCGTGCTGTGTAAAACTGGATTAGTAAAACAAGCTATGAATTAAAAAAATTTGGGCTTTCGCAAGTAGCAGACGAATACTACAAGATGTTCTTATTTTCACACATAAAAAAAAAAGTAAAACTAGATCCTGCATCTAGCAGCAAGTCTACATTATCATCAACCACATCAATTGTACATTATCAATTGGCAAAGAATTTACAGAAGTTAAAGCGACAGAAATTTCATGCAAGCATAGTCAAAGCAAACAAATTGTTATGGGGTCCTATCCTAGCATACAAATTCTATATCTCTAAGGTGGGGTGGGCCTTATGTGGTATTAAGGTTTATTCGCATGGGGCTGTGGACATTAAAAATGAGGTTACAAGTCATGAGTTCAAGGTTAATGGTCACAGGCTTGAAATGTACTTTGAATCGATATTGTACGCGAGTCATTGACTTTGAAGGATCCAATAATTTAATCACTGGACATTACTTACCCTTTCCTTACTTTTTTTTAATTTATTTTAAGTTTCTGGATACTTTTAATAGAAAACTAGATTTTAATCCTTAAATAAGATGAAGTTTAGAAAAATTGATTTTAGTCCCTAGACTCTATTTAATGTCAGCATATGTATTCAATGTCTCTTTTTTTATTTATAATTTTATGAAGTTTAAATTTTATGAAAATATTATAAATTTTAATTCTCATTATGGTAAGCATCTTATATAAGAAAATATTTTTGTAGAGATTTTTTTGGTATTTGCATATTTTCTTATATACCACTAATTTATTACAATATATTTACGTACGAACATTTTAGTATTTTATGTTTATGTACGGACATTTCGATACACTAATTTAGTATAATATATTTAGGTAGCGACATTTCGGTAGACTAGTTTAGTATCATATAGTTAGGTACAGAATTTTCGGTACACTTATGTTTTTACATATTTTCTTACGTGTCACTAATTCATTCAATATATTTAGGTACGGGCATTTCGGTACACTAATTTGGTAAAATATATTATGATACAGACGTTTAGGTACATTAATTAGAGAAAGTTAAATAAAATAATGAATTAAAACGTGTATAATAATAATAAATTTAAAATTTAATGTAATAACATTAAATAATTTATCTATTAAATATAAAAATAAAAATATAATATGAATTTGAATTATTCAATCTAACACTACGTTTTTATTAAATTTTATTTTTCTTAAAAGATTAAAGTTCAAAAACCCCTACTTTTAATTTACTAAGCTTTATTTTAGGGAATTGTTATTGACACTCCAAAATTCTCATTCTACACCCAAACTTTCTATATTTAGAAAGAAAAATAAACTTGTGAGAAGTGTAGAATAAAATTTTTGGAGTTCCAATATAGCACTTCTCTTATTTTATTTTAGTTTATTTTCAACAATTTCAAAAACAAAAAATAGAAAACGTTGAAAAATCCCAAAACATTTTGGTTTTACTTTGTTTCTTTCCTAATTAGTTCTCATTTAATTTTGTGTCTTACTTTCCTAATTAGTTCTCATTTAATTTTGTGTCTTACATTCTGTTTTACATTCTGTTTTCTTTCTGTGTTGTGTAAATTTGGGTTCGGAAAACAGGTTATGGATTAAAAACCTTGGGCTTTTGCAAGTAGCACACAAAACATACAAGATGGTTCTACTTTCAGCTACAGTGCACATACAGAAAAGTAAAACTGGGTCCTACATCCAGCAGCAAGTCCACCATCAACTACATCAGTTCTACATTACCAATTGGCAGAGAATTTAAAGCAGTTAAGGCGACAGAAATTTCATGCAAGCATAGTCAAAGCAAACAAATTGTTATTCCTATCCTAGCACGCAAATTCTATGTCTCTAAATTGGAGTCACCCAATGAAATTGCACGCTAGTCATTGACTCTAAAAGAATCAATGACTGTTAACCGGACTTCTGCTGCGCCAAGCCTATGGTCATAGGCTTGAATTGTACTTGGAGTCATCCTATAATATTGCACACGAATCATTGACTCTGAAGAATCCAGTGACTTAACCATCGGACTTCTGCTGTATCTAGCTATTGGGAGGCAGCCAAATATTTTAACTCTTTCTTTACTTTCTTTAAGTTGTTTATTTTAAGTTTTTAGATAGTTTTAATTTCTTAATCTTTATTTTATTTTAGTTTATTTTCAACAATTTCAAAAACAAAAAATAGAAAACCTTGAAAAGTCCCAAAATATTTTTGTTTTTACATTCTTTCCTAATTAGTTCTAGTTTAATTTGGTGTCTTACATTCTGTTTTTAATTTTCAAAAACATTTGGTTCAAAAATTCATGAGTGCTTGTGAACATACTGTGTTGTGTAAAATTGAGTTGGTAAAACATGTTATGAATTAAAATACTTGGGCTTTTGCAAGTAGCAGGCAAAACATACAAGATGGTTCTATTTTTAGCTATAGTGCTCATACAGAAAACTAAACCTAGATCAGCTCTACACTACCAATTTTATAATTTAAAGGAGTTAACATGAAGAAATTTCATGCAAGCATATTCAAAGCAAACAAATTTTTATAGGGTCATATCCTGGCATGCAAATTCTCTGTGTCTCAGGTGGGTTAGGCCTTATGTAACCACTAACCTTTATTCGCATAGGACTGTGGAGATTAAAAATGAGGTTACAAGTCATGAGTTCAAGATTAATGGTCACAGGCTGGAACTGCACTTGGAGTCACCATATGATATTGCACATGAGTCACTGATTCTGAAGTATCCAACGACTTAACCATTGGACTTCTACTACGTCTAGCTATAGACGTTCAATAACTCTTTCCTTACTTTCTTTAAGTTGTTTATTTTAAGTTTCTAAATGCTTTTAGTTTCCTAATCTTTATTTAATTTTAATTTATTTAACAAAAACAAAAAATATAAAACCTTGAAAAATTCAAAAATATTTTGTTTTTACTTTGTTTCTTTCTTAATTAGTTCTAGTTTAATTTTGTGTCTTACAGTCTGTTTTTAATTTTCAAAAACACTTGGTTCAAAAATTCATGAGTGCTTGCGAACATATTGTGCTGTGTAAAACTGGATTAGTAAAACAAGCTATGAATTAAAAAAATTTGGGCTTTCGCAAGTAGCAGACGAATACTACTAGATGTTCCTATTTTCACACATAAAAAAAAGTGACTGTTAACCGGACGTCTGCTGCGCCAAGCTATTGGGAGTCAACTCAACTTTTTAACTCTTTCCTTACTTTCTTTAAGTTTCTAGATGCTTTTAATTTCCTAAGCTTTATTTTATTTTAGTTTACTTTCAACAGGTTCAAAAACAAAAACAAAAGATAAAAAACCTTGAATAAGAAAACTGCTACTGGTACTAGACAGTAAGACACACATACCATCCTACTTCGGTCTCTTAGCTTCCTGATCAACGTCCTGCACAGCTGCGGATTTGCAGCAAATGAACTCACAGACACTTCCTTGGTTTCCTGATTACATGTAACCAATACCAAAAATTGTAATTCGAAGTAAAATCGAAAAACCAAAATGCAGACAAAAGATCCTTGTCATCGGTCCAACAGGTACTACCTTTGGCTGCTGCTGGAGCAATTGCGCAAACCTCGTATACAAACCTCGTACTACATTTGGCTGCTGGCGCAATTGCGCAAACCTCGTATACAAACATCAAAATATAAGAATCAAATTCTTTGAATAGCCTATTATAACAAACACAGGAAGGCAATTCGAATAAGAGTAAATTCAAACCTCCTCACTGGTCTATGTGGCAGATCTGGCACATTTTTCTTACATTCCGCAGCATCATTCCTGAATAACGACGATTATAATGTCTCGAATTAGTTCATTTGTAAACGAAAGGCTAAAGAATCAAACATATTAAAACATAAACATGGAAAGAGATTCATCAGATTGTAAGCAAATGTCACAAACCTAGGACATTCTTTTCTGGTGATGTTATGGACATCCCTCAGGCGCTGCCCCCAAACAAATTCTCGGACGTTTTCCAAAATTTCAAAGAAAATAAATGCAAACGAAGAACATATATTTAAAAAAAAAATTCAGAAATTGAAAACTATTTACATCCTGGGGTTCTGCTACGTCTGTTACCTTGGAAATTTGAAGGCCTAACGAGAGCTGGGTTGTTCTCCTTTGATCCCATTTCGGTCACCTTCAATACGAAATCACCATCAAACAACAGAAATCAAAAACCCCAAATTAATATTTGAATGAAATCAGAAAAATTCATGATCTAACTTGAAGAATAATAAGAAACCGTCCGAATCGAAACCCAGAACATACGAAATTTCAAATAAATAAATAAATAAATAACCGAAAGATCGAAAGTAACCCACAAACCTTGAAGAGAAATCAAGGGACTTGACCAAAGTAAGGCAAATATCAAAGCTTTGAATCTTCAAAATCCGCTTTCTCTCTCTCTCTCTCTCTCTCAACTATGTGCGTCTGTGTTTCTTGTTGGGTTCTTTATAAAGGGTTTTAATTAAAGAAACTTTAATGAAAAATTCCTAATTTATTTTAATAAAAAATTATATTTTTACACTAAATTATTCACTTTATTTTTTATTTTATTTTCATTATTAAAATTCAAAATTTTCAAACTATTTTTACTAGTTTTCGTTTTAATTAATCAGATTCAAATTGGGAGCGTAGGGCATGTTCTCGTCTCGTTTTGAATATAACGGCTACTAATTCCTGACCGTCGGATCTTCATACCACCGAAAAGTCTCGATGATCTGTCTATAACGGCTATCTCGTTTTTGTGCCCGTGCCCAATTTATTATTTCAATATTTTTTGTAGGTCTCCGGGCTTTTTATGGTTTTTTGTTTTATTAGTTGGGCTGGGCCTTTGACCATTTTGTATCTCGTGGTTTCTAATTTTACCCACAAAAATCCAACAAAGAAAAATAATAATTTTACCAACAAAAAAAAAAAAAAAACCTTTATAACAAATTATATATATACTAAACGCCTAACTTATCAATTAATTCCCTTTGTGTCCTTTTTACTGTTCATTCGCCAGTGTTCTTCCAATTTTACCCTTCAGTTGCTCTTCAAATCTTGCTTTTTTGGTCTTTTACACAGTAAAATGACGGTTTTGGCCCTCTGCGTCCAATAGATGTCTCTTGACTCCTGCCTCAGAAACACAGGTGGCTCACGAGAGTTCTTTCTACAGTAATGATTCTATCACCTGGCATGCTTAGCATAGTGACGCGTGTTGAGCGGGACGCGTGTCACTTTACTCATCTCCTCTTTCTCTGCTTTTGCTTCCGCCTTATCGTTGAAAACCAATGCATCTGGTGTCGGTTCGAATATAATTTCAAGCCCAGAAAATGTATGGTTTTCTGGTCTCCAACCGATCTTGAGGAAATGGTATGCTATCGAATCTAATTGACGATTTTTTTGTATGATTGTTTGTTTTTGAGATTGGGATTTGGGATTTGGAATGTTCGGGTTTTGGGATTAATTTGTTTGGTTTCTGTGTTCGTGTTCACCACCATCGACGAGGGCAAAGCTTCCCAATTTGGCCTTTTTTTCCGATTTTTCTAACCCATCGTTTGGTTTCCGAGAACAAAAAAATTTCATAACAAAAACGTTTTTTTTTATTTTATGTAGAGCCGAAGGGTTCTTCAACATTAAGATTTAGATATCCCAGGTTGGTTCAAGGATTTTGCCTCTGAACTCAATTCAGGTACACATAGTCTCTCTCTACTTTGATTCTCTCATTAGTTCTTCGCTTCGGCACCGACAAAGTCTCGAACATGAAATCATTGAATTAGTTCGCATGTTATTTTCCACTACCTCAGCAACTGGTGGAAATCTAAGCCTGCCATTTGACTAATTGACTTCAAATCGTATCAAACAGACCTATATGAGACATATATGCTTTAGAAATTTTAATTTTCCTGTTTTATTTTATCTTCATTACATCAAAATTTTAATTTTCCTGTTTTCCGACTGATTTATTCAATCCTATCGGTTCTGATTTTTTTGCCTCCATAGTTTCTCCAGCACCATCTGCCTTGCTCTCATCAACACAGGTACTTTCTACACCTATTATATGTTCAAATCTGCTTCAAATTTCTGATTTGATATAATTAGACTTTAGAAAAAACTTGATGATTTTGTGGGTTAGAAATTTTTTTACTAATTTTCTGTGTTCGTGTTCACCACCATCGACGCGGGCAAAGCTTCCCAATTTGGTCTTTTTTTCCGATTTTTCTAACCCATCGTTTGGTTTCCGAGAAAAAAAAAATTTAATAACAAAAACGTTTTTTTTTATTTTTTTTATGCAGAGCCGAAGGGTTCTTCAACATTAAGATTTAGATATCCCAGGTTGGTTCAAGGATTTTGCCTCTGAACTCAATTCAAGTACACATAGTCTCTCTCTACTTTGATTCTCTCATTAGTTCTTCGCTTCGGCACCGACAAAGTCTCGAACATGAAATCATTGAATTAGTTCGCATGTTATTTTCCACTACCTCAGCAACTGATGGAAATCTAGGCCTGCCATTTGACTAATTGACTTCAAATCTTATCAAACAGACCTATATGAGACATATATGCTTTAGAAATTTTAATTTTCCTGTTTTATTTTATCTTCATTACATCAAGATTTTTTTTTGGATTTGGTGGTTAAGATGAATTGAGTAATTAATCTAAAATATCTCTTTTGATTTAATGGTTGTGATAATATGATGATGTGGTGGTTATTATGATGGAAATGGATGTTAAAAAATTATGAATTTAACATGATTGAATTCCAACTTTTCCTTTCGTATTAGGCTATATTGGTTTGAGCATGATTGAATTGATTAGCTTGCATATGAATGGTTTTAAAATTGTACTCTTATCGTTTCTCACAGGTGCCACACGCCCATATATTAGTTGCTTGGCCATTACCCAAAAAAAAAAAAAAAAACCGGGGCTTTTGCTTGCCACTCAGGTTTGTCGCGAAATTAGGTTGTTTTTTGTTCCGATTTGTGTCCTTCAGTCATGTTGTGTTTATCCGTTTTTTAATTGTTGATACAGAACTTGAAAAAAATTGTGAAAAACTGCATTAAGGTACTCCCCCAACGAAATCGTCAATCACCTCTTCACCCAAGGTCTCCCTCTATTTCTCTTTCTCCTTACTTTCTCTCTAAAATCTTCATCCTTTTCAAATTTGTTTGTCTAATTTTTTAATTTGAAGTTTTCAGTCTTCTCTATTAATGATAAATAAAAAAAAAAATTTTAAAAAAAAGTACTAGACTAAAGCATAGTTGTATTAATGGATCTCTAATTCTAATAAATCTTGCATGTTGGCCGAATTGACAATAGTCAGAGTTCAGCCTCTGTCTGTCTTTCCAACTTTCTACTGAGGCATAGTTGTATTAATGAGTCTCTAATCCTAATAAAACTTCTACCAATCTGCACAACCCAAATTGAGAGACAATGCTCTTCCCTGAGGTATGAAAAAGCTTTGAATTAATTTGAGTTGTGCAGAGGAAACGAATAATTAAGAAAACAAATTGAGTATGTTATGAATAGTATTTTTTTATTCAATAAAGGCACAAGTCCTATAGGACAGTGACTGTTTGCTTTTAGTAGTCCTTGAAGTTATAGCTTGCTGATTCGTTCCGCTATTTTGTTTATTGTGCAAGTACTGTGTTGTGTCATTCTTTCCGCTTATGTCATGCTCAATTTCATCCTCAATTTCTCTGTTTCATTCTTTCTGCGTATTAGCATTTTCGATGTCTACATTTATAAATAACGTATACCACCTCTTATTTTAAAGGTGATCAAGAAAATAAAACAAATGCCCCGGGCGACTGACATCTAATGCCATGTAAATTTACTTGCAGTTTTGTAGCGGAATGAAGATAGATCCTATCCGAAGTTTATTACCTTTTGAGTTTAATAAGAAAATCAGAGTCCGTGTATGCAGAATTTGGAGACCTAAGGTTATAGGAAAAGATAATACATTTGGCGGTCTTCAATGTATATTGGTTGACGAAATGGTAAGAATTTTGTTTTTTCAGGTTTTCAATTTTAAATTGTGGTTATGATTTCTAACTTTTGCTCTGATGTATATCATTTTATCAGATTATAATTTTTGACTTTAAATGATGTGCTGTTCATATTTATATGCCTAATTTGTTGAATTTATTTTTAATCATGTAGAAAGATGCAATTCAGGCCTCTGCAAAAGAAATTGATTATGAGTATGTTGCTCCAAAAATTAAAGCTGATCATGTTTATGAGATCACTCGCTTTTATACCAGTCGTTGCAAAACGTCCTACAAAATTGTCCCACATGACGCGCAAGTGTGCTTCAATACAAAAACAAATTTTGAAGAGTTGCCAGGTGTTCATCCAAATATTCCCTCACATCGGTTTTACTTACTTGATTATTCCCAACTGTCTTCTCGCATGGATCAAGTTGATATTCTCACAGGTAACTGTATATATAGAATAAAAAAATTCAGCATCAGTTTAGTTTCATATTGTCAATTTTGAGATCTGACTACACTTTTTGGACAAATTTTTAGATGTTCTGGGATGCATTACTGCAGTAAAGCCTTTGGAGGACAGAATGATCGGCAATGAGAGAACGGAGAAAATATGCGAGGTTAAGTTGCAAAATATCAGGTAAACAGTTTATCCAAACATCTAAATTTCTCAAAATTGCTGCACATCTTATTCAAAATACTAATTTTTTCTTAATACTCATTCACTTAGGAAAGAAGATGTTAACCTAACATTGTGGGGTGACACTGCAAAGACCTTTGATTTCGAAGCTCTGGAAAACTTGCCACCACCAGTTTTGGGTGTTTTTACAAGCCTTAAAGTTAGACAATTCAGAGGTATGAAATTTATCACTTCTATTTTCAATTGTTCATATTTATTGTATAAAATAATGATTTAATTGCTCATCGATAAACAACTAGGAAACATCGTGCTGAACAGCAGTATTTCCACAATGATTTTCATCAATCCAGACATTCCCGAGGCAACACCTTACAAAGCAATGTCAGTTCCTAAATTTCAAATACTTTAAAATATTTTTTTTCATGTTTAAATTGATTATGAGGGAAAAACTATGGATATATCTGTTTACTGATGATATGCATATAAAGATGAAACTGTTATTTCAATTAAACACATCTGGAAATACAATGTTTATATATTTATTTTAGTATACATGTTTCGATAATTAAAAAGGCTATGATCTTGCTTTTTTTGAGTGTAAGTTTGATCAAATAATTTGCTACAACTAGCTAAAATTGTAAATTACAAAGTAGCAGACCTTTTTTGTAATATTGTGAACTTATGCAAGCTATGTGCAAACTTGGAAAGGTTTGTCAAGTTTATGAAAATTGTTTAAAAAGTGGTTGTTGCTGCTGTACAGTAGATGAGGTGGAATTTGTTTCCCAGTAAGGTCAAAATATTTGATTTTATAAACACAGGCCATGTTTGTATATGCATTACATAGTCATGCAATAAATCTATAGAAGTATGAAAATTATTCTTTCAAATTTCTGATGATGTAATATTTTAAATTTTCATTTTCAATTGATAAATGCTTAATGAATACGTTAGTATCCGTTCATGGTTTGGATTCTTATACTATTTTATTTGAATACAAAAATATATCCAGCTTTGTTGGTCTGGCTCATTCTGTAAAAATGTTGTCAACATCAGCAAGGCAACTAATGGGATCAGAACATTTAGAAAACGCTGAAAAAATGTCTGTTCAAGATCTGAATATTTTGGATCCAGATTTGTACAAGGTAAACAAACTTTTCTCAATGTTTTAGAAATCAGATATGTGCACCTGTTGTGATACTAATACGCATAGTTTATTGTTAAATAAATTATATTCCTCATATGATATATGACAAATTAGTTAAGTACATATCATTCTTAGATATCCATATATTAATTACTGTCTGTAAATATATTTCAGAGCACTTCAGTCTTATGTAGAGCAGCTGTTACACGTTTTGACACGCATGCTGGATGGTGGTACAAAGCATGTCCATGCTGCTACAAACAACTCAAAAAAGATGAAAATAATGACATGCTAATTTGTGTAAAGCACGATGTTCAAACTCCCCTTCCCTGGTAAGTCAAATGTTTATAACGAATTTCATAATATTTAAGTACCCTCTCCTGGTAAACCAAATGTTTATAATTAATTTCATAAGCTTTATACTTAAATATTGTTCTTCATATGCTTAGGTTCAAAGTAAATTTAATCCTCGAAGACGCCAGCGATGAGACCAGTGCTATCATCATTGGTAAACCGGCTGAACGTTTATTTGGAACTTCATGTTATGATTTAGTTGTCGAAAAAGGATTTACTGATCAACAAGAGTTACCATATGCAATTCTCCAATGTCAAGGGCAGATTAAAATTTTTCAACTTCGATTTGGACATTTGAAAAATGATTGCAACAGAAATGATCTTTTGATCCAAGCGATTTTCGACGACAAAATACAAGCTGTTCAATCAAGTTCCAAAGCTTCTTATGAATCACTGGCTGAATTTGAGGAGGAAGATACGACAGCTCAGAATTTTTCATCTACCCCACCACTTTTTGATAAAGAGTTAAAAAATATCTCTGCCACCGTTTCACCCACTGTTGTCACACCATTGCCTACGAAAAGTTTAATTCGGAAGAGTCTTTTCAGCCCTGAGAATAGAAAAAAACACAAAAGGTAAGAGTTTTCACTGGAACTGTCTCATTTGTATCTATACTTTCAAATAACATGATATTTACTAATGTATTAATCTCTTTTCTGTTTATATTGATTTAAGGGAAACTGAAATTACCAAAGAAATAGATGAACAAAGTGCTTCGGACGCTGAAGATTTTCCCATCAAATCTCTCAAGAACAAGGTGTCTCCAAGCAAATCTGAAGTAGTGTAAGCTTCCAAAACCCAGTATGTTACATCTATTTGTTATTAATGCTTTAACTATTAGTTAGGTCCCATAAGTATGGTTTTACTTTGTGGTTAGGACTATTGAGATGAAATTTTGTTATTAGGTTCCCAACTTAGTGAAAACATAAGAAAAAGCTCAAATGCTTAAGTTTATATTTGTTTAGAGTTGCACTTGGATAGGCAGAATTTGTTAATTTTCGTTTTTGTCCATTTATTCAATAAGTAACTACTGAAGTTGGAATTCGCACAAAGGTCACAACAAATATTAACAACTAACAAATACTGAAACATTTGGCTCTTCCCAGAAAAGCAAAATAAGATTTTGTTCTGCTTTATTGTTGTTTATTTTGATAAAGCTTCTAAAACATTTGGATCGTATAGTTCTTTTTCTACAAACAGAATTATGATCCATTCAAACTTAAAAAGGAGCAAAGTAGTGAACACATTAGTTTGACCATCTACCTTAACCAATATCAGACTATCAGTCATTGTTAAGTTTAATTTATGAAGGGTGTTCGCTACAATTCTCACACTGGATTACATTTTTGTTGGTTAATTTTCCCTTTTAATCATATTGCTTATACAAGGAATGTAATTTCAATCTACAGCAAGAACAAGTGCAAAGATGACTGAGGTTCTTTGTAACTATACTGAACAAATGGAAGATTTTTTGGATGAGCCCAAGAACAGAGAAGCAACATGAAAAATAGAACCATGTGGGCAATTTTTGAAACTGTATATATTTGGGACTTGAAAGTCGTTCAGATCTGTTGTTTTTTTGTTGTACATAGAACTTTTAACATAGAGTTAGTAAAATATAGGTGCAAAATGAACGGCTAATCAATGTGGGAGACTTTTGGGAGTGTATGTAAATGTAACTTGGAAACTTATTTTACCCTGTTTGTTTAGTTGTGCAATTAATTTATAAAATGTTTTGAAATGAATGTGTTGATTTGTGTATACTAATATATGTGTAGCAACATCATGTTGAACTTTGTCTCAAAGATGCATAAAATTATTGTTCATACCTATGGTAAATTTTGGGTTAAGCTTACGAATTCATAACCCGCAGTGGAGCGCGGGCAAATTTCCTTGTTTCTTCTAAAGTTTCAAACCTAGAATATCACGTGCAATAATAATTTTTTTAATCAAGATAAATAACCTAATCATTTGAGCTACAAGCTTTGTTGTACTATTTTCATTTGTTTTTTATTTTTAGTAGCAATGAGTAAGCTGAAAATGAAAAGGGTAGTGCTACCACACACCCATTTTTGCTTTATACACATCATTTTTAATTTTCGGTTGTTGAATCGAATGAGTTGAAGAAAATCAATAACCAAATATTAACAAGACTGAACAATGGATGTGTTATTATTATTATTTTTTTTTTGGAAAATGGGTGGGCGTGTTTCTTTTGATACAAGTTATTGTGCGGGATGGATTAGTCACAAGATTTCGAATGCATAGATAACTGTTTAACATTACATATGGTTGAAGCCTTTTTCATGGAAGCTAGACATTATGGTTTATTTGCCTTGATACAAAGATATCGGGAGGGTAGGCATTTGTACTAAAGTCATATAACTAGAAGAAAAGTTAAAGTAGTTTTTATACTACTCACCTGCTAAACTAGTAAAAATTTAAGAAAACTGTTGCAGATGCTTTAAATCCAAAATGCTCAAAGTTATGAATTCTCACAACCTAAATTCGACAGACCAAAATCTGAAGTTGAACCAACCCAAGCCAATTCAATTGGATGGGTAAGTTTAGATTGCAAAATCTCAGGTGCGCAAGCCGCAGTACGTTGCTCGTGTGCGCAAACCCATGTGGCCGCATGATAAAAATTGAACGGTGTTAATTTGAACGAGTGTATCGTACTCCTATGTAGAGGATCATCCCATTCTACGATGGGTAGACCCAAAAGACTAAAAATTTTACATTAGAGAGTCGCGCCCTCATCAATGACGGATCCAGAATTTCAACTCTAGGGGGTTTTAGTATAGTATAAAAGTTACTATAATGTTAGTATAGAAGATAGTGCTAAATGTACTAAATGCTAGTTTTTTTTTAGTACAACGATATATTTTACACTAAGGGAATGGGGAGTTCGGCTAAGCCACACAATGGGCAACCTAATTTGGTATCGAATTCGACATCTACGAGATTCGAATCTAAGACGTCTCACTTACAAGTGAAGATGAATACCACCAAACGGTAGTACTGAGTGGCGAATGCTAGTTTTGAAGACTAGAAAATAATCTATTAGCAAACCGTATTGGACAATGAAACTGAAATATTATGTTTGTGAAGCCATTAATCTGTTACTAGGTTTGCTTCGCGATATATATGTTGAACTTGAGTTTGCTTCGTGATATATACGTTGAACTTGAGTGACAACGATTAATCAACAACTTTTTACAATAAGCGATAGAGTAATTTCATTAATAAGAACTAAAGAGATACAACGAGTAACAAATGAGTACGACTTGTAGTTAGAGATCAATTTCTTAATCTGAAAGGAAATCCCAACTTCTTTACCTTTTGAACATGTTCTTTCTGTTTATTACTGCCACTAGCCAACTACTGCCAAACTTTAAATCTGTTCTTAAAAATGGTGTAATGGAAATGTCTTCCGATTAATATATTTCTTCACCAAGTCAATTTCTTGTAATCAAATCGATCACAATATGAAGCTTGAGATTAGAATACAAGAAGAGACAATAGCAGAGTTGAATGGACTTTAAGTATATAATAAAGTTGTATTTATACATGTGGGATCTCTTGTTTACCTAACAAAGTACGTGTTTGAGTTGGATATAAACTCCAATATATTCATGTACTTTAAAGAATATTTTTAGTTGGATTAAGTTGGCTCGTTACGTATAAAGAGTCATTTTATTTACAAACAAATCACAGTTTAATATGTATATAAAAATTTTACTTTAAAAGAATGTCAAATTTTATTTTCCTTATATTACATATAAGAAGCAAAACGATTTCCGTTGCAAATGCAACTAATTTCCTTCAATTGTTGAAATATTAATTAGTCTATTACTTCAGAGTACTCCTTAAAGAAAGAAACCCTAATTCGTATTTGTTAGTCTGCGGGATTTAATATATACAAGCTATTTAGTACTACAGTATGGTGGTATTCCTCTTCAATTGTAAGTAAGAGGTTTTACGTTCGATTCTCGCCAAAGGTGAATTTAAATTATATTATTGCTGGCCCATTTTGTTCAAAAAAAAATTTATATAGATATATACAGTGGACCGAATAATTAGTCTTTATTTTTATTTTTATCAAAGACCGAATAATTAGTCTTTTTTGTTTTTTTCTTCAAAGACCGAATATTATATTACCATGTCAACCCTAAACATAGAATACTGATCTTTTGCCAGCCGTCTGGCAGAAGATCAAGGATTTAGGATTGCCAAAGCATGTGCTGTGGTAAATATGAGACCAAAAAGTCATAGTATCTTGCTAAACAAAACTTATACGAGAACTTGAAAATTTTAATGGATCAGTCAACCATTGCATAGGCTGCAGTAGCAGGTAATATACACAATAAAAGACCAAAAATATGAAAAAGCAATCGCAAAATCGTTTAAAAAACAGAAATGGTTTTGGCCAAATTTTAAACTTTGAGTCAAGCAATAAAATATATGAAAATATTTGCTTCTGGGCTTGTAGCCACCTTTCGAAACTTGTCGAAGAAAAATTCATGCATACCAACCATACAAGTAAAAAAGGAAAACCATAACACGGATTTGCCTTTTGACAGTACTCAAAAAACAGGAATGTTTCCTGCCTCCTATTTTGAATTAATGGTATATTGAGGAAATAAGAAAAGGTCCAATATATATCCTTTTATTAGATGACTATTTCAATGGAACGCAACACACCGATTTGCGGCGTCCTCTTATTGCATGAATGTTGAACATCAACGTGAAGTGTCTGCAAACTTACACTCTTTGACTGCGGAATGCGAACTGCATAATCTGTGAGTACCACTGAGTCTCACATTTGAGGCAACTAATGCCTTGAAAAGGTTCGTCTGAACTCTCTTGGTTTCATATTTAAACACGCAACACCCCCCCCCCCCCCCCCCAACCCCAAAACCACCCCCATATCTTTGTTCACCTCAATGGCAATGAACTACCGTCAACATCAAGTTAGTGTCGTGTTAAGTTACTATATCTAAAAAAATATATTATTGTTGGATTAACTTGTATTGAGGTTCAATATATAATCTAAGGTGTCTAGTTTTTAAATCACCAAAGAATCATTCGATTCATTCCTACAAAAAAAAAAAAAAAAAATCGTTGAAATTCAAAATTGTTTGACCATATGATACATCATCATGAACATTTTATTCTTTTGGAAGAAACATTGTGTTTGTCTATTTATTATGTAGTTGTTTGATAAGTAAATGACAGAAGATTTAAGTGATTTTTCGTAACATGTCTTTGAATGAGATCCTAAATATTAAACACTTCGAATGATAGAATTGCATTAATGGTATAATAGTAAAAATATTTAGATTAAGAAGAAGCGAGATCCATTAATTAGAAGCATGGTTACGAAAGCGTCATAATTAAGCAATAATATTCGCGATCTCTTCTAACCAGTAAAGAACAAACCTCCTTCACTTAGAGCAAATCAAGCAAACAGAGCCACCATCCGATATGAGAATTTGACGTGGCAAGTATCTTATCAATTCCTTCCAAGCAAAATTTCTTAATCTCATTCCTAATGGCGTTAGTTATAAATTATAGCTACCAGGAGACTCAAATTTCAATCTTTCAGGAAGATGAGGACTGGAAATTAATTATTGTGTGACCAAAATTTTTGTAATCATACATAAAATTGGTTCTTGTACCTATTATTCCCAGGCAATATACTTATTTCGTTGATAACATCTGTTGGGAATTATTTATGAACCATACACACAATCGGACAATAAATGGACTTTTTGTTGATAACATCTATGGTTTAAATTATGAACCAAACACATATATAAACCCTTATGAATTATCAAATAATTAGCAATAGTCCGACAATGTTATGAATTAGGATAAAACCCTATTTAGCGTTTGATTATATAACTATATTTCATAATTGTTTAGAAAACTTGCTTCTATATTTCATCTAATATAGAACAATTATCAAATAGTTATCCTAATTTTCTTGTAGAGTAATGCTAGAGAGATCAAATTTTTTGTACCACATACACGATATGACAAATGATTCATACAGTCAACATCTAATATGATGAAGTCATTAATTAAAGGGAGTTTTAACGAAAAGCCCACGGTACTGTTCACTTTAACGTAAAACCACATTTTTACACTAAAAAGTCAATCCTGGTACTATTCACTTTACCCTTTATTTTGTCCTTATCGTTAAAACTCAAAGTTTTCAAACTCTTTTCATTAGTTTTCTTTTAATTAAAATGACATGCACACATCACTTGCTACACATCAGATGGGGCACCAGTGTTTAAAAATATGATCTCCCTAGCATTTTCTTCTCATGTATGCCTTGGCTATTTATAGAGTGTCGTCTAATAGCAAGGCAATGCTAGGCAGGTTGACTAGTGGCGCAGAGGATGGTGTGGTCTAATCCTTTTGGTACATTTACGATAGTTATTCAGCTTGCAAGTTTAGTTCTAATGAGTGTTGTCATTCATGTTGGTTTGATGTGAGTCTTTTGTGTCTGAAAATTTTGTGTATTTATGATTGAGCTTGTAATTATAGGATTGTAGTGCTTCTTGTGGTATCTATGACCTCTTATATCTTTTCCATTGATTTTTTGGTTCTTTTATGGTAAAATGTTTTGTAATGTACGTTTGACATACATATTCTATATACGAAGTCCTTAAGCATCGTTAATAAAATTTCTTTCCAACTAAAAGAGATAACCAAGCTCACACATTAAATTGGGAATAACTAATAATTGTATCAAATCTAGTCATCATGGGGTCAACATATATATATCTACGAATACATGTGCATATGTCATTGTCGTGGATCGTTTTCAACATATACATGGGCATGCATGGATCTCCTTCTATCAACAATTCATGCAAACTGCCATATGACTTAACTACTCACAAAAGAAAAAAAAAGACTACTACAGCTTTATAATCCATATAATCATCTGGCTCGCTTTCTTCTAATGTGAACAACCACAATAGATGAAGAAAAAGAGATGAGGTGAGACCTGTAATTGTAACAGAATACAGAATAGTGGTTCTGTTATTTTTGGGTGCTTCTCAATGTTCTCATCACTTCCAAATTGACAGGACGCGTGTATAGCTAGAGAAAGAAACCAATGACCAATGACTTCCAAGTTTCGTGAACAAATACAAACAGCCAAAAAGCCGGTAAAATACAAACAAATAGCCAGGGTGTCATGTGAAGTGATTCCTTTATTGGATTCATTATTCAAACACGTTAAGTTCAGAGATTAATTAATGGGCTAGTTTGCAATTAATTATGGGGTAATTAATTTATAGGAAACTTCATTCCAATCCTGGTAAAGATGACTTTTAGTATAAAATCATGCATAAGATCAAAATCTAATATTAGTCCCTTGATACATTAGTCACCTCATTTATTAATTATATTTGATGTTTTAATTATCTATTTTTCTTCCTAATTTTAATGTATTGGTTATATTTTATTATAATTATAATTTTTATTTCATTTATCATAATATATTTTGTCGTAAACATTTAGATAAATTAATTTTTAGTATACAATATATTTGGATATACTTTGTCTTCTTCATATAGGTACATTAATTCATTTAATATATTTTAGTATATCCATTTCGGTACACACATTAGGTTCATTAATCCAATATAATACACTTTGGTACTAATAAATAGGTACATTAAATCAATATAATACATTTTGCTACAAACATTTCAGTACTTACATTTCTGTACTAATATTTAGGTACACTAATTAAGTCTTTCAAGTTTGAAGAATATTAAACAAAACTAATAAATTAAAAAAAAAATTCAAATATTTAATGGGAGATATTGAATAAAATATACATTAGTTGATTTGAATTAATGACACATCAAGGGACGATAATCAACATGTAATCTAACACCAGATTTTTATTAAATTTCAATATTTTTCAAGGATTAAATTTTTAAAAATAAATAATAAAAAAAACCCATTAATTTATTAGAACTTTAACTTTGCCACACTCGAAAACAATGTATGAGAAATGCTAAAGAGACTCTCAAAAGTGAAACTATCCATGGACTTTCCGCCATCTCATATTATTTGCACAATGTTCATGCCAACATTCGAAAACATTGTGCCAAAAATATGAGGTGGCGGAGAGTCCATGGAGAGTCCTACTTTGAAAGAATTTCTTTAGCATTTCTCTCAATGTATACTAGTATATGCCCACAAACAAAGCGTATGAAATTTTTTACTTTGGTTGTTAAAATTGAGAGAGAACGTGGGAATAAGAAGAGAGGGAGAGAGGTTGTTTTTTATTTTATTTTTTATTTTTAAATTAGAGATAATAAACTTACATGTAGGTGAGGTTTAAAAAAAATAGCAAAATTTTATTTTGTGAAATTATAGTTCTATCCTTAACTTTTTTGTTGTGAGAGAAGACAAATATGTTTTTTCACTATCTTTTGGTTGATAAAGAGGGTTTCATTAATGTAGTTTTAGATATGCAAAGGCGAAGTGGGAGAAATCAATGATAGAGTGCTAAACTCTCATATATCTAGGTGTTTATATGGATAATTGACACGAATCGTGGAAGTGATTTCCGCACTTTTTGTTTTTGATGCTTTTCATTTCTTTTGATCTTCTTTTAGTAATTTGAATTAAATAAATTAAGGCACAATAATAAGGGAATGGAGTGCATAAAAAAACTGGCAAAGTAAAAATCACTACCCTACAAATATCCAATGTCATTATTGTGATTTAAAAACCTTATCGCTTTATGATATCTCCTTATTCCTCTTAATTTGACTTAGAATTCATGCTCACTTTATGGTAATGGTAGATCAATAGAAGTATTATCTACTTAATCTGCTGGGAAAGGAAAGCATTGATATAATTATATATTCATATAGGTTCACTATGCTAAATATGGTGTGTAGTGCACTAATATGTTTCACGTTGAGGACAATCTTGTATTATTATATAAATAGACTGGATGTGAATCAAAATGTAGGGCCAGAATCAGAGCTAACCAAGTCAAAGTGCAGTTGGAGCAGTGAAATTAAGCTACTTTACCACTACCATTCATATATTCCAAAACCCTAGCTCAATTCACATGCCATATATTTTCATTCATGCATGATGGACAACTTGCTGCATTTTAAGGTTTTCACATTGCAACCTTTCACATGTAATCAGTGAAGGAGATTATCAAAAGTAAATAAATTACTCTTTTTTATTGGATGGGACAGTCATTTTTACGCTATGATGCTATATATCAACAAAAAAAAGTAACTATAAGTTAATCTTTTCGGTTAGATATGGGACAATCCTGTTTATTATTCATATCGATCTCAACAGAAATATGAAGACACAAGGAATGAAAGTTCAATCACTTTAAAAAAAAAGAATATATAAGACATTATTAAACATTTCACGGAAATTTTGATTCAGTTAATTTCTTTAACACCATTGTTATAATGATGTGAGTTTGATATGGGTGAGTTTTATTTATTAATTGTGGTACGCCTCGACTTTCCTTTGTGCCTACTCTCCTACCAACTTGAATTAGTGTCTGCATGCTTACACTCTTTGACATGTCAAAAATAAAACCGTGAAGAAAGACTTAAGAGCAGATCCACCTTTACCTGTGACTACAGAATGCGAACTGGATAATGTGTATGAGTACCACTCATGTCAAAGTCTCATATTTGAGGCAATTTATGCCTGTGAAATGTTCGTCTCAACTCTCTTGGTTTCATATAAACACCCCCACACCTCACCCAAAAAAAAAAAAAAAAAAAAAAAAAAGGGGAAAGCTATCTTTGTTCACCTGAATGGCAACGAACCACCGTCAACATCAAGTTAGCGTGGTTTGAAGTTACTATCTAAAAGATATATTATTGTTTGGGATAATTCGCATTGAAGTTTAATAATTTAAAGTGTCTAGTTTTTAAATCATCATCTAAGAATCATTCCTATAAATAATTGTTGAAATTCAAAACTGTTTGACCATATGATTATCATCATGAACATTTTATTTTTTGGAAGAAACATTGTGTTTGCCTATTTATTATGTAATTGTTTGATTAGTAATGACATTAGATTTAAGTGATTTATCGTAAGATGTCTTTGAATGAGGTCCTAAATATTAAACAATTCGATCATTCAAATTGCATTAACTCGAATTGCATTAACGATTAAGCCCGCCTGCGTTACCTCTTGATGAATAGTAAAAATATTTAGATTAAGAAGAAACGAGATCCATTAATTAGAAGCATGGGCGATCTCTTCTAACAAATAAAGAACAAACCTGCTTCACTGAGAGCAAATCCAGCAAGCAAATAACAGAGCCAGCGTCCGATATGAGAATTTGACGTGGCAAGTTTCTAATCAATTCCTTCCAAGCAACATTTCTTAAGATCATCATTACCACCAGAGTGGAGACTCGAATTTCAAATTTTGAGGAAGATAAGGACTTGAAATTATTGTTTAACCACAATATTTGTATTCATACATGAAACTGGTTTTTGTACCTATCATTCCTAGGCAATACTTATTCCGTTGATAACTTCTGTTGGGAATTAATTATGAACCATACACACACAATCTGAAATCAGACAATAATGGACTTTTTGTTGATAACATCTTATATGTTTTGAATTATGAACCAAATACATATATAAACCCATATCAATTATCAAATAATTAGCATTAGTCCAACAATATTATGGATAGGACAAAACCCTATTTCACGTTTGCTTCTGTAACTATGTTTCATTATTGTTAGAAACCTTTGCTTCTATATTTCACTTAATATAGAACAATTATCAATAATTATCCTATTTTTGTTGTAGAGTAATGTTAGGAAGACAACATTTTTGTAACATATGATGTGACAAATGATCCATACAGTCAACATTGAATGAGATAAAGATATTAATTGACATGAAATGTACATATCATTTGTCACACATCAGATACGATGCCAGTGTAGTTTAAAATGTGATCTCCCTAGTATTTTTCATTCTCTTGTATGACTTAGCTATCTACAGGGAAGAAAGTCCTTTAGTCATCTACTAGCATGGTAGTGCTAAGCAGGCTGACTGGTGGACCAAAGGGTGGTGTGGTCCATTCCTCATGGTACATTTACAATAGTTATTCGGCTTGCAAGTTTAGTCCTCGTAAGTATTATCATCCATGTTAGTTTGATGGGAGTCTGTTGTGTTTAGACATTATAATTGAGTTTGTAAATATGGGATTGTGCGTTGTGTTTATTTTGATATGTGTGACGTCGTACATCTTTTTCATTGATTTTTTTGTTCTTTTCACGGTAAAATTTGCTCTGTACTCTTACGTTTGGCATGCATATCTTATCTAAGTTGTTAAGCGTTGTTACCGAAACTTCTTTCAACTTCTTTCCAACTAAAAAACAACCAAGCTCACACAGTAAATTGGGAATAACCAATAATTGTATCAAGCTTGCTAGTGGGGCTTGCATCACGTGAAAGCCATCTACAATGATTCAGCATATCTACAAAATACATGGGTATATGTCATTGTCATGAAGCACGAGCCAATGTCCAATCATACTACGAATAACCCAATCACATAGATCTATATTATATCATAGTTGTATATACTTAATTGTTAATTTTCTTTAAGCACGATGCATCACGTCAACAACCACAAAGATCATTTTCTATGACAATTCATGCAAATAGCCATGTGACTTAATTACTCACAAAAGAGACGACCACTACTTACTCCACATAATCTTCTGGTTCACAAGAAGAAAACGACCTCCCTTTTTTTTCGATGCACACTTTTTGTTTCCGATGCACTTCGTCTCCTTTTTTTCTTCTAGTATTTTGAATTAAATAAATAAAAGACTTCATTTTAATTCTTAAAAAAAATGAGTTTTAGACTTTAATCTTGTGTAAGATTAAAATCCAATTTTAGTCCCTAGTACATTTAATCATATCATTTATTAGTTATATTTTGATGTTTTATTTATCTTTTTATTTTTATTTTGATGTATCAATTACATTTAAATTTAATTTTTATTTCATTCATCATAATATATTTTAATGTCTACATTTAGGTAACTAATTCTTTTATAATTTATATTCCGATAGCAATTTTGTATGTTCTTTATTTAGGTACATTAATATATTTGAATATTTCGATATATCCATCAGTACAAACATGTAATTACATTGATTCAATATAATGCATTTTATTTCGTACATTTTGGTACACACATTTGAGTATTGACTTTTAGGTATATTAATTCAATAGATTATATTTCAGTAAATACATTTAGGTACGTACATTTTGGTACATACATTTCGGTATTGACATTTAGGTACGTACATTTTAGTACATACATTTTGGTACGTACATTTTGGTACATGCATTTCGGTATTGACATATAGGTACATTAATTCAATATAATACATTTCGGTACATACATTTAGGTTCATTATAATATATTTCGGTACAATCATGTGGGTACAAATATTTCGGAACAAAAAAGTCAATTTTATATATTTCGGCACAGTTATTTCTGTACATTTATGTATTTATATATTTTTGTATCACAAATGTCTTTTAATATTTTCTCATTTACGTTCATTTATAATTAAAAAAGTAAATATGTGCATATTAATAAAATTAAAATTTAATAGAGAGATTAAATAAAAATACACATTAAATAACAAAAATTTAATGTAAATTTTGATGAAAGCACTCTTCAAGGGATTAAATTGAATATTTAATCTAGCACCAGGTTTTTTTTTTAATTTTAATCTAATTGTCTAGGCTGTATTCCACTACTGCCTAGTTTGTATTGACTATAGTTTTTTTCTTCTTTTTTTTTCTTTTTCCTGGGGTTTGGCTTTGGGCTATCATAGCCTTTATTTGTACTTGCTGCACCTCTTCAGGTCTTTTTATGAAGTTTTCATTTGACAAAAAAAAAAAGGTATGAATTTTCATTTGTGCTGAAGAGGAATAATTGGGTTGACTGTTTGAGTGGCTATTAAGATGTTGAATGTTTGGATGATATATGTAGTATACAAGAGAAAATTGATGTTTCTTATCTTTTATTAATGGTTTTTATGTATTTTTATTATTATTAATGGTTACTGGTGTTAGTTATGGGCGATTAATGGTTTTTTAAGTTTATTTATTTATTTATTATTAATGGTTAGTTGTGTTGGTTAGGGATGATATACTGTCCTTTTTTAATTTTAAAATGCTTTTTTTTTTTTCTTGGTGGATTAAGGGAACTAACCGACAAAAAAATATTTTTATGACGCTAGCAATTATGTCGGTTCTTTTATGCACCATTACATGAATTTCTGTTAGATTTTTCCTAATATCCGACAGAAATGAGTTTTTCTTGTTGTTTTTTAAAGCGACACTATTGGGTACTTTTGTAGTAGCAATTATAATCTCTAAACAAGTGAATATATATATATATATGAAACCACACCCGTTTTTACTTCTCACACACCTTTTTAATTTTTTGTCGTTAGATCGGATGTATTGAAGAAGATCAAATAATAGAAATTAACAATAAGTGTGTGAGAAGTAAAAATGAGTGTGGATAGCACACTGCACACCCCTATTCAAAACACTCACCTAATTAATGAAAAAAAATCGATTGAACTAATTACCAAAAAAAACTAGTGAATTATTCGTAGAACTTTCTTTCTTTTTGCTATCAAATTGTGATTCATGATAACTTCCTTTTTCTTAAAACTTTCTTTTTGCACGACTTTAAAATCTTTATTTCTTGTTTCTTTAGTCACATTACTCTTTTTTGGTAGAAAAAATCTAAGCGAATCGGAGGCTACCCTATTCTAGAGTCAGGGTATACCACAACCCTTTCTAAAGACTTGTAGAGGGATCTTTTGGGCACCTTTTGAATCATCGCGTGGAATCCAAAAAAAAACCCCAAAAGACATCCTAACCATTAAATGAAGTTCGTTGAATTTTATTTATAAAAAAAAAAAAACTAGATATTAAGACATAATAAGAAAAGAACTAGAAAGGCATATTTTATACTCTTGCAAAAAGAAAATACATAACTTTATGACTTTGCTTGGTACGGAAAACATGGCCAACTCAGCTACGGATTCCCGTTTTCTGTTAATTACCTATTCCAAATGTAATTAGGGTTTGGTGCCTACTCAAATCCTACTTTTTTAATATTTTCTCGGCTCCACTGAAAGTTCAATCCAAGAAAAGTATTTCCAGACTGCGTACGACCGGACTTTTACACACTCGGTTTTAACCGCCGTCGGATTAACGCGCGACGACTCTCGGATTCAAATCCTTGCACAGGATTTCAGAAATCAACGCTCATCGGAGCACCGTACGCAAGTTACAACTTCGGAACGCTGTTTCAGGGACCTGGACACGTGGCTGGTCACAATTGGTTCCCACGTCGACGTAGATGCAAAGTGGCATTGCGTTGTTAAAACGGGAGCCAACGACTTTATATAGCACCAACAACTCCAATCGACAGAGCGACAAAAATCCTTTTTCCAAAAAAACACAATTGTTTCTCAATTCTTTCCGAACTCAAAAATCCGTTCTCTCGGGAGCCATGCCGGAGATCGACGTCGTCACTGACAATGGCGACGACTCCGGCGCAGACGAGGTTAACCTGTTCGGGAAGTACGAGGTTGGGAGGCTGCTGGGCTGCGGGGCCTTCGCGAAGGTGTACCACGCGCGGAACGTGCACACGGAGCAGAGCGTGGCGATCAAGGCCGTCAGCAAGCAAAAGGTACTGAAGGGCGGGTTTGCGGCGCACGTTAAGCAGGAGATCTCTATCATGCGCCGTCTTCGACACCCGCACATCGTGAAGCTCAACGAGGTTTTAGCGACTAAGACCAAGATCTACTTCATCATGGAGTTCGCCAAGGGTGGCGAGCTCTTAACGAAGATCACCAAGGGGCGGTTCAGCGAGCATCTCAGCCGTCGGTACTTTCAGCAGCTGATCTCCGCCGTCGGATATTGCCACTCACGGGGAGTGTACCACCGCGATTTGAAGCCCGAGAATCTGCTCCTCGACGAGAACTGGAACTTGAAAGTCTCGGACTTCGGGCTGAGCGCCGTGACGGGGCAGGTCCGGTCCGACGGTCTCCTGCACACACTCTGCGGGACCCCCGGCTACGTGGCGCCGGAGATTCTTGCGAAGAAGGGGTACGAGGGCGCGAAGATCGACATCTGGTCGTGCGGCATCATTTTGTTCGTTCTGAACGCGGGCTACCTGCCTTTTAACGACCCGAATCTCATGGTGATGTACCGGAAGATTTACAAGGGAGATTATCGGGTTCCGAGATGGACGTCGCCGGAACTGAAGCACCTGATTTCTCGGCTCCTCGACACGAATCCCGAGACGCGGATAACCGTCGGCGAGATTGTGAAGGACCCGTGGTTCGAGAAGGGGTACCGGGAGACTAAATTCGACTTCGAGGACTTTGGCTTGGAGGACATGCGGGACGGGGACAGCGACAAAACGTCGTCGTTGAACGCGTTTGATTTGATTTCGTTCTCGTCCGGGTTCGATATCTCGCGGTTGTTTAGCAAGTCCGGGATATCTGACTGCGGGGAGCGGTTCGTGTCGGCGGAGACGCCGGAGAGGATAATGGAGAAGGTGGAGGAGGTGGCGAAGGCGGGGGACGTGTCAGTGACGGAGAAGAAGAGCTGGGGGGCGAAATTGGCGGGGAAGAATGGGAATTTTGTCGTGATAGTTGGGATTTACCGGTTAACGGAGAAGCTGGTCGTGGTGGAGTTGAATTTAAGGCAAAGAGAATTTGAAAGTGGGCCGCAAATATGGATAGATAAGCTGAGGCCGCAGCTTAACTGCTTGATGTACCGACCGGGAGAGCCGGTCGCCGGTGACTGTTAGGACCCCAGAAACCGGTGACTGTCCAGGAATCTGAGGTGTGGTACATACAAATTGATAGTTTGGGGTATATATTAAAAATAAAAAAGGGAACAATACAATATCAGTGTCCGGGTTTTCTTGTATTTTTGTTTTTGGCCGGAATTAATTTCGAAAATCTCAAAAAAGAGACAAAGGAAACTTTTTTAGAGCATCTTCAATAATGCTAGTTAAATTCTTGTTATCGTAACTAGCCAAATGAATAGCTAGCCTGTTGGAGCTTTATTTTTGTTAAATTAGCCAAAAAACATCATTTGAATGGACTGTAGGAGATGCTCTTATATTCTTTTGTATATTCATAATTTCATTTCATTAAATCTATGGTAAGGTGCAGCAAATATCAAGAGATTGCAATTAGTAGCATTGTTTATTGTTAAAGCTAAAAGCTCGTTTGATAACCGTCAATTTTTTTTTATTTTGGCTGAAAAACGGGGCTAAAAGCGAGCCCAAACAAATCTGCTCAATAATAAATCTAGACCGGGACATCCCAAGTCGATCATCACGAATAAAACTAACTGAAGAAGAAGGATTGTCAAAATAAAAATGACCTAAATCTAAATCAAGACTATAGGTCTCTAAACTATTCGCCACAAAATTCTTTCCTTTGTAGACATGCTGGGACATTCTAAGTCGATCATCACAAATAAAACTAATTGAACAAGAAGGAGTATCAAAATAAAAATGAACTAAATCTAAATCAAAGACTATGATTTAATGCTTGACATAAAATCATATGTTTTTATATAAATTTCTGGTGCAAGTTTATATGGGGAAGAAATTGTCATAATTAACACATTATCCATTTTTGCAAAGTGTTCTTAGAGAAAATCCCATTATTACAAAATAGCATATTGCTTCCAGATGCAGCATGCCAGCATGTGAAGTACTCGATCAATCTTACCTAAAAGGTTCAAGTAACTCAGACATCTACCAATATCCACGAGAGTCCCATGACTCATCTCATTGCAAAGTGCTTGCAGCAATTAGGTTAAAAGCATTCGTTTACGCACTCGAAGTCAAATTTATATTGTCAGAATGTACAAAATTGTATCGTATCAAAAATTTACAAAATTAAAAAAACAGAATATATAGTTGGATTACTTCACGGTAACCTCAGTATCTCGCTTGTATCCAACATGTTATCTGATTAAAAATCCAGTGTGGGATCGTGGGAGAAATATGAACGTGATGCAGATTGGTAGGTATAGCTTGACAAAAATTGCAGTTAGTGTCCTATCTTTAACAAATCAGACTCAAACTTCACTCGGTTCTGCACGTGCTCTGGCTGCCTTATCCGCAGCAGAGAATCGTACTGCAATAACACACCGCCCCTTTAAACTAAATATTTTTTTCTGATTTGATTTGATTTTATACATTTTTGCGTCTGAGGTACTGTTTGCCGATGAATATATAATACTTTTAATAAATTTTCTTTGTGTCACTTTCAAATCCTGTGGAGGCAGGCACTTGCAACATGGGGTAGTGGTGATCGGGTTCCAATCCACCGTCGGATCATGAATAAACAAATACAAGAGGGTCCATCACAAACTGCACTAATGCAACTTTGTTATCAATATTTAATAGCAAATGCCAAATGGTCCACCATGCAATTGTACGGAGGCAAATTCTCCGTTCTTTTATTTTCCATGCCCTCCTGTTTGTGTGGTCACGGTTAAGCCACATCAATATTTTATATTACTATTCTTTTTTGTCTTATTATCTCTATAAAAAAATAATATAAAATGTTGACGTGGCTTAACCGTGACCACACAAAGCAGAGGGCACGGGAAGTGAGAGGGCAGAGAATCTGCCTCCGCAATTATATACATGCATGATTTTTGGGTTGTTGGTAGTGTCCAGGACTGGAGTTAGACGGATCAAAATATGAATAGCTTAAAAGTTTGTTTGTGCCAAAATCATCATATTTCAGAATTAGTGGACGAAATCCGATAAAACTTCACCGAGATTGACCATGCTTGTTCCACAAGATACGGAAATCCAATCCAACAAGGAATTATCAGGTTTCCTATAATCTTTGACTCCTTACCATCTAAGGATTGGCGTGCGTTGCAAGTAAATTACACTCCTAAGACGATACAATATCTATTTTTATATATCCTTAGTGAATCTCCTGTTTAATACGGATTCTCTATCCTAAAAGATTACATCCTCGACTAGTATAAATACGCCTTCTAGGGTTAATTTATGGTAACACAATTATCACATACTTATTCTTTTACCCATTGATTGAGTCTTGTATTGCTTATTAACTTGACCGTAGGAAAGCCTTTGACTGGCATACCATCTCCCGATATTTGGCTAACTCACGATTTTTTGTTCCTTTACCAGTTACACAAATTTATGCATCTCCACCCTTCACGACAGTCGTGCGTGAATTTAGTTCCAACAAGTAGGTATTGAAAGTAAGTTTGCAAATCTAGTTTAGCTACAACATTGTGTTCCTCATACAATTTAAGTTCGATTTTTCCTCTCCTCTCTTTAGTTTTGAACTAGTTTAAACTACAAGGATAATTATTTGAACTAGATCGACTCTAGTGAATATAACCACTCCTACGTTTAACAAACACGCAGAAGTTTGCGCATCAATGGAAAAGCCCTTCTTTGTCATTTGCCTCAGATCGATCCAAAGCCTTTCATGGGTGTTTATCCAATTTCTTCAAAACATGAGTACTGCACATCAATGGATAAAGACCCACCGAAGAAGTCAACTAAATCCATTTCTTCTCACATGCCGAATTGAAAAAAAATCCAAAGCCTTTCATGGGTCTTTATCCAATTTCTTCAAAACTTAGATCACTGCATCAGTGGTCAGTGAGAAAACGTGTTGCTGACTTTCAGGACCGGTGAAGAATAGAGATGAGAGAGACGGGAGAAGGGAGAAGGGTGAAGAAGAGAGAGGGAGAGAGTGAACATATGGTTTTCCCAGCGGCAGGACGGAGATCTGGTCACCGGCGGCGACGTGGGTAGGTGTTTATCGGGCTTGTTGGGTGGGGAATTTGAAGCGCCGGATTTATTTTAATTTTGTTAAATCACTGTTAAAAAATAAAAAGAACATTAAATAAAGATGTTAACCATAGTTAGAAGATGAGACACATGGCAAACAAGAAGGTAAGCTTACACATAAATTAATGTGAGCGAGCGAAAATGCGTCAACCAAAAATTTAAAAAAAAAAAAGAAACTAAATTCAAGCCAGCAAAAGCAGACAAAAACCATATGCTATGATTAATGAACGGCAATACGGGTAGGTTTGTATTGTTCTAAAACCACAACCAAAGAATAATTTGGGCTGGGTCATGTCAAGACTCAAGACAAATACAGGACATGGTCCACCATACCCTACGTGATCGTCATTCCAGGATACATCGTACGCAAAATAAAGCGACTTTTATGGACGAAGTTCCTATTTGGAGAAATCTTAATGTGCATTTTACTAGAACATAAGCCATGTTCGTACTAGTTTATGTGTTATACTAAGAGCAGACGACTTAATTATTATATAATGTTTTTAGAGTATATTGTTAAAAAAAAAACAAATTCACTTGCTATAATTTGAGTAAAACAATAATGACGGCACAATGTGATACATTGAAAAATTACTTTTGTATGGTAAATCAAGTTCTTCTAACCTTTAGGATGCAATTTTAAGGTCATTTTCATGCAATTTTATAGTCAAATTTTTATGCAATTTTAAAGTCATCTTGTATGATGCATGCACTTAGTAAGTTAATTCTATAATCTACGTTAATTTATAAACATGTTCACTATTGGTGATCCCTTCACAAGGAGGGAAGAACGATCTCTCTCTTTTCTCTTACGATTTAGGTTTAAATCTTTGAATCTTTTGTTAACTATCTGGTTTAAATCTTTGACGGCTTATTATATTAGTGTACTACATTTGCGGAAATTACAGAGCGGAGATGAAATGGAAAATCGCACTGACATTGTCTGGTTAGGAATACAATGACGTGAATCATGATATTGCTCCATGATGGTGTCATTTTATTCTCATTAGAGTGCGTATTTATAAACTTAAAATTTAAATAGAGAATGCCCTAACTCATTCCATATTGCATACCGACCCCTAAGTGAATAACCACATAATAAATATAATTCAATAAATAGAATATGAATATAATAATACGATGAATTAGCAATTTTTGATAAATTTTTTCACAAAAAAAAAAAGTTCTTAACTCATGATAATTCAGGAACTAAATAGATATTTCATCCTGTATATTCTGTATGTGTGTTTGTGTGTCATATCCTTTTTACAAGCACCCCTGTATAAACTTTTTGGCCTCATCCCTTTCTCTTGGTTCTTATCCGTTGAAGATGCTCAATCGGCAATATCCATTTCCATGCCTTTTGGTTGGTTTCGATAGTTCTGCATTATTGGTTGCAATTTTGTTTCCTTTTGGACCGACCACACACGTGTTGCACATACAATGGTGGTGGAAAACTAATTTTCGTTTCAGTAATATTCCCATGGTTGTCTGTTCATACAGTGGTGGTCAGAGATCCTTTGTCTGCCAAACCCTCGATTTTTTAGCTAACTCATGTTTGTCTGTTCTTTTATAAGTTACAAAGTTAAAAATTACTTCACATTAACCGGTTTCTGCTGCCTCAGTATCTCGCTTGTATCCAACATATTGTTATCTCAACTTCACTCGCTTCTGCACTTGCTCTGGCTGCCTTAGCCGCAGCAGATAATCAAACTGCAATAACACACCGCCCCTTTAAACTAAATATTTTTTTCTGATTTGATTTGATTTTATACATATTTGCGTCTGAGGCACTGTTTTCTGATGAGTATATAATATTTTTAATTAATTTTCTTTGTGTCACTTCCAAATCCTTTGGAGGCAGTTGCAACATGGGGTAGTGGTGATCGGGTTCCAAATCCACCGTCAGATCATGAATAAACAAATGCAAGAGGGTCCATCACAAACTGCATTATGCAACTTTGTTAATCAATATTTAATAGCAAATGCCAAATGGTACACCATGCAATTATATACATGCATGATTGCACACTATTCGATTGCATGAATCAGGATTACGTATATATCGATGTACAGATCTATAATAACCCTAAATTTATTCTTTTTGGGTTGTTAGTAGAGTCCAGGACTGGAGTTAGATAAATCAAAATATGAACAGCTTAGAAGTCTATTTGTGCCAAAATCATCATAGTTCAAAATTAGTGGGTGAAATCCGATGAGACTTCACTAAGATTGACCATGCTTGTTCCGTAAGATACAGAAATCCAATCCAACAAGGAATTATCAGGTTTTCTATAATCTTTGACTCCTTACCATCTAAGGATTGACGTGCACTGCAAGTAAATTACACTTCTAAGACGATACAATATCTATTTTTATATATCCTCATCGATTCTCCCGTTTAATACGGATTCTCTATCCTAAAAGATTACATCCTCGACTAGTATAAATACACCTTTTAAGGTTAATTTCTGGTAACACAATTATCACATACTTATTCTCTTACCCATTGATTGAGTTTTATATTGCTTATTAACTTGACTGTAGGAAAGCCTTTGACCGGCACACCATCCCCTGATCTTTGGCTAACTCACGGTTTTTTGTTCCTTTACCAGTTACACAAATTTATGCATCTCCACCCTTCATGACAGTGCGTGAATTTAGTTCCAACAAGTAGGTATTGAAAGTAAGTTTGCAAATCTAGTTTAGCTACAACATTGTGTTCCTCATACAATTTAAGTTCGATATTTCCTCTCCTCTCTTTAGTTTTGAACTAGTTTAAACTACAAGGATAATTATTTGAACTAGTCGACTCTAGTCAATATAACCACTCCTACATTCGAATCAAAAAAGAAAGTAAATTTTAATTTCAACCATAAAAAAAAAAGGTGCATTTTTGCCCATCTGTATTAACCTTAATGTATACTCATTATACACCTCCTTGTTTGCCATGTGTCTCATCGCCAAACCATGGTTAACATCTCAATTTAATGTTCTTTTTATTTTTTTAAAAGTGATTTAAAATGTTGACTAAATAAAAACAAAAATATATACAAACAAAACAGTTCTCTACCCGGCCATGCCAACCCAAACAAACACGCAGCCGCGCTGCCACTGCCGGCGGCGACCAATTTCAACCTAATTCCTTATCAACCTATCACTCCACTTTTACCCCGAAACAACATCTACCACGCTCTTCACAACATCATCCGTCCCATTATCTTTGATCATGCTGTCATAAAAATGCCTGAAATGGAAAAGCCCTTTTTCAACTGTTCTATAATTACCGCAGAAGTTTGCACATCAATGGAAAAGCCCTTCTCCGTCATTTGCCTCAGATCGATCCAAAGCCTTTCATGGGTGTTTATCCAATTTCTTCAAAACATGAGTACTGCACATCAATGGATAAAGACCCACCGAAGAACTCAACTAAATCCATTTCTTCTCACATGCCCAATTGAAAAAAATCCAAAGCCTTTCATGGGTCCTTAACCAATTTCTTCAGAACTTAGATTACTGCATCAGTGGTCAGTGATGAGTACGACTCGGATAACTCGTTCTCGAACTCACCGGACCACACAGGTTAGAGAAAACGAGTTGCTGACTTGCAGGACCGGTGAAGAATAGAGATGAGAGAGACGGGAGAAGGGTGAAGAAGAGAGGGAGAGAGTGACCATATGGTTTTTCCGGCGGCAGGACGGAGATCTGGTCATCGGCGGCTACGTGGGTAGGTGTTTATCGGGCTCGTTGGGTGGGGAATTTGAAGCGCTGGATTTATTTTAATTTTGTTTAATTTGTGTTTTAAATCACTGTTAAAAAATAAAAAGAACATTAAATAAAGATGTTAACCATAATTAGAAGATGAGACACATGGCAAACAAGAAAGTGTATGGTACGCATATACCTAAATTAACGTGGGCGAGCGGAAATGCTTCCAAAAAAAGAAACTTCAAAAAAATAAAAAAAAGAAACTAAATTCTATGTAGCAAAAGCAGACAAAAACCATATGCTATGATTAATGAACGACAATACGGGTTGGTTTGTATTGTTATAAAACCACAACCTAAGAAATTAAAAATAATTTGGGCTGGGTCATGTCAAGACTCAAGACGAATACAGCACATGGTCCACCATACCCTACGTTATCGTCATTCCAGGATACCTTGTACGCTAAATAAAGCGACTTTTATGGGCGAAGTTCCTATCTGGACCAGACGACTTAAATATTACTTCGGTATGGTAGACCTAAGTTCTTCTAATTTTTAGGATGCAATTTTAAGGTCATTTTCGTGCAATTTTAAAGTCATTTTTTTATGCAATTTTAAAGTCATCTTGCATGATGCAGGCACTTAGTAAGTTAATTCTATAATCTACATTAATTTATAAACATGTTCATTATTGGTGATCCCTTCACAAGAAGGGAAGAACGATCTCTCTTTTCTCTTACGATTTAGGTTTAAATCTTTGAATCGTTTGCTAACTATCTGGTTTAAATCTTTGAAGGTTTATTATATTAGTGTATTACGTTTGCGGAAATTACAAAGCAGAGATGAAATGGTAAATCGCATTGACATCGCCTGGTAAGGAATACAATGACGTGAATCATGATATTGCTCCATGATGGTGTCATTTTATTCTCATTAAAGTGCGTATTTATAAACTTAAAATTTACATAGAGAATGTCCGAACTCATTCTATTTTGCATACCGACCCCTAAGTGAATAACCACATAATAAATATAATTCAATAAATAGAATATGAATATAATAATACAATGAATTAGCAGTTTTTGATGAAATTTTTTCACAAAAAAAAGGTTCTTCACTCATGATTATTCAAGAACTAAATCAATATTTCATCCTGTATATTCTGTATATGTGTTTGTGTGTCATATGCTTTTTACAAGCACCACTGTATAAACTTTTTGGCCTCATCCCTTTCTCTTGGTTCTTATCCGTTGAAGATGCTCAATCGGCAATATCCATTTCCATGCCTTTTGGCTGGTTTCGATAGTTCTGCATTATTGGTTGCACTTTTGTTTCCTTTTGGACCGACCACACACGTGTTGCACATACAATGGCGGTGGAAAACTAATTTTCGTTTCAGTAATATTCCCATGGTTGTCTGTTCATACAGTGGTGGTCAGAGATCCTTTGTCTGTCACACCCTCGATCTTTTAGTTAACTTGTTTGTTCTTTTATAAGTTAAAACAAATTACAACTTATGTGGGTGTGATTGTGGCATTGTTAATTGTTGATGAATCATATAGCCTCGCCAATGATTTTTTTTTTTTTGTCGTAAGATTAAATATCATTGATAATGGAAATATTACAAATATGAGGATGCGAAGAGTGGTCTCGTTAAAACCTTAGTGTATAAAAAAAAACCTTAAATAAAAAGAAGCTAACTAATAACTCGTCTGGAAGTGCTTTTAAAGTAGCTAAATGTACTTTTGGTGAGAATGTTTTTGAAAGTAATCTTTAGTAAAAATGCAAGTGAATCGTAGAAAAGCATTTAAAGTGTTTCAAGCAAAAACATATAACTGGTACTTCTTACATAAAACATTTTAAGTGCTTTTGAAATTCAAAAAGATTTTTTTAAGAACATTTTGAATCATTTTAAAAATATTTCCAAACAAATTCTAATATTTTTCTTTAAATCAATTAGCTACGGTAAGAGTTGCAGCCAATCGAAAAGTTCCGAGAACTATACCAAAAAGACAAGAATTTAATAACTTACTAGATATAAGCCCATTAAAGCAAATATATGATCATGGGCCAAGAAAGTAATGAGTAATGGGTTCACATGAGAGGTGGATAAGCCTACAAAACTTTTTTTTCTTCTTATGATCGAAACTGTTAATATAAAAATTAAATAAAACTAATAAAAATGATTTAAAATTTTTGAATTTTAATAATATAGATAAAATAAATGGTAAAGTGAATAGTATTAGGATTGACTTTTTAATGTAAAAATGTGATTTTTCGTTAAAGTGAACAGTACTGTGAACTTTTCGTTAAAATTCCCTATAAATTACTGTGTAAAGAACATGTTTGCAAAAAAAAAAAAAAAAAAAAAATTTATGAGATGGCATTGAATTGGTGAAAGCATTATGAGTTGTTTATCTATTTGCTACAATTTATTGATTAAATAACCTTATTTTTAATTAAATTTTTACAAAAATAAATTTTATATAATAGTTTATAATATTAATAGTTCTGATCATAAGCATAATGTTTATGAAACCATAAAATATTTTGCAGAGGAACTTCTACAAATCTTTGAGGAGCCAAAACTTTATTCTTGAGGATATTCTTGAATAATTTGACTTCGATGAGGAAATATTAATATTTCGAGTTCAACATTTATTCTAACAAACTATAATTTGTTTTTGTGTTTGGTGGGCCAATGGCTACGAAGATACTAGATTATTTGTTAATATAAAATCAATTTGAACTAACGTCGACCAATTCTTTTTTATTTTGCGTTGCTAGTTTCAAACCATGGCAAGATACTTTCAGACTATTTTGGCCCGCATAGGCAGCTTCTAAAATATAAATTTGTAGTAAAGATAAAAAACATAGCGGATTTGTCATTCAAATTTGGATAGTACGAGAGAGAAGATTCGAACTTGGAATGTCTTTTCAGTTTGGGAAGAAGAGTGGCACGTGACCAACAACCAACTAATGAACTAGTTCATGTATTTATTTCATGTTTTCTTGAGTTGGGTTTATGACAATAATGAAATATAAGTACTTGCAAGATTTGGTTAACTATTTATTTCATGTTTTCTTGAGTTGGGTGTGTGACAATAATACAATATAAGTATTTGCAAGATTTGGTTAATTAGCTATATATCTTCTCTTGGGTTTGCACTAATTTAGGAGAAGCAAACGAATATGGAAGAATAAAACTACATACAAGTACTTCTTGTTAGAAATTAATAAAATTCAAGATTACGCTCTCCTTCTCTATTATATTTATTCCACAATGACCATTCGCTCGCTCACCTTTTTTCTGTACAATGTGTCATTAAAACTCAAATAACAACCATATGAAGGGATCACGCGGCTAGCAACAATCTTTCTATTGACACTTAGGAAACAATTGAACGACTGCGTGAGCTTCAGTTCTATCACAAAAAGGGAAGAAACCAAATTAAAGAAAATTTGAATTATAAAAAATTAATATAAATGTATAGTGGTCTTTTATATGTGTCATCTAATAATCAACTATGATAAAAAAAAAATAAAAAATAAAAACTTGTAGCTCAAGTGATTTTTTTTCACTTTCTATTTTTTATTATTTGAGATGAAAGTTTAAATGATTAAAAGTAAATACTTTTACACAAGAAATTTTGTACTCAATTGTATGTATCCATAATTTCACCCTCCCTAGCAACTATTTATTTGATAAAAATTATTAGAGAAAATTGGAGTAATAGTCTCTAAATGGAGTTTTGATTTCTGAACTTAAAATCCATGAGTATTGGTTCTTGAACTTATTATAATGCAGAACAATTATCTTTTCTGCTAACTTTGTTAGAATTTTTATCCAAAATAAAGGGTTTAAAATGACAAAAAATAGATAGAAGTTCCAACAAAGTTAGCCCAAAAGATCATTACTCCATATCATTACAAGTTCAAAGAGAAATACTTACAATTTATTTTTATTTCAAAAACCAAAGCTCCAATTAAACTGAAACTACGGAATTATTCCTATTATCTCGACTTACTATGCATGGAAAGAATAAGGGACCCCAAGATTCTCTACTTACCAATTACCCTAAACTTACATCATAATATCTGCCCCACGATTTTCTATCATCTTTCACATACTCTTTTTGCTTTATCCTCAAAACCTGCCACGAGCTTCAAATTCTAGTCAAAATCTGACCTCCTTGAAGCACAAGAAAAGACCCTCTCCACTTTGACAAATTTCAAGCTAAATTTTTACCCTTAAACGTAGTTAGTAATTAATTAATTTGGCATGCAAAAGACATTTCAAATGCTAATCACGCCTTCCCTAAAAGCACCCATCAATGACTGCAATAATATTTCCCTGATTAAATTTACTTATTTACTTAAACAATTAATCAATTCTGACCCCCAAATTAAACCCACATCTAATATAATTTTTGTCAAAAAAAAACCCACTTTTTAACAATAAGATTTGGGGTTAAGCACTAATCACCTGTTAACATGTAGAAATTTCGTATTAATAACACCTTACAAGCTACAACCCTCCATTCGCGTTTACCAAACCGACCATTCAAAGACCGGTTGACTTCGAACCCGGTCCGACCGGGCGGTCCAGTGCTTGGTCATATAATTTATTTTCTTTACATTGTCTCATTTTCTTCTCCATGTCTCTTATCTTTTTCTGCTTTCTTTCCATCATCGCAGTTTCTCAACTTCGGTGCTGTTTCGCAACGAAGGCGATAAAACGAGCTCAACGGCCGGTGCGACCCGAATCCGAGTCCTAAACCCTTTTCAAAGCGGCGGCGGCGGCTCCAATTAGCCTTCCGAAACTTGGGCCCTCATTCCGATTACGGCATGCACTTCGAATCTGTAAGTTTCCGAACCGCTGAACCCATTTGATTGATGTGCAGCTCAGAATCTTGAAAACCCTAAATTTGATTGAATTTTCGAGCTTTGTTGGGTGCTGCTCAAACATTAATGGTGAATTGTCCTTTTCCATGCTTTTCTGTATCTTGAAGGGTTCGAGATTTTAGTTGCTTCTAGGGTTCTTGGCGACGTTGGAGAAATTTGTTGTCTTGGTTTTTTATTTGAGCGGGAAATTAGGGTTAGGGTTTGCTATTCGGAGCATTGTTGCTTGGGGAAGTTTGCTGTCTGAAAATCTAAGCTGTCTGAAAATCTAAGGGTTTTTAATTTGTCGAAATTCGAGACGGGGAAAGATAGGCGTATGCTAGAGGATAATGTGTATACTTTGTGTGATTCAGAAGTGGTCTCGCCGGGTTGCTACAATGCTTCCTTGGTTAGTTATTCCATTAATAGGACTGTGGGGTCTCTCTCAGCTTCTACCACCAGCTTTCCGATTTGAGATAACTTCGCCTAGACTCGCTTGTGTTGTTGTGCTCTTGGTTACTCTCTTCTGGTATGAGGTTTTGATGCCTCAGCTTTCAGCTTGGCGCGTGCGGAGGAATGCAATGCTTAGAGAGAGGAAAAGGTTTGAGGCAATAGAGTTGCAAAAGCTGAGGAAAACAGCAACAAGGCGGTGTCGAAACTGCTCGACACCATATAGGGATCAGAATCCTGGTGGTGGTCGGTTTATGTGTTCGTATTGTGGGCATTTATCAAAGAGACCGGTTTTGGACTTACCTGAGGTACCCGGGATGGGACTTTCGAAGTCTGGGATCATCAAAGATTTAGTTGGAAAGGGTGGAAAGATATTGAATGGAAAGGCGTGGTCTGAAAATGGGTGGATGCAAGGTCAAGATTGGTCGGAGAATGGAAATTGGGTCAATGGTTCTGTTGGAGGAAAGTCTAGTTATTGGAGAAAGGATGGGAGCAGTGTTTTTGGAGGGGATGAGAGTTGTTTGGCAGAGAAGTCATATTCAGGTGTTGTTAATTTTGCTTGCAAGCTACTAACCTTTTTTTTCTTGAGTGTTAGATGGCTTTGGAGAAAGCTTTTTAGTAGTAGTACATCAGATGATGCATCTGACGGAGATCGTAAAGGATTGGCCAAGAGGGGCGAGAATGGGGCCAACTTGAATGAAAGTAGAGGAGAAAAGGCCCGCAGAAAAGCTGAAGAGAAGAGACTGGCTAAGATAGAGAAGGAGCTTTTGGAGGAGGAAGAAAGAAAGCAGAGGGAGGAAGTTGCAAGGTTGGTGGAGGAACGCAGGAGACTTAGGGATGAGAAAAAGGAAGCTGAGCATGGGAAATCATCACCACCTGTGAGGGAAAAAGATACTAAGAAGGAAGCAGAAAAGAAACGACAGGAAAGAAGGAAAGAGAAAGACAAGGGTTCTAGCAAGAGCAACTCTGATGCAGAAGAGCTGGAAAAGAGAGCAGGTAAGGAAAGTGAACGAAAGCGGGACCTTGACAAGAAGAGTGACATTGACCGCCGGGAACATCTGAAATCAGGGGCAGATTTTCTTAAGGGACAAAGCACAGAGATGGGGCATAATATTAAAAATGCATCTGCAAACAATTTTATTCAGGGAAATGCTGGATCTAGGTACCTGGACCGCATGAGGGGTACGATTTTTAATTCTTCAAAGGCATTTGGTGGAGGTAGTTTCTTTGTAAAGGATGCTAATGCTACAATGACAAAAGAAACCAAATCTAGCAGTTCTGTAGATCATGTCCATAGTTATGCCCAGAAGAAAGACTTATGTCCACCTGAGCGTGTAGCTGCGAGACCTTTTATTAATGGAGATGATAAGAGTGTCCACCGCCCTGTAAGTTTCTTGCTTTATACCTCATTGTTAATATGTGCTTTCATATAACTTTAAATGTGTATCAGTAGCCTGCCTAACTTCTAAGGGAGAATTTATACACTAATAATTTTCATGGGAATTATAGATACCTGTGATCCAGTTGAGTTTGTTCATTATGCCGTTTATCTATTAGGTTGTCTTTGACTTTCTGAGCATTTAAAAATGTGATTGTATCAAGTTCAACAGTTCTGTAACTTAAGTAGATTCAGGCTCAACATTTTCTGGATCCTTCTTGGAACTTCAACCCAAAAATCTACAAAGTGAAACACTAATTTCAACTCCTGTCGCCTCATAAATGATAATAATATTAGGCGTATTATAACAACATTTAGATGCATACAATAAGTGTTACAATGTGATCCATTTCAATGCAGGTTCACTCAGAACCACAGTCAGGGACTGCACCTAAAAAATCATGGCAGCAGTTGTTTACTCGTTCATCGCCAGTGCCTTCATCATCAAGTGTAAATGTAATAAGTAGACCAAATGCAAAGTCTCAGACAAAAGTTCAAAGTCCTCAGTTATCTGGCCAGTCGTCGTCAATCCAATCATTCGATAATCCAATCAACTTTGGGCTGCCATCACCATTCGCTTTATCTACTACCTATCCAAAAGGATCTACTAGCAGCAGTTTAGGTTTTTCACCTGCAATTGATCCCATATTTCCTCGCATTGGGGAAGGACATCATGAACTTATAACTGAGGAGCCAGAGCTTTTTGAAGACCCATGTTACGTCCCTGATCCAGTATCCTTGCTTGGGCCAGTTTCTGAGTCACTTGATAATTTTCAATTAAACATGGGATTGGAGAGGCCTCGCACATTGAAGAATGGACCTGCTTCATCTGAAATGAACAAGCCATCTCCAATTGAGTCACCAATGTCGCGAGAAAAGTTTAATAATTCTAGTCGCTTCCCAAGTACTCCAAAGGCCCATGATATGCATGCTTACCCCTTGGATGATGCAAGTGCAAATGATAAGGGAACATGGCAAATGTGGAACAGTTGCCCTCTTGGTCAGGAAGGTCTAGGTTTTGCAGGTGGCTCTCCAAACTGGTTTCTACCTCCAGAACTGAACAGATCAAACAAGGATGATCTTTTGCACCCGTCATCAGTATCACTGTTTACTACAGAAGATCAGGTTGTTTCTGGCTCTCAATCTCCTAAGAATCAGAGAATTTTCCTTGGAAATGGCCAGAATGGCGGAACCTTTAGCCCTGTTACTGGTTCCGGTGATCATGATCCTTGGTTGCAGAAAGCCTTTTTTCCTCCATTGTCAACAGCTGAAAACCATTTTCATCTGAGACCTCCAGATGAAACTTCGAAGAATGAACTGATTTTTGGGAGGCCCATCAGAGCTACTGGGAACCATCCATTTGAGCTGCCTCAAGCGAATGGTTGGTCCGAGTAAGTGCATCACACCTCATCCTCTGTATTTCTAATTTAGTTTCTAAAACTTGCTTTTTATGTCCTTCATAGAGCTTTTATAGATTAATTATGGTGGGATTACTGTTCTGTAATAGTGGTGTGTAAAGGTTAGGGATATTTGTTCTTGCCTGAAGCGAAGAATGTCAACTAGAAACAATAATGAATCACGAAGGGAAAGTTAAAATGTTTACACTTTTTAATTCTTTCCCGTTCTTGCAATGTAATCCATTCAGTACAACACTAGGGTGGACGTTTGAATCAATAATGAATCAGGAAGGGCAAGTGGAAACGTCTACGCTTATTTTTTTCAGTTCTTGCAATGTAATCCTGTATAGCACTAGGGTGGACGTTGGAGTTCTAATGTGCTGAGACAGGGTTTGGATGTGCACAGTATAAAGCTTGATGTTTTAGTTATATTGTTGTGGGAGTAATTTCTTCATTGAATGGCTTGTCTGTTTTGGTGCCTCTATTTGCCAAACCTTGTCATTGGATGAAGTTGACCATGTACCATGTCATGGACGGAAGTTGGTAAGAGTTTTCATTGATGCCATAGGCACAACCCCAAAGCTGGAACTCAATTAAAGTTGTCACTGAATAATAGCTAGTATAAGTTTGTTTTGAATGGTTGGACAACGAGTAGATTTATGCAGCTTTTAACCAAGTCATGGAGTCCTTTCTTGGTTTGCTATTCTGTCGTGCTATTTATTTCAGTGTTAAATAGAATTCGTTGTTTGAGAATGCCTTCCAGTTGATAATGGTGATCTAATTTTTGTTCTGATTTGGTTTTTGTTTTCCAGCAGAAAGGAATGGGATGAATGCGCTGTGACGGGAGCAGGGGACGGTGTTGGAAAGCCATATGTGTTGAGGCCTCCTGTCAGGGGTCTGTATCCCACCCCGAATCCGAATGTACAGCCGCTTTGGTGAATTGAATTGAAAACAGAAAATGAGAAACAGTCTGCCTCCTGTACTAGTGGTCAAATAGCCTGTTTTGGCGGATAGTTTAGAAAATACTGGACGCATTGTATCTTCCTGCTCTTCTTTATAAGGGAGGTTGATGTTTGCTTAACATTAGCTTGGATAGGAATACCGCGTGACGTGCATGCTTCTTCCTGCTCAGGTATCAGCTAGCTATGTCGCTCTTCTGATTCTCTTTTGTTTCGTTTTTTTATCTCCCGGCGAAGGGGCGGGTGTTTCTTCTACTGAGAATTCTGCTGCATTTGCCCTCACTCTCTCTTTGCTTGAACCATGATATGAATGTTGGATGTCTTGTAACACACTAACTAGCAAGAGGAACCAAGGAGTCCCTTCATTCCTATATATAGTTGTTTTCCGCCTGTTCCTGGTCGTTTTTAAGGGGTTTTGACAACTGAGTTGTTCAACACCTGCTTCCCTGTTCAATAAGCGGTTTAGAGAATCGAACAAACGACACTCATCTAACCTAACCATGGTTAATGCGGTGGTAGGATTGTTTATTTTGGTGGATTTTGCTCCTATAGGGGTTCAGTTATGAATAGTAATAGACGTGTTAGTTACCATTGGCAATGATTATTAATTTTTTTTAACGTATGATTCAATTACTTAATAATTATTTAATAGATGAGATGAATTAAGAATAGGTTGCTATAGTTGGCGGTGTCCAAATTTTATTTCAACAAAAAACAAAAGGGATTTTTTATTTTATTTTAAATACATTCGTCAAATTTTAATGGATTATTATTATTTTTTTTCAAAATTTTCTGGTTTTCTTATCATTTTTTACTTTACATAAAAAAAAAAATGTTGGATTGAAGTTACCATTTGATCAGAAGGCTAGAAAAGTGTCATGTGGCAAAAGACCATTGCACTCCAGCTTTTGACTGGCCTCATGAGACATGTTCACATGACTAACGTCATCCTGCGATGCATAAAAGGTCATTCCTCTCAAAGATCATCAAGGTTAAAAGAAAACAAACACTATTGAATTCTTATTTTGATGAATCAATATTTTAGTTACACCAGTGTATGGAGAAGAAGATCGAACTTGAATTCAATAGGGTACCGCACAATCCTGAGTAACTAGTTTAGATAGTGTTAGAACAAGACAGGTGTCTTGACTAAAATTAGAAAAAGATATGCTTCAAAAATAAAAATACAAAAAGGGAACTCCGACCTACCGGATTCGAACCAGTGACCTAAGGATGCCTGACAGGCTTTTTACCCACTACAGTCCTCCGCTCTACCAACTGAGCTAAGGTCGGTTGTTGAAGTTGTATCAACAGTTTTTCCTATTATACGTTGTAGCATCCCATTAGTAAAAAATACAAAAAAAAAAAAAAAAAAAAAAAGAAGAGTAAGGCGGCATTTGCCACCTTTTAGGTTGTTTTTTACACATTCTACGCGTCAAATATTTGGTCAAAAAAAAAATAAAATAAATATAAACAGTCACTCGGTAATCCCAAAACCTCCACTGATCCAAAATTTCGACATCCACTTTGCATTCTAAGTCCAAATCTGAGTTGTAATAGGAGAAGCATAGATTGCCTATTTAAGCAGCTACAGCCACAGCCAGAGCCACAATCACATCTCTCTCAAATAGTTGCTCTTATTTCTTAACTTCTAAATCCAACGTTAACAAAGATACAAGGAAAGAATTTAAGAAAGCACGAAAGAAGAAGGAAAGGAAAGAATGTGTCCGCTGAGGCTCATACTCATCTTCTTGTCCGCCGTGCTCGCCGGATTCTTGGCTTTGAGGAACCTCGACAACTTGTTCCAAGATTCTACTACTTGTGCTGACCATCACCAGGAACTGCTCAGTTCGCTTAAAGATCAATCGGCATCCCCTTCCTTGTCTTCCAAGGTTTCATCTGCTGCCGGAAAGGGTTTTTGGACGTTCGTTGACATGGCAAGCGGACACTACCTTTGGAGGACTTTGGTTTCATCATCTTCTTCTTCTTCCACAGCTTGATTAGTGTTTTCTTGTTGCAGCTCTTATTCATTGATTTTTTCTTTTTTTTTTTTTTTTTTTTTTTTTAAATTCGCTTGTAATATATTTACACGTTGTAGGAAAATTCTTGCATTCGCAAAAGGTTTAAGAAAAATTCAAATTCTTGCATTCATTATACTTTGCAATCGCTACAATGATTAATGTTTCTCAATAATGGACAAACAAAGTTCATACTATGACATACTACAAACGAATCCGCTACCCTTTTTTTCTTCGATTGTTATGAATCCTAGGGTGCGACTGCGTGCACTGGGATTGCCAGAGAAGGCTGTTGCTCTTGCTGCCCTAGTTGTGGCGGCTCTTGTTCTTGTTGCTGCGGCAGCTGCTGCCTGAGTTCTGGTGGCTCTTCTTGTTGTTGCTGCTGCTGCTGCTGCTCCTCTCCTTGCCAAGTCCAAACAATGTCCTTGAGAGCTGGTCTGAAATCTTTCTTCATGGCCTTGTGATACTCCAGTGTATCTCCACTAGACTTCTTCACTTCTACCAGATGAAAAGACGGGGTGATTTCAAATATCTCGGTTTCAATGCCCAGCACCCCCTTCCTGCCTTCTGTGGACCCTTCCATTTTCAACAACCCTCCATCCCGCTTCTTTATTTTCAGTTTCAGACGCTTGGCAATGTCCTCCAGCTTAGAGATGATGGTGGAGGCCGTTTTGTTGGACGTAAACCGCACTTCCTTTTTCTGATCTGTCTGCTCAAACAATCCAGACAAGTCAAATCCTGCTGAGTAGGAGATGATATCGAAAGCATTCAAGTTAGATGGCTTTGATAATTCTTGCTTTGACTCCACAGAAGAATTGCTATCTTCATTAGCTCCAAAAATTGCATCAACATCCAGAGGGGCTGGCTCTTTCATTGGTACCTCAGCAATTACAGGTTTCTGGACGAGTCCCTTCCGGCACCAAGAACTCTGCATAATTTTGGCAATGGATATCCGAGTATTTGGATTCGGGTCCATGATCTTCGACTGCAACCTGCGTACTTCCGGAGAAAACCAGTTCGGGAATTTGAATTCACCCTTACCAATCTTCCTATACATCTCCATCAGATTTGAATCGTGAAATGGGAGATAGCCAGCCAATAGAACATACAACACCACCCCACATGACCAAATGTCAGCTTTGGCGCCATCATAGCCTTTCCGGTTTATTACTTCTGGAGCAACGTATGCAGGGGTTCCACAGGTTGTATGAAGCAGACCATCTTGGCGCTTAGATTCACCAAGGGCACTCAATCCAAAATCTGAAACCTTTAGATTCTCATTCTCATCCAACAGTAGGTTTTCTGGTTTCAAATCTCGATGGCAGACTCCTCGACTATGGCAGTAATCAACAGCACTGATGAGCTGCTGAAAATATTTCCTAGCCACATCCTCTTTTAGCTTGCCTTTGGAAACCTTGTTGAAGAGCTCACCACCTTTGACATACTCCATGACAAAGTAAATCTTGGTTTTGCTGGCCATTACCTCATAAAGCTCCACAACATTCGGGTGTCTAATCAGTCGCATGACAGAAATTTCTCGCTTAATCTGATCTATCATTCCGACCTTCAAGACCCTCTCTTTATCAATTATCTTAATCGCAACATTCATGCCGGTTTTAAGGTTCCTCGCATGGTGAACCTTGGCAAAGGTTCCTTGCCCTAATAATCGCCCCAATTCAAACCGCTGCATCAACACGCTCCCTTTGTTTTCCATTTCCAGCTACTATTCTTGTACACTGCAGAAGCTACTTCTACCTGATAGCGTAATATATAATACAGAAGCTATATTCTCAAGAATATAAAAGTTCAACCATCTTCATAGACATCATGTTTTGACAAGATGTGCCCGCCTATATTTCTCACTGAAGTGGGCACTTGAGCATAGAATCTGAACTCGTTGCGAGTTTTATCAATCTCATCATTGATACGCAAGGGCAGCCCAAACAGAACTACAACCTCATCAATAAGAGATGGAGAGTTCTCGAACTTGACACACATCTTTCAGCATTCCCTGGCTTCCGTCTTTGATAACCAAGAGAAAACTGAGGAAGATGACTTGCTCAAACTCAACCGGACGCGAAACCAGATTCTCACCTGAGAAAAACAACGGAAACATAAGATCTTTGACCCTTCCATGCTTAAATTCGGTGCATAATTTGCAACTAAGTTCGAAAAAATGCGTAGTTTTCACAGTGAATTACAACAACCCTGTCAAAGCTTTAGTATTTGACAACATTTTGTCAATTTCTCTCTTTCATATTTGAAAGCTGTGAACGTCACCAAGTATTTCAACAATTTATAAATAATTTGCAGGTTTTTATTAATTTGCAACAAGAAATAATCACAATTCAGCAACATAATCATCTCTTAAACTCGATATATTCAACTAAGACTCATCCAAAAAGAACCAGGAAGAAAAACCCATTTCCCAGCTTCATATTTCCAAGATTTCAGCATATCAAGAAGGGAAAATAAAATAAAAAACTCAAATTTTCTCGGAAACCAAACAGTAAACAGATTCAAAACAAAAACCCTCAACCTAAAAAGAAACAAAATTGAAAAATTCACACTCAACAGAAACAAGAAAGAAAACCAGAATCGAATAAAAAGATTCGAACTTTACCTGGAAATTAAAGCAGAAATTCTTCCCCAGTTGAAAGAATGAAGAGAATTTGAAGAGAATGAAATGCTTGGTGGTTGGCTTTTAGATTTAAAGCAAGAAAAAAAAGGGTGGAGTGCTGTGCCTAACGCTCCAACGGCAACCAATAATTTTCCAAATCGTTTGTTTTCACTCGTTTTTTTTTTTTTGTCTTCTTGTTTCCCTGAGATTACAGCACTGCCCCTCACTGTTCCGGGACATAATTACAAAATGCCACCTTTTTCTTATTTATATAACATTATTTCCATAAACTTTGATAAAATATCTGTAAAATTTAGATAAATATCTGTTTTGTTTTGCTAACTACATACGTTTCTGTTAAACGGAAAAGCATTAAGCGCTAATCATGTCTCTGAACTTTTGTGTCTGCCATTACACTAGTCAACTTATCTTAATTGGAGGCTTTAGCATGAATCTTCGTCATTGCTTCACAAGTAGAACGACTGTAACACGATAGATATTAGTATTTCAGAAACCCTTTGTCATTCACAATTTTATGTTAATTTTCGTGCTAAAATTATAAATATTATGCCAAAAAAATAAGTGTGGAGCCAAAAAGAATCTCAAAAAAATCCAAAAAACGATATTTGAACTTATTCCTTAAATAAGAATACCCTCATTAAATAGGCAAGGTCCACAAATATTCCCACGCAGTTCAACATCCCTGGAGGTTCGAGCATACTACAATTACATTAAGCTCTCATGCTCGTGGCATGAAAAAGTCAATGACATTAAAGATATGATTAATTACAAAATCTTATTTTTAATACATTTCGGATTAAAAATCAGCCCAAACAAGTAAGTAATCATTATCACAATCAATCAAGGATACCTACCTCATCATCTCAAGATATTATCTCCTAATTAATATTTTTGGGATTTTTTTTCATCATCCATCTTACGAATAACTCACATTGACCAATCAGAACCCACCACGTGTAGGCAAAACCCTACCATGGCCGACCACCTCTCCTCTCTATGAATGCCCCATCTCCACTAGTTCTTGGAAAGTTGAAGGCTACATTTACAAACCCTTTTCAGGGATACAGACTTGTGGCTTTGGTCCTTGATCAAAAATGTTATTTGTTTTGTAGTATAAATTCGTCAAGACTGAACATGGTAAATTTTTGCTACCACAATGAGGTAGCGGAGAGTTCATGTAGAGCCCCACTTTGAGAGAGTCTCTTTTGTATTTCTTTTACGATGTACAACCACTTTATTTTGTCTTCGAAACATAGACGCTTTTAGCTGTCAAGAAAACACGTCAAAAAACGCATTTTTCAAAAAATTGAAAATATTCTTCTTAATACGAGAAGCACTCCAAATGAGAAACTCAATTTGATTCCATAAGCCTTAATCACGACAAAATTAAAACAAGATTTAAGCGACAAAAATCAAAGTAAAATAAGAGATTTTGGGGTGCAAATGCAATGCACAGTTGCACACAATTTGGGTAGGTCGGGGGCGGGGCCATGTGAAGCTTCATGGTTCGAACGTCATTTGCAGGTGTCGCCCAGCAACCAATCAGCACACGACAACCCGAAAGTCAGTGGGAGTTTTTGTTGTTAATTTGTTATTCTCTTTTTTGTCGGAATTAATGAATTAGTTTCCAGTTTTTGGTATTTAGCAGAGGTTTGGCCTTCCTCAGGTCACGTGCCAAGTCCACCCACTTACAGGTTTCAACTGCGACGGCTGCCAACCTTACACGTTCCGCTCAGCGATTGCCTGTCACAAACCCACGCGTCCGGTTGCCCATCCTCGGGCCCCACCGTCTCCGGTGTTGGAGTTGGCCGCGCGCTGGTCCATACAAAATCAATGCATGTCCCTTCAATAAACAAAAACCATGAATAACCAAGCATTTCAAACCACAGGGATAGGAAATTGCGACAATTCAGTGAATCGTGCCAACGTCAGCTTTCTATGAAGTCATGGCTACGATGAGAGTGAAATTTCCAACCATCATTCGGGTTCAAAAATAATGGATAATCTTAATTTGTCACGAATTGTCCTTATGTTTTTTTTCTAAAAAAAATCCCATAAGAATAAGTAAGAGGAGGAGGAGAAGTTGAGGGAAATTACGAATTCATTTTCTTTTTTAATGAGCTCGTTTAATTTTGACTTTTCGATTGAATAAATTAAATCAATATTAATCGACATGAATGAATAGTGTGTGTGTATAGGGAGAAAAAGAAATCGTTTTCCTAAGCTGAAACGAGCCAAAATATACAGGGATGGAAATGTAATTGTGCTTAGTCGGTTGGAAGTTAGAATGCTATAATCTAAAGAGAAAATGATTTGACTTCAAAGTCTAACATATGAAACAAATGGTAGGAGAAATCTAGAATTGGGGAAGTTTCATGAAACCAACCGACCAATCCTTTTTAATTTCTTTAGCAACGACCCCATCGTCTCCACCCCGTAGGAACTACGAGATCTATCCATGGACGCCTTCGACATTCAGTGGTCGTAGACAAACCATATAACCCTATTCAATAAGTGGACCGCATCAGTTGTTTGCTTTCAAGTTGGACATTAATAATCGAAGAAGGGCAATTACTCATTCTTAAAACCAGCAATACTCGTAGCACCTACCACCATTGTTGCAGTATCCAAGGCCAATCAAGCATTATCAAGTTGCTAAACTTTCCTTGTTTTGAAATCTAAACGTGATTTAGAACCAACCAAGATAAAGAGATTTGAATTCGTCAAAGATAACGCGGTACAGAAGTTTCAGGATCAAACATTTTCATAAAAGCAGTTGAATTTTATCGCACATATTTTACAATAAATGTTTAGTCGAGTCTCCTGTCACAAATAGAATATAGCACAGGCAGGCACACCTGGGAGTGTTTTTACACAAATGGAAGAAGTGGACACAGGTTATATCTTTGTTGCCACGACGGAATGGATTCATCGGTCCAGTATCTCTTTGTTTCTAAGAGGTGGACAGATTGGATATGTGTTCCGTAATGCTAGCTTTGTTCGAATTACAGGCATGAAGCGCAGTGCATATGTCCGTTGTTTCGAGGAATTGCTCTGCATTGGCAAGAATGAGGGGGCCATACTCGAAAACGAGCCTCTTGCACTGTCAAAAATCCAAGCATATCAGAAGAGAGCTAAAGCAATAAAACTACTTTAAACAAGGAATATCATTTGATCTGAAGCTCAGGTGAGAGAAACGTTCCTATTATTTTCCGATTGTATCAACCTTAACCGGCCAATATAGTTCTCTTATATGGCTATTATTCAAATATGTCGTAAACAAAAATAATATAAAATCCCCCGGAAAGATTTTGAAGGGCCATGATAAGTAAAAGAAGTGATTAATCTGTTAGTGCATGCAGGGATAAAATTCTCATATATGACATAAATTTTCGATTTGATCAGCCGTTCATGAAAATTACTCTTCTATATCCTAATTCAACATTTTGGGGCTCACACATCTTCAAATAACACCAACTTTCTGGAGTAAAACACACAATCTATGGATACCGACTAAAATTCTTAATTTTCCTCACCTTTTTGGTATAGTTCTCCACCGAATTGCATGCCTTCAGAAGTAACTCAATAATCTCCAGCTGACAGAAAACAAAAATTAGAATTCAGTTGTCTAGGTAGCATGAAGCGTCGTTGGATAAAATATTTCTAAACTCAGTGGGACGAAGGATCTCCACAAGAAGTATCGAGCTATAAGTAATAATAAGAATTTCTTGCAGGTAATAAGTATATAACAATCACGAGAAATCTTGGTTGTCTATTTTGCTAATGTTTGAAGTAAAGAGTGCCTAAGTTTTCATTGTTATTTTGCAACATTACTATGTTACTCCTATTTACAAAATGTATTGATATCTCATTTATGTTTGCAGTGAGCAGCATTTCTGAACACGTACGTCCCAAATTGCGACAAATTTTCAACACAATAATTCAAAAGCTTCAACTGTAATCTCTAAGCTTTGTTATTCAACTAGTTCTGTTTGTCTAACAAGTCATATCTGGTCAGTTTCTACCTCTTTTGTATAGTATATAACATCGTTCTACTTTTAGTAAGGCATGGTGCTAAAGTTTCTCCAAGACGTGGAGAGAGCACGAAGCCAATTGCAGAGTGCTCCCAATAAGTAGATAGAAAGAATGGTAGGTTTCTTTGGGACTAGACCCAACCACAGCAGTCTAACATGGGTCATGCATGGTAAATGATTAAGTTCAAATCACATGCAGTAGCTTGTTGAGCTTTTGCAAACAAACTAAATATCAGCAATAAATCAAATGACACATGCATTTACGTTGATGTATGGAGGGCTCCAAGTTTTCTCTTAAGGTTGAGGATCTAATAATATGAACAGGGTTCCATCTTGTAAGTTCAAAAGGATAGTGGTAACCATAATTTATCACAAAACATGTAAAACTGTGGATACGCAAGGTCAAAAAGGTAAAAATAAACTTCTACACATCAAAATCTGATATGTTCAGAATTGTGTCATCTTATTATTGAAAGAGTACTGCAAGTACTAACCTGCGTGTCGGGATCCTTCAACTTAACCAACACTTCTGAAACAGCACGGTGGCATAATCCACAGCTATCCTCTTTGAATTGTGAAGAAAACAAAGCTACTTGCTGACAGAGATTGACCTTCCGACAGAACTCAGAAGGTTGTAGAGAGGTAACCTCTAAGAAGAAGAGAGGAGCATAATAGTCCACCAAAGTGACACACTGTCCCACAAAAAAAATGACAAAACGTTCAGGAAGTTCTTTCCTAAAGTAGAGGAGTTGGGAGAACAAAAATAGTGTTAAACATCCCCAAATGATTTTGGTTTAGGGTTTAGATACAATGCGTCATAGCTCATCATAACTCTACAAAGCTTCTCAGGGCAATATATTTCATAGTGTATTAATACTCAATAAACTTCTTGTAAATTTGTAATAACATGTTCAACTGTCCACGCAGAGCATCTTTCAGTGTACGAGTTTCCAACAAAACTTATGTCAAAATTAGAAAGTTAGAAAAGGTGACTACCTGCTGGTTGAATGAGCGCAACTGATGGCAAGCCTGATGTAGGTATTCAATGATCTCCGCCTGGGTCTTGTTTTCACTAATGTATTCAAGTGCTTGCTCAGCAAACTCCTCACACAATGTGCACACGTTATCATTCCCAACAACTTCTTCAACTTGGAAAGTTTGAGTTTCCAACTGGTGGTCTGACTTTGAAACTGATTCAGAGAGTAAAACTATCAGTTAAAAATTATGTTTGCAGCACAAGAACGCAATTACTTGTCAAGATTGAGGTGAAAATGGGACCCTAGATTTTCAAAGACGATAGGACCAAACATGTTAATATTTCATTATCATTGGGCAGTAAATTTTCTTACCTGAGAGATCAAGGTTTGTCAGTTGTCTAGCATCACAAGCCCAACTAGCTGCCAGCACAAAAAGAAACAAAACCCCAACTCTCACGTCCATGGTGCCTGAAGTTGCAACCATTGGACAACATAAGAAAGCCGCAATGATAAAGGGTTCATAGTAAAAAAAGCAATAACAAACCATAACTGATCATAGTTGTAGTTTCCCAAAAAACAAAGAAAGTGGCGATGATATAGTTATAAAGTTGTAGCAAGAGAGCTTAAGCTGCAAATGCAAATAAGACTCAAGAACATATAATAATTTACTGACTCCATTCTGTTTACATCCCAAATACACTTTGAACCTATTAACCTAATAAAGGCTTGAAACTATTGTCTCGCGTCGCTAGATATTGAATAGCAAAGGCTAATATCAACTAGGGTCAGGGCCCTAACCCTCCATTCGCTACTGACTGGAGCTGTAACACACCTACCTAAGTTTTGATCAAGCCGAATTCACCAAGCCAAGCGTGGCAAGGTAAAATCTTGTTGAAGTCTACAACATGTTCAAAGTTTGATTTTTTCACACATACTCTTCGGATTAGCTAATGATATTTGTGATGATTTTCCCAATTGAAATTATAAAAGCAATATCTATAACATCAATAACCAAAAAACACACAACCTTAATCAGAGACCAAAAGCAATAAAATTTGTCAACGACAGAGAAACAGAAGAACATAATAAGCAAAACCACCCACATAAACTACCAGCATATGCCGAAAACATAGAAAGAAACATAAAAAAAACATATAACAAACAACATAGACAGACAGATATCGAGTCAATCCTAAAAATCTCAGCTTTTGGGGGTTGGTGCTGAGAAAACGTGGGAAACGAAATAAGGAACAAGTTTCAAGTTGTAAAGATCCTACGATGTTCGATGTGGGAAGAACAGAAACGACCGGAATCGAAATCCCGCACAATCGGAGATGGATAGATAGATATTTACCTGCGATTGTGAGGAGAGAGAAAGAAAGAAGTGGAAAACTTGATGCCTAGGAATTTTTCCTTTCTTTCTTTCTTTGTTGGGGGTGCGCGTTTGGGAGATGCGTTGAATTGTCGGCTGTGGTCGTTTGCCTTGCTCCTTTTTTTTATACAACTAGCTACCCAATTGCCCATCTGGGTTGGGCTTGTGTGTGCCAAGCAACATGTGACGTGGACTCCTTCCTACGTGTAACAAGGATGTTGCTTTTTACTTGTAACTGAGAGGCTTTAGGTTTGATTCTCGTTAAAAATAAATTTGAACCACATTATTCCTAACCAATTGTGAGGCTTAACCTACTAATCCATCCCTTAATATAAATAATATCGTTTATTCAAAAAAAAAAAAAACAAAAACTGCTTGGATTTGTTTTGTTTTTTGAGATTTTTTTTCTCTTTGTTCTTGTTTATATGGAAAACACGTACAAGATTAAACACGTAGTATAGAAAACACGTATGAGATTGTTGAGAATGAAACTCACATTGATGGGAGGAGAGACCTTGCATGGTTTATAAGTAAGTTGGGGTACTCCTTAATTATATAGCCAATTGGTTGTATGATGGAACCCCAACTTTCTTCATGGTATCAGAGCAGGTTGTCCCACGTGTGAAGCCAAACAGCCATGTCCCCGTTGTGTTATCCACGTATTACGTTTGAAAATTCGCCACACATGAAGGGGCATGTTGAGAATGAATCCCACGTTAATTGGATGACGAGCTTTACATGGCTTATAAGTAAATTGGACCACTTTCCATATAGCCAATTGATTTTACGGTGAATTGCCAGCCATATGTTTGTATATTGGCACCATTTTTTGAATATAATCCATTCAAAACACAATTGGCTTCATCTCTCGTAGTAAGATTTACTAATCGAGCGATATTGGAAGCAAGGGAATCAAAGACAGGACCTCGGGGGAAGGGTTTAGTTCTTGTGTATCACAAACATATTCGGGAAGAAAATTAAACATCACTCCAGAAGAATTTTAGCATTAGGTAGGTACATTTTCTTCACAACCAACACACAAAGGGTTTACATATATAATAAACAGATGCAATAGTCTGGGAACAACTACAACCTAAACGCAACGAATTCTTAAGCAAGAACAATCAGAGATGGAGGAGAGCGAAAACAGACGCGCACGCACATACAACTAAAGTCAGTTCTTGATAGGCCGAATTACTTCAAGTTTGGAGTTGGCTTCTTCTTTTTCCTGCTTTGCTTTGTCAAGAGTAGCGAGAATCGAGCAAATCCAGACTTCTTTCTCTTAGCAGAACAGTCCTTGAGATTGCTTTCCCGCTCGGACTTCCCAGAAGAGGGTAGATCGCCATTTTGTTTCTGCAGCATTTGTCCCAGCGACACCTTCTGTTTTACAGGGATTTTTCCGGCCACCTCCATTTCAACCTCTTCCGGCAAAAGCAGTTTCCTGCTTAGTATTTGTCCTATCGACAAAGTTGGCTTCAACACGGGCGTTGGCCCGTCACTAACAAGATTCAGACCATTCACATCCCGTAATTTCAAATCTTTCCCGTGATTAGACGGGCATGGATTTTTGAACTTCGTAGAGTTGTGTACAGAAGAACGTCTTCTTTGACCGTGATGGGATCTCCATTTGCGAAGTGCTTCTTCAACTGCTAGTTTCCCCCTATTTGCAGCCTCCACTCTGTTCAGAGCTTCTTCCAGTTCCTTTTTACTGGTTTTGACTTCTTCGGTTGCTTCCTCTACCTTCTTCAAGATTTCCATTTTTGATACATTTGCTTCTCCAACATGAAGCATAGCATCTGTCACCCTATTCTTAGAAAGCTCCTCCGCATCTCGAACTTTGCGGGTTAATGCTGAGTACTCCTCGAATGAAAGAGTTACTTCGTTGCGTTTCTGAAATGAATCTCCAGATGAACTCTTGTGGTATGATAGAGCCTTAATCTCCGCTAGGGTCACTGCTTCTACTGCTCTAGCTGCCTCTTTCATTTTTCTTGCAGCAACCAACCTGATTTCAGCTGTTTTTATCTTAGTTCCTGTCTGTTCAATCTCAGACGTTGCTCGCAAGACCTCTAACTTTGCAGCTTCTGCCATTCGTTTGAACTGCTCGGTCTCAGAACTCAGCCGTTGAAGCTCCTTTGAAATATCTAAAGCAGGACCACCCTTAGTTTCACCATCCTTTGCCAATTGTAGCTTTAGTTTTGTTTGGTTTAGCTCTTCTTCAAGAGACAACACTTTCAAAGAATTTGAAGTAAGCCTCACACGGGTTTTCTCAAGCATGGTTCTTTCTTTTTCCAATTTCTTGTTCAATGATTCAACAGAAGCTCGAATGTCAGCAAGATCGCTAGTAGTCCTTGTAAGGTTCATTTTCGCCTGTTTCAGCTCCATCAAGATTAAACCTGGAGCTGAAGAAGGGCAGGGGCACACACCGCCCCTCGAATCGTAACGACCAAACCCATTCCCATGATTTTCCTTATCCTCTTCATTTACCACAGGAGTCACGTATTCGTTACCTCCATTTGCCTCAAGGGTCACATTCACTTCAGATACTTCATTCTGTAGCTTCTTTTTCAACTCATCGATTGTCTTTTTCGTTTCTTCAAGTTCGATTAGAACATCCAGCGTTTCCCTTTCTTTCAATGTAAGATCCTTCTCCAACTCTAAAGCCTGCTCCTCGAGTTTTGCAGCGTCAACATCTTCAATGTCACGCTGCTAAGAAGAGAAATATGTCACCACATTATAAGGTAGTGTTTAGCAATTTGGTAAGCAATAGAAAACACCAAAAAAATAAAAGTAAACTTGAACTTTAAAACGCTAACTACAGTAAGAAAAAACACATTCATTCTCTTTGGTGCATTTGTAGATAACAATTTATTGAGAATCAGGGTCTTACGATGTCATGGTTCAGTAATTTTATGAAACGGGTACCATCCAGAATGATTCTAACAAGAAATGAATCAAAAGTTGCAACTTATGAATCTACAGTTCGGTGCAACCAACACGGAAGATATGACAAGATGTATCAGGACACAATCCCAACGGAACAAACCAAAACCCTCGAGTCTCCTACTCAGCAACACACACATAAATCACCTTTCCGCTTTTGCAGTAGGCTGACACACATTTCATATATTTCAATTGCTTTGAAATTCAATCGAAAACTTACACGCCCGGTTTCCCCACACTAAAACGATGATCCTATGGGATGCTCATCAGTCATAAAGCCAGAAACTCCCAAAAATGGCAGAAACAGATAACGAATAGCATTTGGCAACACACACAATTCCACAGAAACTGACGTTCATCAAATTCCTTCACAAATTTCAACTACTTTTCAAAGAAAAAGCAATCGGATCATTATAATTTACAATGTCAGCCAACAACCAGCTTCAAACATTAATTAAAGAACACAACAAACATACATTTTAAACTAAAACTTCATCGTCAACCCAAAAACCAAAGCCATAAATCTCAATCCATGTAATCTTTCTCCTTTCAAGAAAAAAACCCTATTCGTATTTCTACATTTCACAGAAGAAAACACCAATCTTTATTTGTTTAGAGAGAGAGAGAGAGAGAGAGAGAGAATTACCAGAGGTTCAGAAGGCTTATTAGCAAGCTGAGAGGGTTTCCAGTAACCGATTCCACCGAATCGACTCACCGCTTCCTTCACAGATTCAAAGGGGGCCGAGGTATCGATCTCCGCCCTCAAAACCCTCTCCTCTTTCCTCACATCCAGACCCGACTCCGACACTCCGATTATTCCGGTCTCCATGTCCAAACCCGACAACCCAAATGAAATCCCAACAAAACGAATACAAAGATTGAAACTTTCTCAGAAACCTAACAACACTTTAGCGAGTAGATTAATGATGCTTGGTTTCTGAGTAGACAGAGTTCAGAGTCTTTCGACAGACACAACCCCAAGCAGCAAGGCTATTAATACAAACGAAAGTATACGTTTGATTTTTTGAAGTTCCAAAAATACCCCTGAATGATGGAGATTTTTACGGGTAAGGAAGGGTTAGAGGAGGGGAAATAGTGCTGGGATTTATGGGGCTTATGGGAATGGGAGGAGATGGGTCGGATGACACGTAGGACAGGAGAGATGGATGGAGTGATGTGCGCATTGATTTTTGAAATTTGGTGGGGGCATCGAGTGTCGTTGGTTTTTTTCAACGGCAACAAAAGCCAATAGTACTACCTAACGGGCTTCTGCCTTCTGGGTAATGATAAAAGTGCGTTAAAGAAAAGCACTTTTGCTTGCACTCTTGGCTTTTGAGATATGCGAATCTACCACAGATATACTCAATTATGTTATCCATGGCCATCAAACGTTCAGAAGAGCAACTTCACCGGGACAATTAGCCCGATAGACTGGCGACTTTACCAACCCAATAGCAAGAGCTGCAAGCTCCAGCCAGAGGGTGATTGGGCAGGAAGGGGGACCTAAGTGAGAGTCCTGGCCCGAATCGGTGACCCGAGAGCCCAAGGGCCAAGTGATGCAACGCTGACGTCAGGATGGCGTCAGCCGCTATTTCATTATTTTTGCGTCATGCGCGTGCACAGCACGTGCGTGTGGAGGCACGTCCCTGACAACATTTCAGGCGCTGGGGTCTACGGTTCAGACTGCAAAAATGTTACTGTTGGTGGCCAGGTGTCACTTTCTCGTCTGTTGGATTTCGACAGTTACTTTTCCTGGACCGTTGAATTTCCAACGGTAAAAAAAAAAAATCAAACCTTCCCCAATATCAGCCGTTGGATTTGAGATCAACGGTCCATGTTATTCGTCTTTATAAATTAAAAAAAAAATTCACATTAAAAAATTCTGAAATATTACCGTTGTGCCACGTGGCATAATCTGGATGGTTGGATTTCAAAAATTTTTTAATCTAACGGCAAAAATTAATTAAGTTAATAAAAAATGTTAAAAATTAATAAAAAAAAATCCTTTTTTTTTTAAATTAAAAAATTAAAAAAAAAATTGATTTTACTTTTCTATAAATACTTTCTCATTATCTTATACCTTACACCACAATTTTATATTTTCTCAAATACTTTCAACCACATTCCAATATTTCTCTCAAAGTTTTAATCCAATTGGTTTCCAACAAAATGACTAATGATGCAGGTACGAATTGGACGCTTATTGAAGATGTTACGTTGTGTTCTAACTAGGTTGAAGTTACTTATGATCTGATTACGGGTAATGAGATGCAGTTGTGAGAAATGTGGAGTCTTATTCATACCAATTATCTTAAGAAAATTGGTGGGAAAATAACCAAAGAATCGATGTCCAGTCGTTGGAGAATACTCAGCCAATCGTTTAGTCTTTGGAGAGATGTCTTGGCACAAGCTAGTGCTAATCTTCGAAGTGGGGAAAATTTAGTGGATCATGTAACAATATATTATTTATTTGTTTGTATTATACCCAAATTTACATTAGCTACTTTGATTATAATTATTTCTTCTCCCACATTATGTAGATACTTCAAGCACAAGCTTGGTATAATGCCAAAACCAAAAACAAATCATTCACCTAGTGGGAATGTTGGAATATTGTCAAAGATTATCCTAAATTCAGAGTTGTGTTTATCGGTCCAGAAATTGTCATGAACAGCACCCCTCTACATTCTATGCTCGTTCATGACTCGCATGTTCATGAAACCAACACAAAAGAAGTGTCGGAAACACCCCCTGAACAATCGTCGGGGTCGACCCATTATCCAATTACGCCTCAAGGTAAGAAGGCTTCAAAGAGAAAATGAAGTGCTTCCAAGAATGATTATGCAAAATATATAGAAGAACTTGCTCGCCAAGGTGAATTGACTTTGGCGCGGGAAATGACTAAATTTGAGGCTGATAAGGCTAGAGAGGAGGCAAAAGCTGCAGCTGTTGAGAGATCATTTCAAGCTAATGAGAAAGAAAGAGAGCTACTTAGGCAAGAAAGGGAAGAGCTTAAAGAAGAAAGAAAGGCTCAATAAGATCGTGACATTATGAATGAGCCAGTAGAAGGGAAGTCACTGAATTCTAAATATTTTTGAAATTCGGAGAAAGCGGACGCGGTGCGAAAGAGGCATGCAAGGGAAGCGAGAGTAAGAGGAGATGGTCCTAGCACCACAAGAGGAGATGATCTTAGCACCACAAATTGGTTAGGTGATGATTTTCCATTCACAAGGGACTAGGGAATTTGTTTTTAATCGGAAACAGAAACTATGAATAATGATAAAGATTTTGATTTTGGTGTGTGATTTCTTAGGATGGATAGTGGGTTATATAGAGGAAAAAGAAAAGATTAGGTTGAAGATAATGCCACGTGGCATGCCGTCATTTGTTAAAAATTTGATCGAAATCTACTCTCAAAGATTGTAAACAGATTGTGACATGTGACGCGACGTGATTGGTTAAAAATCTCATCGAAAATCTATCCTCAACGATTCTGAAAAGGTAACGACACCTGGCATGACGACATTGGATAAATATCTTATCGAAATCTATCACCAAAATTTGTCTTTTCGGATAATGACACGTGACGTAACGAGAATGATTAAAAAGTTTATTCAAAATTACAAATAAAATTATTTTGTATTATTTTATAAAATAAAAATATTAATATTTTATTGCCTATTGTCATGACTATTCAGTTTAGGGGTGGAGATGCAAAAGGCAATTACTATTCATTAAAGACAATTACAACACACTGAATGCTATTCAATAATGAGTTGCCTTAGGGGGCCTTTGCAACGTTGGAGTTGCTCTAAAAACTCCAGACACTTTGCCAAGGAGAAGGATTCTCTTTCCTCTTTTTTTCTCTCTCCTTCCCTCTTCTTCTATTTGAACGGCCACGGTTAAGCCATATCAACGTCTTATATTAATTTTTTATAAAAAGAGAAAGACAAAACAAAGAGTGTGAGATGAGATAATGGAAGAGGATGGAAAAAGGAGGGGAAATAATCCTAGTTCCTTTGCCAAAACTTCTTTTTCTTCCGGAAGTACTATCGTCATAAATATTTGGGAGTTTTAACAAAACACTTCCAGTATTGTTTACTTTTAATGAAAATGACATTTTTACTTTAAAAAGTCACTCATGGTACTATTCACTTACAACACAATTTTGTCATTTTGATTAAAACTCAAAGTTTTTAAGTCATTTTCATTGGTTTTCCTTAAATATTTTTATTAGAAGTGCCTTTATTTTGTTCGACTCATTTGGTTCATGTCTTGAACTAAGGACACTTACACAATTTGGTTCGGTTTTCGATTAGAGTTAGATCTAGTTTGGTCAGCTTGGTTTTCTTCGGGTTTTTTTAATTTTTATTTTTTTCAATCATTTTGGTTCAATGATATAGTATTTTTGTTTTTTATGCTTACCCTACATAAATATACAGTGAAACTTCTATAAAGGTTTTTAGCCAAAATGGTTTCTGAGATTTGTATAACTCCTTATTTTGGTCCCTAAGATTTGAAATCAATAGAATTGGTCCCTGAGTTTGTCCACCATCAATTATTTTGGTCATTCCTTGAAAAATCTCCATTAAATAAGAATAGAATGAACAAAATACCTTAATTTTTATCAAATCATTTTTACCTATTGTTTATTAAATTGAGGGCATATTTGTCATTTTGATCTTTATTTAACATAACTTCGCATGGAATGATCAAAACGATTTATGGTGGACAATTTCAGGGATCACTTCTATTGATTTCAAATCTTATGACCAAAATAATATGTGCAAATCTCAAAGACTATTTTGATTAAAAATCCCTTCTATAAATGAAAACTTTTGGGACTAACAAAAACTATTATTTATAAATGAATGAATAATTTATTAATTTATCAATAAAAGAATATCTATTAATTTAAATATAATTTTATGGTGTCATTCAGTACTACAGTCTGGTGATATTCTTTTCACTTGGAAGTGAGAGGTCTTAGGTTTGAATCTCGTAAATGGCGAATTTAATACCAAATTAGGCTTTCCATTGTATGGCTTAGCCGAACTTCCCTTCTCTTAGTGTAAAAATACCGATGTACTAAAAAAAAACATAATTTTATGGTTTGTTCATTTATTAAAATTATTGTTTTAACAAAGATGCATGTAGCCACTTAATACTATGGTCTAGTGGTATTCCTCTTCACTTGTAAGTGAGAGGTCTTATGTTCGATTCTCGTCAAAGGCGAATTTGAATCACATTATTAATAGTTCATTGTGAGGTTTAGCCCATCCCTTTTCCTTATGTAGATAATATCATTTGTTAAAAAAAAAAAAAATCATGTATCTTATAAAAATAACAAATATACACATATGACTTCAAACCTCAAAGATAATTTAAGAACTTAAAAAGATCAAAATGTTTTCCAAACTTAATGCCCTAGAAAATAAAATATACTTTAGAAGCACATTTTGAGAAAGAGTTCAATTTAGAAAATAGAATTTGTTAAAGTAAAAAGATTACTAAATTCGTGAACGACGCATGACTCGTCAAAGAACATGTGGAACAAGAAAGAATGATTGTGAAGATCCTTGGCACTGGTGTGGTACCGGGCTATGGACTCTTTAACGATCAAGCTAGTAAAGATTTTAGAACTCAAGCAGTACGCAAGCGAGCACATTATGTGATACTTTGGATGCTTACCCATATGTGGTATTTATACTAGTCGAGAGGAGTTCTTATGAGAATAGAAATCCATCATTAACTGGTGAAAGAATCCTAGAGGAGGAAATCTATGGATCTTGTTACTATTACTTATGGCACACACCATTCATTTAGTTGAGGGATCTCCGAAATATCATGTAATATTTCCTAAACCAATTATAATTAGGGTTCTCATATCTTGTAGAGCAAGTATTGACTCTCTATGAGATAAGTCTCGCCCACTAAATCAGCGCTCATTATGTTGGAATATACCCTAATATCTTCATCCTCTAAGCCTGATTTGTTCCGAACCACATGGCCTGAATCGTATCAGCCAATCTTAGTCATTCTGACAACCATGATCTGATGGTTTGAAAGTCATGGTTCCACATGTTATATGAATATTTACGTCTTAGGGTTTTTATCACAAATAGTTCCTGAAATTGACCCTTATCATCAAGATGGTCCCTGAAATTGAAAATCAATCAACATAGTCTTTAAAAATAGGTGTTGCAAATCAATGTGGTTATTCTGTCACAATTCTGTTAAAAAAATATGTTAAGTACTGATGTGACACATAAATAGGTCCCATAAGTCCCTTTTTTTTTTTTTTTCCACAAATAGTCCTTGAAATTGACCAATGACATCAAAATGGTCATTGAAATTGAAAATTGATCAATGTATTCCCGCTAGTAAGTGTCTCAAATCAATGTAGTCATTCCGTCACAATTTTGTAAAAAATTTTGTCATGTGCTAATGTGACACATAAATAGGTCATACAAGTCTAATTAAATTAAAAAAAAAAAATTACAAATAGGCTTAATAATTTAATAGTTAATAAAAAAAATTGTCAACCCAAAAACCCAATCTTGCAATCACCTCCGATCCCAGTCCACATTTCTATACCTCATTTGTTCTCTATTCTCTAAAAAATAATCTCAATACACCCATTTTTACACACTTCAACACTCTTCACCGAATTGAACCTGGATCGAGATTACCTTTGGTGACAGCTTGACCCATTGACAACTACTTCTGGGACATCACCGTTAACATTTAGGTGATCAACATCCTCATAACCTTAATCTTGGAGAGCTTGTTCGGCGCTTCCCTGATGGTCTGGTGATGCAAAGAATGACGAGGTCTGCCTTGAGATAATGAGGTTATAACCGAGGTGCATCCATTGTTGGTTGAAAACTATTTCCACACCCCCTCTTAGGCCTTGGTTAAGCCTCGTGTCTTTGAGAATTTATGAAAGAGATCTCTCTTCAGAGTAGACCCTATTATAAGAAAAACAAATATTTCATTATGCAAAAATGTATTTAGACAAATTTTTTAATTAATTATTAAACCCACATCAGCACATAACAATTTTTTTTATATTTTTTATATAGAATTGTGGCAGAAGGATCATATTTATTTACGACACCTATTTTCAAGGGCTACATTGATTGATTTTCAATTTAAGGGACCATATTGATGATGTGGGTCAATTTCAGGAACCATCTTGATGGTGTGGGTCAATTTTAGAGACCATTGTGATAAAAACTCGTAAATCTTGTGAAGCCCATTTATGTGCCACATCAGCACTTAACAGAATTTTTAACAGAATTGTAACGAAATGACCATATTGATTTGCAATACCTATTTTCAGGGAGTACATTGATTGATTTTTAATTTTAGGGACCATCTTGATGGTGATGGTCAATTTCAGGGATTATTTGTGATAAAAATCCTATATGTTATTTGGTTTATGTATTTTGTCAATTACTAATTTATATATTTGTTGGGCCATCATTTCAATGATTTTAAGAAAAATTATTATTTTATGCATTTAGCAAGATTATTGTCTTAGTACACTGGCCCTAGTCGAGACCGGAAATTATTATTTAACCAATGTTATTATTTTATAGAATACTCATTTATCGAGGTTTTACTGTAATTATACATCATATATAATAGATTTTTTTATATTGAAAATGGTTTAACATAACGAATATTTAATGAAATACACTTAATGAACTTTTATTCATAGCAAGAACAAAAAAAGAGGCAGTGTCATTTTTATAAATAAGTTAAAGTTTCGAGGCACAAAGTATTTATACATTATTAAGTTGAAGTTTAATAATGTAAGTGAGATATCTTATGTTCGATTCTCGTCAAATGCGAGTTTGAACTACATTATTGCTAGCCCATTGTGAGGCTAAGGCTATTTCCAACCGATCTGACCAAAGGGCTAGAGGGCTGAAAATAGCACGAAATGACATGAAAACAGTTTCCAACGAAGGGCTAGTCCAGGAGTTGAATGCAACAGCTAGTTGAAGTTAGAGTGGCGTTAGCTAGCCGTTGGATTTGATTTTTTTAATCTTTATTTTTGGGACAAAATTAAAAAAAATAAAACAAAAAATTCTAAGTTTTTTCCTATAACTACGTAAAATTGTTGAGATTCCTTATCGACAAGAAATCTGCAAAGTTACTCACATATCGACACATGACACTTGAAATCCGAGACGTAAAATTATTAAGATTCCTTATTGACAAGAAATCTGCAAAGTTACTCACATATCGACACATGACACTCGAAATCCGAGATATAAAATTATTGAGATTCCAACTCGAAAAATTATTGACATTCCATATCGAAAAATTATTGAGGTAGTTTAATTAAGTAACCATATTAATTCAATTAAAATAATAAATTATGTTTGGCCCTATGACCTCCTCGGTTGGAGATGATTTTTTGTCACAGGGCTATGTTTGGCATATGACCCTCTGGCCCCTCGGTTGGAGATGGTAAGAAAAATGGCCTGGCATTGTTCATTAAAATATTAATTTATTGGAGGCCTATAGGGCTAAAAGGAGCCCTCTGGCCTTGCTTCGGTTGGAGACGGCCTAAGCCTACTCTCTTCCATTTAGTGTAGATAATATCGTTTATTTAAAAAAAAAAAAAAAAAAAAAGAAGTTCGAAGTTTAAGAATTGTTTTTGGAATTCCAATCTTCTCATTTATTGATGGTCGATTTGTATCCTTTTGTTTGACTGGTTATATCCCAATTACATACATTGTTTAGTAAGGGCGACTGTTACGAAAGTCATGAAAATTACATGGGAAGATCAATGTAAAGGTTCCCTTTCATACTTTTCATTCATTGATGACTCATTTGTATTTGCATTAACCGATTAGGAGTATGATTCTCTCATCTCTTAATCTCTTTCTCATTCCCTCCTCTTTTATTTAAACAGTTATGATTAAGTGTGAGAGGAGGGGAGAGAAGAAGATTGTAAGAGCATCTCCACCAGTTGATAGAGGGCAAAGACAATGACGACTACTATTCACAAATATATATATTTATGCTTTATGCCTTGTAAGTGTGTACTTATAAGTTTATTCTTTAAATTATAATTCTCTATTTGTAAGTTTGTTAAGTGTTTTTATTTTACGTGTGTTTAGAATTTTTTTGATTTTTTTACCTTCAAATTGATCCAGGCAGTTGGTTTATCACACTTTGTTTGAATCAGATGCACTAGATTATGACATATGGCAACAAGCTTTAACTTTCAATCTTCTTGTCGTTAGAAATCAAACTGCCGTGAAGCATTCCAAGCCTTTTTTTGGGGGAGGGGCGAGGGGGCGAGGGGGCGAGGCTGAGTCCAAGGAGAGAAGAGGAAATGGAGGGCTTCTTTCGGCTTTTGGGGGTGCACGTGGGTGTAACTAATATCCTTTGTTAACAAAAAAAATTTTGTCTGTACCATAAAATAAGTAAACCACATGCTTACTGGACCCTCTGTTACTATTTTGGAGTGTAATTTTCTTAGGAATAGGCCCAACTAAACGGCCATGGTAGCCAAATTAAAAAGGAGAAATGATAGGCCCCGGCTCATGGTCTCAAGGCCCTTGGAATCACATTGTAGTGGTTGGCTTTTCTACCTCTCTCCAACAAGTTCAATCTCTCGTACTGTTGTTGAAGTTTCTTAAAATCTAAATTTGTCTCTTGTTTATTTTCCTAACAAATCAAAGAATGACTTGAACACATGCTTGACTGCTACTATAGAATGCTAATCGCGGGTCGCTAGCGAGAAGATGGTGCCGTTTGTACGTCAATGCAGTAACGGAGCCTATAATTTAGAGTAAACTATAGAATTGGTCTTTGAACTTTTAGTCTAGTTTAGATTTTATCCTCAAACTAAAAGTTCGTTAATTAACATCCTTAAATTTTGTTTAACATATAATATTGGTCCCTGAACTTACACTCTAGTTTTTATTTGATCCTTGAACTAAAAATCCGTTAACTAACATCCTTGAATTTTGTTGCACGCTTCTTAACTGATCAAGAATGTTTAGCTTATATTCGAGGTCCTATATTCGAGTATTCACTCCTAATATGGTTGGTATAAGAAGAAATAATGATAATTAAGACATATATATGACATATCTAGTTATTGCAATGGATATGCTATGCATTTGGGGCCTTGGGGCCTCTATGGGAATGGTCCTTATATCATAGTGATTGTGAAGTGTGAACTAACAAATCGGTAGTTGTTTGTGGTCCTTGACACTGTCCTGATTAAGGCTGTTTCTATTCATTGTATGATTATTATTCGAGTTTAACTCTTCAAGTAGTAATGAAGTCCGAAAATGTAACTGCCTTGCACCCCCAACATATCGAACTCACAAAGGAAATTGGTGACCTGATGACAGGGGAGTTGGCGACCGAAGGCCAGGTGAACCATGAGAAAAAAGAAGAAGAAAAAGGAATGAATCTTGTAAGATTTCCAAGAAATTGTTCGATTTTTTATATAAGTTTGATATACCTTGTGTTTTCTTTTTGATAGCATTTCCCTTTTTAAATGGAAGTAGAATTTTTTACTTATTTTATTTTATTTTATTTGGAAATTGCCAAATGGTAGTCCATAATTCAACTCGTATAAAAATAACTAGATAAGCAAATACATGTTGTAAACATTCCTAGTTTAAGTGTGATTGTGTAAATCCTAGATTAGATTTGATTCTAGTTATCCTTTCCTATTACAACTTGTATTACTTGGGGAAGAATGAATATCTTCTCTCTTTTACTACTATAAATAAAGGCACAATGTAGGAAGGATAATAACATACATTCTCCTACAATTCTACAAACACATCTCTCTCACTCTCTCTTCTCCTTGCCGCCTTCCACCCTAACCTTGTCAGATAAATAGGCTACAACACGTTATTAGTACGCTCCTACCATTGCGCTTAGGAATCTGACGTTGAAGAATTTTTCTGCATCAAACCAGTTCATCCATATCATCACGCAATCAGGTTCTTTCAAAACAACAGTTTTTATCTCGATATTTTTTGTAGCCCTGATAGCATGAACATTCACCATAATGCATGACCCTTCTTTACGTTGTTCGAATTTTAGATTCTACATAAATTGTGTATGCATTATATTCATAATTATTAAATTATGTGAATTTGATATTTGCTATGAATTGAATCAAATATATTTGTATATTTATCAAAGTGAATTAAATTAACATATTATTGTTTTGAATATGCTTTGAATTGAATTATATTTGAATTGAATTAAAAATAAAATAAAAAATAAAAAAACTATTGCGATTGGGAAAGCTAGGGTTCTTTTGAACTCGTGCCCTGCATTATCCCATCCATGGCGATGGGCCACACCATGCAAGCCCAACCCAACATTGAACACAAGCCGCAAGCTTTGAACCGAAACAGCGCTTGATGCACCACCGCCCCGACCCACGGCCTGAAGCGCAGGTCTCACATATCGGTTTCTCGACGAAACACGACCGTCAGTCGTGAAAATTGGACGACACCCATCGTTTTTACAACGATTTCTCAAAATTCCAGAAGAATTTCATTTTTTTTTTCTCGAATTCGATTGAATTCATTCGGTTCTCCATCCCTCGATGTTGAGATTTCATCTCCATCGAAAAACACTTGGATCTTCGACGAACCTTGACTTGCCCCGACCTTGGAAACGCCATCTGACACGGCCTCATCCACTAATTTCGGCGTTCTTCCCCGGCAAAATGCACCCAGTACACATTGGGGTGTTGGTTCCAAAACCCGAGCCCTATTGGGCTCTGTTACTCGGCCCTCTGCTGATATCTTGCTCCAGCCCATTGGGCTTTGGAGCTTTCCCGGCCCAAACCATTTCTCCCAGCCCTTGTGTGAAGGAAAAAAAAAAGATTTTTTTTTTTTTTGGGCTAGCCTGAAGCGGCCAGCGTGAATTTTTATTTTTATTTTTAAAAAATCTTTTGGGTTTGCCTGAAGCAGCTTATTCCTCTGCCCAATCTTCCCCGTGGACTTGCAGTCTTACCCGAGACTCACAACCCAATTTTTTCCGCCTAGGTCTCATGGACAAATTTTTTTAAGCCACCCGTGGGCTTATTTTTTTTCTTTTGGGCCCCAAGTTTTATTCGCCTAATTATTTTAGGCCCAATGGGTTTTATATTTTTCACCCACACTTTAATTTGGCCTGAAGTCCAAATAATTAATTCAATTATAATTATAAACCTAAAGTTATATTTTGCATATTCTTGTTGCATAATTCTGTGTATATATTTGTGTTTGCCTCCAGGAATATATGAACCTGAAGTTCATAATTATTTTGAAACCTGAAGTTTCTTATAAACATGCGTTGTTTGAAAACCTGAAGATTTTCACTTAAAAACATCACCCATGAAAACCTGAAGTTTTTTCATGCAAAATTAAACCAATACATGTCTATTAGAACCTGTATGTTCTACTCTTATGTGTATGGATCAATTTTTCTCCATTACACTAACCATATCTTGTCCATTTATTTTGTGATAGGAACATTTCGAATTTGAACAAATTCGACTTCACCGCTTTAGAGGTCTCTGGAAGAAACTACCTCAAGTGGGTCCAAGATGTGAAGCTCCACCTCACTACCAAGAACTTGCATCCTGCTATTGAAGAAGAGACAGACAACCCTGTTGGCGAAGCTGAAAAAGCCACTGCTATGATCTTCATTCGAAGACATATTTATGATGCTCTGCAAACTGAATATCTTGCTGAGGAGGATCCACGTGCACTATGGGTTGCTTTGGCTGATCTTTTTGATCACCAAAAGGACATATTCTTGCCTGAAGCAAGACATGATTGGAAGCACTTGCGCTTCTAAGACTTTAAGTCTGTGAATGAATATAATTATGAAGTTTGTCGAATCTGATCACTTCTTAAGTTTTGTAATGAAACTTTGACCAAATAGGATCTCTTGGAAAAGACATATTCGACATTCTCTACTTTTAATATTGTCCTGCAGCAACAATATAGAGCTCATAAGTTTACTAAGTTCTCAGATGTGATCTCTGTTTTACTTCTTGCTGAAAAGCAGAACCAGCTGTTGATGAAGAATCATCAAGCTCGACCTACTAGGGCGACTGCTATGCCTAAAGCACATTATACACAAATCAATGCCTAAAACGCCAAAAGAGGAGTGGTAGGGGCAGCCAAAAGCTATCCCACCAAGGTAAACAGAGTCAAGGCCCATCCAAGGGAGGAAACAAAGCCCAGAAGCGCCCAAACCTCGCTCCTAAGGCCTCGAACTTCAAGAATAATGGCAAAACACCTAAAACCATGGATTCATTTATGTGTTATCGCTGTGGTTCAAAGGACCATTGGTCTCGTGTTTGCCAAGCTCCCAAGAAGGTTGTAGATGAATATCATTCTTGTCGTAAGAAGTTTGAATCAAACTTCGTGCAAGTGGGCGAACCGAAGACTACAAAGATGAAGGTTTCTGACTTTCAAGAGGATACCATCCCTATGGAAGATTAGAATCTTAGACAGACTTATTTTTTAGTTGAAATAAGACAATAGGGCTGAATTCACCTAGTGGCCGAACCCCTCATTTGTGTTTGGTTGATTTTTGAACAATTTTCCTTTTATGTTTGGATTATTTATTGGTGGTTTGTTTTTGGATATTAAGTTTTAATTAATTACCATCCTTGAATAAATGAAATTATTTTGAATTGATATTTATTTTTAGAACTTTTATGCATGTCACCAATTCGAATTAATTTTTCATTCTAGGTATGACTAGCGGGAAAGTTAGTTGTCTGACAGATAGTGCAACCACGCACACAGTTTTGTGTGAATGCATCTATTTCACGAACTTTATACCTGAGAATGCACATCTGACAATCCTCTCAAGGCCATCTAACCTGATTGAAGGATACGGTAAGACACGTATAATGTTGTCCAATGGTACAATCTTGACCATTTATGAGTCACTCTATTCTCCACATTCGAAGAACATTGTTGAGTTTCAAGGACATTAGAGATAGCAATTACCACGCTGAAACCCATGTAGAAAACGGAGTTTAATTTCTGTGCATAACTTCCTACTAGTATGGCCAGAAGCGTATTGTAGAGAAGATGAAGTGTATCTCGAGTGGTATGTATACTACAACCATACGCCCCATAGAGTGTCACTATGTGGCCGACCCTACTATTGGGACCGCTCATAAAATTACACATTAACATGATCGTTTGGGACATCTTAGATGAATAGCGATGCGTTGTATCCTCAAATCATCACATGGGCATCCACTAACCTGAAGTTTAGGTTCGATCCAAGGAATCACTTGTCAAACATGTTCAATGGGAAAACTTATTACTAAGCCTTCTTATGACAAGATTTGTTCGAATCCTCCCATTTTTCTACAACGGATTTAGAAGGACATTTGTGGACAGATTCACCCTCTATGCGAACCATTTAGATACTTTATGGGTTTGGTTGACGCTTCCACACGTTGGTTACACGTGTGCTTGTTGTCCACAAGGAACACTGCATTCTCCAAATTGTTGGCTCAGGTTATCAAGCTTAGGGCTGACCAACCTGATTATCCGATCAAATTTATTCGATCAGATAATGCTGGAGAATTCACATCTAAAACTTTTGATTACTATTGTATGTCGGTTGGGGTTGAAGTTGAACACCTTGTACCCCATGTTCACAACGAGCATGGCTTGGCAGAGCCTTTCATTAAGCGTTTACAAATGATTGCTCGATCGTTGGCTATACGTACCAAGCTCCCGATCACTGCTTGGGGCCATGCAATATTGCACGCAGTAAAGTTGGTCCCCCTAAGGCCTGTTGCGACACAACCATTTAGTGCCCTTCAGTTGGTTACTGGATATGAACCCGATATATCGTATCTGCACGTATTTGGTTGTGCGGTATATGGGTCGATCTCGCCGCCCTTACGTACAAAAATGAGGCCTCAGCGAAGGATGAGAATCTATATCGGATATGATTCTCCTTCGATTATTCGTTACTTAGAACCTTTGACAAGCAATCTGTTTACTGCTCCTTTCATGATTGTTACTTCTATGAGACAGTCTTCCCGTCGTTAAGGGAAGATAAGAACGTCAACGTTCCTGAAGAATGACGCAAAATATTGTGGATGACTCCCACTTTGTCTCATTTATATCCCATACCGCTCAGTCTGAAACTGAAGTGTAGCGCATATTAGATCTCCAAAGCATAGCTCAGAACATGCCAGATGCCTTCACCGATCTAGAGCGTATGACAAGATCACATATTCCAGCTGCGAATACACCTACAAAGATGGATGTACCAAATGTACGACGGACTTTTCTTTTGGAGGCCCATGACACCAATATTGGTGATCCACGTACATTAGCGGCTAGCCAATCATCTACCTCTACACAAAAGCGTGGTAGACTTCTTGGTTCAAAGGATTCACACCCCAAGAAGAGGAAATCCACATCCCAAGGTCCCGAAGAGCCTACCATGAATCCGACTATCGTTTACTCATTCTATCAAACTCATGAGGAAATTCTAGATTATGGAAGCGTCCTTGAAGAGATGAATCCTCATCTCGAGAATCATGAGATTTATGTCTATTATGCTAGCTTAGATGATGTGTGGCGTAGAAATAAGATGATTGTCGATGATGCATTAGTATATGCAGTAGCTATTGAGATCATGTTGAGTGATGACATTGAACCGCGTTCCGTTGATGAATGTCGAAGTAGAACTGATTGGTCAAACTGGAAACAAGCAATCCAAGTTGAACTCGATTCTCTTATGAAATGTAAGGTGTTTGGACCTGTAATTTCTACTTCTCTACATGTGAAGCTCGTTGGCTACAAGTGGGTTTTCGTTCGGAAGCGTAATGAGAAGAACAAAATTAAGTGTTACAAAGATTGTCTTGTTGCACAAGGCTTCTCACAATGCCCCGGGATTGACTATGACGAAACTTATTCACCCGTTATGGACGTGATTACTTTTCGCTACCTTATCAGTTTGGTAGCTTCCGAAAAACTGGATATGCAGCTGGTGGACATAGAAACCACGTATCTTTATAGAGATCTTGAAATAGAAATCTATATGAAAGTTCTTGAAGGACTTACATTAACTAGTTCAAATATTTCCAAACCCCAGAACACGCTCTCAATTCGGCCGAGGCGTTCACTTTACAGTTTGAAACAATATGGAATAATGTGGTATAACCGTCTGAGTGAGTATTTAACTAGTCAGGGATATGTGAACAATGAAATATGCCCTTGTGTGTTCATTAAGAAGTCACATTTCGAATGTGAGATTGTTGCAGTATATGTCGATGACATGAATCTTATCGGAACTCCTGAAGAGCTCGCGAGAACTGCCGCGCACCTGAAGTCGTAAATTGAGATGAAGGATCTAAGTAAGACTCGATACTATCTCGGTCTTGAGATAGAGTAGTGTTCGGATGGAATCATAGTACATCAATCGAACTATACCCAGAAGGTGTTGCACTGTTTTAATGAGGATAAAGCGAAGCCTTCGAGCACTAATATCGTCGTTCGATCGTTAGATGCAAAATGAGATCCCTTTTGTCTGAAAGAGGATGATTAATAGATGTTGGAGCCTGAAATTCCTTATCTAAGTGCGATAGGCGCTTTATTATACTTAGCTCAATGCATTAAACCTAATATCTTCTTCGCTGTTAATTTTTTGGCAAGATACAATAATGCACCAACATGTGGACATTGGACTGAAGAGAAAGACATCTTCTGTTACCTTAAGGGTATTACAGATTTGGGCTTGTTCTATCCCTAGGGATCCTCGAGTGATGTTGCACCCTCTGCTTCTCGAGTCGATTCTCGCCTTGTTGGTTATGTCGACGTAAGATACTTGTCTGATCCGCACAAAGCGCGTTCTCAAATGGCTTATGTCTGTACCATCGGTGGCATTGCAATATCTTGGAGGTCAACTAACAGACCTTAGTTGCCACTTCGTCTAATCATGCTGAAATTCTCGCCTTGCATGAAGTAACCTGGGAATGCTTTTGGTTGAGAGCAGTAATGGGTCATATTCGAAGCTCCTGCGATCTTTATCCCGCCGTTGATGTCTCGATGATGATCTTTGAAGACAATGCAGCATGCATCGAAGAGCTCAAGAAGGGTTACATCAAAGGAGACAACACCAAGCATATTGTGCTGAAAGTTCTTTTTTTCACATCAACAACAAGAGCATCAGAAGATTGAAGTCACGCAAATCCGTTTACAAGACAATCTGGCCGACCTCTTCACCAAATCACTATCGAAGACAACGTTTCATAAGCTTGTTCATGGAATTGGTATGCGTAAACTTTATGAGTTGTAACTTTGCTATTTCTCTTTGGAACTGTGTCAAACTCAGAGGGAGTATCCTGAAGATACTTGCCTGATTTTAATGTACTATTTTTCCCTACGATTAGGAGCATTTTTCCCACTAGGCACCCAGCATTTTTCACTATCCTGAAGATACTTTGCTACCTATTTATGTTTTAACGAGGCACCCACCTTGGGCTGGTCATATCCTTGATGACGTCTCATAGACGTTTCTTTTAACTTTGCATTTCTCACACATTTTTCCTTAGACTATGGATTTTGTCCCTACTTGGGTTTTTGCCATAGCCTTAGGGTTTTTTAGTGAGACTTAGTACTTATGCAAGTTCCTACATTATTGAGAATAAGCGTTGTTCCTTAGAATCAGTACCGATGAGTCGACTTCCTCAACTTCTGCATGATGTTAAATCTACCTTGAGTATTTATAGACTCAAGGAGGAGTGTTGTAAACCGAGTGGAGGGATCTCTTTCCCATTTTTCATGAGAATAATAGTATTAATTTACTTTTTGTGAATCAATATATGAAGAAAAAAAAGTGCATATGCATACGGTGCGGAGGGGATCGCTAAACCCTAAGGCCATCTCCAACCGAAGGGTCCAGAGGGCCAGAGGGTCGAAAATAGCCCAAAAATCGTCTCCAACCAAGGGCTAGACCAGAGAGCTCGTGGGCCCCATGGAATCTGAAAGGGCCAAAGGGCTGGCTACACCTGGCCATAAATACAAAAAATAACCGACATGAATGCTTATAAAAAATTTTGAATCCAACGGCTAGCTAACTAGCCGTTATATTCAATTTTTTTTTTTGGTTTTTTGGGCCATTTTTTTTTTTTAAAATCCTTAAAATTTCTAATTTTTTTTTTCTATAAACACCTAAACCATTCATTAAATTTAAGTTCTAATTTTTTTGGTTTTTTGGGCCAGTTACCGTTGTGGTTTTTAAATATAAGTTGTAGTTTTTAAATTTAAGTTGTTATTGGATTTGAATTTAAGTTGTTGTAGTTTTTAAATTTAAATAATAAATTATGTTTGGCCCTATGACCCTTTGGTCCTCGGTTGAAGACGGTTTTTTGTGACAGGACTAAAATGAGCCATATGACCATTTGGCCCTTGATTGGAGACAGAGGCAAATATGGCCATGTACTATTCATTAAAATATTAATATCTTAGATGGTCAGAGGGCTAAAACAAGCCCTCTGGCCAGCCCTCGGTTGGAGATGAAGGGTCCAGAGGGCCGAAAAACGTCTCCAATCGAGGGTTAGACTAGAGGGCTCGTGGGCCCCACAGAATGTGAAAGGGCCAAAGGGCTGGCCCAATTCGGTCAGCTAGCTAGCAATGTGAGCATTCCTGCCGGATATAACCGACATGAATGCTAGGCCAAATTTTCAAATGCAACGGCTAGCTGACATCAACCACTCGTTATTTTTGATTTTTTTTTTTACAGTTTTATTTATTTATTTATTATTTACAAATTTTTTTTCCCTATAACTTTTATTTTTAAACTCTATTTTTTTTCTATAACTTCCTATAACTTCTATTTTAGTAAATTTGTTTCATATATTTTTTTTAAATTCCATTTTTTTTTCTAAAAACTTCTATTTACAAAATTTGTTTCATATTTTTTTTAAAATTCTATTTTCTTACTATCTCCAACCGAGGGTCAAAGGGTCATAGAGCCAAACATAATTTATTATTTAAATTTAAAAACTACAACTAAAATTAAAAAAAAAAAAACTATAACTTATATTTAAAAACTACAACTAAAATTTAAAAAAAAAAAAACTTAAATCAACAACTTAAAATTTAAAGTCCATAATCAACATCATCTTCATCATCCGCCGTTGTAGGAGTATAGTCGGAGGTAAACAACTACCACCTGACCATAATTTTCCTCTTTTTTTGATCAAAATAGGCCTTACTCATTGGACTGTAATCTGAAGTGTTCCTTTGCATATTCCTATCATCCATCTCTTCTTATATTTGTTTGGCCTGTTTTTCATGCCTACAGTTCCTTTCTTCCGCAGTAAAGGCATTTTGCTCCACCATTAATCACATTGAGGTCGCCATTTCCTATTGAGTGGTGTAATCATCATTTGCCTTCCCCTTTTCCTTCAATCCATTACTACAAAAAAGGCTATCATTGGCGAAGTAAAAATCGACAAGAACTCTAATGTCGGATTGGAATAGCTACACCACTGCTAGCGTCACGAAAGGACTTCGATGTCGGTTTGTCCGCTTAATCCGCCACGAAGCAGAGTTGGGTAAAAGCGACACGGAACTTTACGTTGGTTAAAAGCGACGTGCGCTTCTGACATGATGGCGGTCATACCCGACATCAAGTAGCAATTAAATTATAAAATATCCAACCCACTGTCGGTTTTAACCGACATCGTGATAAAATTAAACATATAAAATATCCCTGATGTATTAAAATATCCAAGCTACTGACGATCCTAACTGACACCAGCTAACAACTAAATAAATAAAATATGCAAATTACTAACGGTCTTAACCGACACCACCTTTGTTAATAATAAATATGTAAAAAGATCTATCTCTGCTTTCGTTTTCAATTACTAGTAATTAAAAAAAATTATATAAAATAATAATAAATTTCATGTATAAGCCAAAACAAACATTAATAAAAATTATTAACAATAAAAATAGTGCCAAAATATACAAATATTTTATATCCAACATTCCACATAATATACAAAAACTCATCCGTCATAACAAACACTAAATCCGACATTACAAATATAACATACAAAAACAAAAGATAGAATGGCCAAAGGGTCATATTTAGTCGACAAGAAAGCAAACCAAATAAACTACTCAACCGGCCTAGAGCCTGAATGTGATCCAGATCCTTCTCCTCCTTGAGATCTTCCTTGTGATCCAAAAACCCTCGTCAAGTCCACATCAAATCCAGCACCCGCAAGCATTCCAGAAAACACCCTAGCTTGAATGTCAGGAAAAATCCACCAGGAGAAGTCATCTCGAGTCAATATAATGGCACTTGATAAGGCGGTTGCTGCATGTATAACATAGAGGCTGCTGCATATATATGCTACATGTATGTCATGGACTACGTAGGCATCAGATACATAGGATATAAAAAAGGTTGCTGATTATGGCCTGCATACAGATATGCAGATGGAGGTTGACTTTGGCTCGATCGTTGAGTTCCTTGTGGGCACGGATATGCAGAAGGAGGAAGCTGACTTTGGCCTGACTGTTGGGTTCCTGGGCTATGCGGTGGTTGTGGTTGAAGTCTTTGCAGTAACAACATTAACAACTGATTATGCCGGTTGTCTGAGTGTTCAGCTCTAAGCTCTAGGTTTGCTAACCGTTTAGCATCAGCTTCATGCTTCATTCTCAACTCATTGTTTTCAGTCATTAGCAGTGCCATTGAACTCATGGATGATCTTCTTGGGGAATTTGAAGTAGAAGATGAAGAAGGTGCATAGGACACCGTATCAGGAGTCACCCCATGATCATATCCTCGGACTCTATTATGACTCTCAGGACCCATGAAATCGACATAAACTCGGGTCCTAAGTTCATCATTATCTTTTTGGCCTGACTCTATTATGACTCTCAGGACCCATGGTATCGACATAAACTCGGGTCCTAAGTTCATCATTATCTTTTTGGCCTGACTCAATCAAAGTTTGAAGATTGCTCTCCATTGTTGCCTTGCAATACAATTTTTAAAAATAAAAATTCAACAATCATAAACAGAAATGAGCTATAGATAATAAAAATTAATAACAATGAAATACTAACACGAAAAAATCAATTACCCCTGTGCGCTCAAATGTTTCATCAATCCAACTTTTATCTTTTCGTGTATGACATGCACGAAAAAAAGTAACAGGATCTGCTTCCTTCCCATGCTTCTTCCGTTTTATTTATATGTCAATGAAAAAACAAACAATTTAAAGCAAACTTCATATTAAAAATAAATTTTCTAACAACTATATATTAAATTTAAAACCAATAACATTTCTTAAAAATGTACAACCCATACAAATTCTTGCCGCACTCTTACAAAAGATTTTGAATCGGTTGTATGGTTCATTGTTTTTAACAACAGATTAATCTTATTTTTTTTCAACAACCTCTTGAAAAATAAGGGAATTTATTTGATAAATTTAAAGTTATAACAAAATAAATTATATAATGATTAGCCTTGTTTTTTCTCTATTCCAGTATGCCACCAACTCAACCCACTATGCATGATTCACATCAGGAGGAAAGTGGCTGCGCACCTCGGCTGCTCTATTAGTATAATACCTTTTTTTTTTTTAAACTTATTTCTGTACTCTTTGTGTGCATGCTCCTCAACTTGAAGCGTCATGAGGCAGATCATAGGCATTTTTACTACATCTTCATCTTCAAAAAAAATATTTCCCTACATCCATAAGAAAAAAATCAAGCTAATTAATTATTATGATAATCATTGACTTATTCTTCTATTTTCAAGTAAAAAAAAAAAAAAAATCTATGCCTTTATTCTATTCCAGAAAACTTCCTCATCTTCTTCCTTAATCTTACACCAATCACTCGTCAACAGGAGATTTCTGTAATCTCTAACCTCCCATGCTACATATTTTGAAAAAGTACTAGAATTATCACTAATTCATTTTCTAGAAGAATCCAACAAACAAAGCTGTTTTGTCCATTTGGGAATTAAGGGTCTGTGCCTCCGTTGAGATGCTCTTTATTAATACAAAAAAAAAAAAAAAAAAAAAAAAAAAAACTAAGAAACAAAAGTAAATTTTCAGTTTAAGCATAATACTAGTTTAAACAAAAAACAAAAACCGAAATTAATAATAATTCAAAAATGAACCAGCTTCGAACTCTTCCCCTTCAAAATGGAGTTCCTCAGAATGTTGATCTTCACTTAGTTGATCCTCACTTTGTTGATCCATAGCAAAAGTTAGTGGAAAGAGAAGGAGTAAGGCTAAAATGGGGGAAGAAGTAAGGCTGAAATGGAAGAATAAGATGGAGTAAGGATGCACGGGGAAAAATCGATGAAGTAAACGAGAGAGGGAAATGAAAGCACGGAAGTAATGGGGGAAGAAAGGGGTTTAAATATGGATAATAAGTTCGCGTCGGTTAAGACTGACATTGGTTGTAAGTGGCGTCGAAATATGTACACTTTACGTCGATCAAAACTGACACCTTCTCTAACAAACTGACTTACTACTTGGACTTTAGGGTCGGTTAAAATCGGCACTAAGTCTGACACGACTTAAATGCATGTAGTCTGACACACTTGACTGAAAAGTAGGTGGCGTCGAAATAGGAAAAGATTGTGTCGGTTCAAATCGATGTGACCCTGATAGACTTGACAGTGATTGGAAGTGGCGTTGAAATAAGAAAAGTTAACGTTGGTTCAAACCGAGTTGAGCCTAACAGACTTGACAGTCATTACAAGTGACGTTGAAATAAGAAAATTTTGCGTCGGTTCAAACTGACATGAGCCTGACAGACGTGACAATGATTACAAGTTGCGTGGAAATAAGAAAACGTTGCGTCGGTTAAAACTAACATGAGCCTAACAGACTTGACTGTGATTGCAAGTGGCGTCAAAGTAAGTAAAGGTTGCGTCGGTTAAAACCGACGCCACTTTTGACACTGACTGAAAATTCTCTTCCCAATCCATTTCAGCGTGCAAAATAAGCGGGAGAATTCTTGCCCAAAATATTTCAATTTAACCGACGCAGATGACAAATGCCGTCTGCTAAAAGCGACAGAAAACAAGCTTAAAAAAAAAAAAAGTTTAACCCAAAGTTAAAAAATAGTAGCTTTTTTTTATTTTTTCATGTTATCTCATATAATATTTTAATAAATAAAATTTAACTCGTATATAATATGTAATAAAAAACGATAATATAATTTTACGATAAAATATCGTCACATATGAATTGAAACATAGTAAATTCATACTTAAAATACATAAAATACATAAAATAATTAATATATTTATTCCCTGTCATCATCTGTTAGCTCATTGTAGGTATTGGCATGATCAACGAACTTAGTAGGCAATGGTAATGATTCATGAAAATGAGTCTCTTCCACGCCAACCCTTGTATGGAAATTTTCATTATCAAGAATTCGATCATCCAAATCAGGTATGGCATAATCATCAATTGCATCACTATCCTCTAATACGTCAAACAAATCCCTCGGTTGGGTTCGAACTACGTGCCAATCTTTTTCAATTGTATCCTCCACGTAAAATACTTGTAATGCTTGTGATGCTAATATGAAAGGATCCTCTTTAAATCCCAATCGATTGAAGTTCACCATAGTAAATCCATATTGATCGGTCTTCATTCCTCGTGGACTTTCACTATTAACCTATTCACACTTAAATAACATCACAGCTCGACCCCTATCTCCTACCTTAGTAGGACCACAATATTTAACCTCAAACATATCTACAACTCTGCCATAACAATTCACTTGCCCAATTGCACCAGGAACATTTGCAGGTACAAAGATACCACAATTTTGATTCTTATGCTTATCATCTACATATTTTATATGAAATCTGAACCCATGAACAATATGACTTTTATATCTACTCACAACTTTACCAGGATAATTAGCTAGCCAATGCAAGTCTTGAGATATCAACGTGTCATTAGCATGACATCTTGAATTCATTTGTAATAAGTATGAAGATAAAAGTTGACAAAATAACTATAAACATGTTATAATTAAAATGCAAAACAATAAAGAAATAATGTGATTGTAATATCAACTCACATGTTGCTTGAACCATTCTGGAAATCCTTTCTTGCTTAGCTTCTTAATTTGTTGCATAGTTAACCTTTCTCAAAGATGTTTAGTTTTCAAGAATTCCTCATGTTGCCTAGGCAATTATGTCCAAATTTAGATAATTAATTTTTCAAAGTTAAGATAACCAATAAAACATTAAGATGTATAATTAAACATTCTTACCTTCTAAATGGATTAACTTCATCACAATTATTTAGAATGTATCTATGGCACTGATCAAGAACATTTAGATCGAGCTCCACACTTTCTCCTGAACCCATATAACATCATTTGGAGTAAAAAATTGATAACCCGCTAGATACTTCACGTCCAATACCATCTTCATTTCAGCCTCTACAGGTACGATGAGACTCAACATCTCTAAGATATATGGAACAAAAGGACAAGCACTCATCCACCAAATATGCTTCAGCAATGGAAACTTCAGAATGACCCTTATTACGAACATAGCGCTTCAGTGTTTGCAAATACCTACAATTATAAAACGAAATACAAATTAATATAATTATTAATTAAAGTTATGACTACAATTGTAAAAAATTTATAAAAAATTTATTAATTACCGTTCAATTGGATACTTCCATCTATATTGAACAGGCCCTGCAAGAGCTGCTTCATTTGCCAAGTGAACTGGGAGGTGCACCATTATATCAAAAAATGCAGGAAGGAATATTTTTTCAAGTTGACATAATGTCAAGACAATTCTTGAATTCAGTTGCTTGAATCCTTCCACAAACTCCTTCTTACTACACAACTGTCTGAAAATTGTACTCAACTCTAATAATACCATAATAACAGCTTTAGGCAAAACCGGGCATATTGCAAGCGGGAGTAACTACTGCATTAAAACATGGCAATCATGACTTTTCAACCTATGTATTTTTTGTTCATTCACGTGCACACATCACAACAAATTTGATGAATATCCATCGGAGACCCAAATAACAGAAAACACTTTGCAAAATGCAGTTTTTTCTTCTCTTTTCAACGTGAACAATGTTGGAGGTCGAAATGTTCTATTTCCTTCTCTATGTGGGTGTTGACTGCGTCTTATGTTCAAGACTTCAAGATCTGCACGTGTAGCTAATCCATCTTTAGACTTTTCTATATCTAGTAAAGTTCCCACCACATTGTCACATATATTTTTCTCGATATGCATAACATCAAGATTGTGTCTAATCAACAGATTCTTCCAATAAGGTAGTTCATAAAAAATAGATTTCTTCTTCCACTGACTATTACTACTTGTATTGCTCGAAGTTCTTCTTATGCGTTACCCAATTGAAGCATCTTTGTTTGGTTTTCCAAAAGTAAATCTCATTGTAGAAAGTTCTTCGAGACATTGTAAACCAGTCCACTGCCTTGGTGCACTATGATGCTTTTGGCGACCATTAAAAGTTATGGTTTGCATTCTAAGCCTATGATTATATTCAAGAAGGCGTCGATGCCCCATATAACAAATCTTAAGACTCACCGGCAAGTAAATAGATTCTTTATCATGCATGCAATGTGGATAGGCTTTATAACCATGCGTATTCCATCTTGACAACATTCCATAAATTAGAAAATCACTTATAGTCCATAAGACGGTTGCCTTCATCGTAAAACTTTGTTTGGAATACGCATCATAAGTGGGAGTGCCTACCTCCCACAACTCATTCAACTCGTCAATTAATGGATGTATGTATACATCAATCTCTCTACCAGGACTGTGTAGTCCTGGTATTAACAGAGACAACAACAAATTTGGTTGCTTCATGCACATCCAGAGCTGCAAATTGTAAACAAAAAGCACCACAGGCCATGTGTTATGGTCATGCCTCATTTTTCCAAAAGGATTAAATCCATCACTGGCCAACCCTAATCGGACATTTCGAATTTCTGACGCAAAATCTGGATATAAATTATCCAAATGCTTCCACGCTGGAGAATCTGAAAGATGCCTCATAAACTTATCCTTAGGACAGTTGCGTGCCACCTCATATGTTCAGCCATATGCTTCGACATAAAAAAACCTTTGCAATCGTGCTTTTAAAGGAAAATACCACATAACCTTAGTTGCGATCTTTTTTCTCTAGCTATCTTTTGTGTTGGTAATTTTATATCTTGATTTACCACAAACCGAGCACACAGTTAACTCCGAAGTATCTTTCCAATAGATCATGCAATCATTGGGACATGCATCAATTTTCACATACGTCAAACCCAAGTCATTTATAAGTGTTTTTTCCTTATAGCAGGATTCAGGGAAACAATTCCCTTCAGGCAACATTCTTTTAATTAACTCCAGTAAAGTGGTAAAGATCTCATCTGGCATTCCCGCTAAACACTTGATTTGATACAGTCTTACAACTACTTCTAATTTCTTAAACTCCTTACAACCTGGCCACAAATCTTGATCTACCTCTTCAAGCAACCTAAAAAAAGTCTCCACCTTTTTTGGTCGCCCTTCCCTAATAGGGGGTTCAGTAGACGGCCCAACACTTTCTTCTGTTAATGGTTGGACAAATACATCGTTAAGAAAATCATGTATACTAGTCACCTCATCTCCTGTTTCTTATTCTCCAATTGCCACATTTTGCTCTCCAATGTTTTGCTCACCATGATGTTGCCACCAAGCGTTTTTATAATCTTTATCCATGTCATACAATATGAGATGTTCAACAATAGTGTTCTTAACAAAAGTATATTTATTACAACATCTTTTGTAAAGACATCTAAACTTATCAGGGCCAACGCCATTTGCAACTGCTTGATCCAAAAACAAATTAATTCCAGCTGTATACGCTTCCAAATTTCAAGGTATCGTCAACCAACTCTTGTCCATGTTTTACCACTTAACGAGGGCAAAATATTACGTTGACACTAAGATCTCTACAATCTTTCAATCCCTATCATGTAGGCATAACTATAAGAATTTTCAATTTCTATCTTTCAACCCTCAAACTCTATCATGATTGCAATCTTTTAATGTTCAACACTTATTATAGTAAAAACAAATTAAAATAACAACAAAAAGTAATCAAAATTATGCTCATCTAATCTATTCTAGTAAATAACAACAAAAAGTTATCAAAGTTATCAAAATAACAACAAAAACAAATTAAAATAACAATTAGAGTGCAAAACAAATTAATTTAACATAATATATTATAAGTTTATGTTATATTTAATATTGTTAATTTAACATAAATGCTTATAAATATTATTCATTTCCATTTTCTCATAACAATTCAAGTGACAAAATTAATTAATTTGACTAAATATTTATTAATTTAACAAAAATAGTAGAAATTTATCTAAGTACTTAAATAAATAAACTTGTGTATTATACAATTTAAAAATTAAGGAATTTAGTGATAGAAACCTGAATTATAGAAGAATTCCGTCGTCGATCAATTCTTTATGTACTCAACCAGCTTAAATAAATTCCCCACAAAAATAAATTGTAAATAAAAATTAAACAAAAGAGGAGAAAATAAAAATATTAGAAGCAAGAAAAACTTACTGTGATGAAGAAGGAATTAATGAAGTTGGAAGAACAAATAAGAAAGATGCTAGAGAGGAACAAGAAAACACGGGAGGGTTTATAAATTGGAAGAACAAATAAGAAAGATGCGAGAGAGGAAGAAGAAAACACGGGGGAGAGTATATAAAGGCCATCAATCTGTCGCTTACAACCGACACTTGGTTTCAAAATATTTAAAAACAATCATTAGTGTCAGTTAGAAGCGACACCTATTCTGACACCAACTTTATGTCGCTTAAAAGCGACACCAGTATTTAAAAATTATTAAAATTTATGTCGGTTATAAGCAACATTAACTGTTTACGTCGGTTAAAAACGACAAAGACTGTTTATGACGCTTATAACCGACAGTAAATCCAACATCATGTTCAGTAGGTGTCACAAATGTCTTGTCTACCACTATATTATATTAAACCGACATCACCCATTGACACAATAAGGCCGTTTTGTAGTAGTGACCTTCGGGCCTTGTTTCGTCCCATAGCCCTAGGTATGGAACCTTCACCCGAAGACGGATTTTCTACCCTTGTTTGTTGAATGGTAGGAGATCCATCTTCATCCCCATCTACAGTTGAGGATTGAGTTCTGAACACCGGCGTAGGACTTACTCTATGTTGAGGTGGATCTTCAATTAACACACACCCTTTACAAATTTCCCAACAACCGTGAAACTAATTAAAAGGGTTTTGAGCTGCTCTCCATATACAATTCCTCTGCTTGGCGTACTTAGAAAATATAATTACAAAAAATAAAGGAAATTAATTTATGAAATTAAATGTAATATAATTAAATATTTAAAATAAATTGTGAAAACATTTACTTCGTCGTAGTAATTTGCGCCGCTTTCATGTCTACTTGCGGCTGTTAACAGTGCTTGATGCCATTTATTCAAACTTGGATGAAGATGTTTCTTCCATCTTGAAGAACAACTCTCATGGTTCGGGTCTTCGGTGGAGTGGTGCCTTCGTAGAACTCATAGTATTTTTCAGACGCACGAGTCCAAACACCTTCACTTGTTTGAGAACTCCCCCTCACACTATCTTCCGAGACCCATCTATGAGCCATGCAAAGAGCTTCATCTTCTTTTTGGGGCCAAGCCCTAGCCTTCATTGCACATGAGGCCATTTGAAAATTATTGAAAAAATTGAAGGAAAGATTATTGGAAAATGTAAGAAATTATGAGAATTGAAATGGTGTAGGAATTGACACACCCCGACCGAGATCAGGGCGTGCTGGCCGTCACACGTAGGTGACGTAACCATGTGCGCGTGCGGAAGCTAATTAAGAAGGTAATATAAAAGTACGAATAGTTAAAAACCTAATAGCATACAAAGTACTAATACAAATACTAGTGTATGTGAGAAACACTTTCAGAGCAATCTACACAGTCCAAAAGGAAAAGATACGACATATATACACCCGAAGGTGACCCTACAATGGTGAGTGTCTGTCAGAAATGCCGAGACGCCCTCTGGGATAAACCACCGAACTTGCTAGACCACTAGAACCTGGAGGGGCGCAAAAACAAAAGCGTGAGTGGGCAAAAACAAAGTTCCTTGAAAACTCTTTAGCAAAACACATTCTAACCCCTCGCCGTAAAACCTGTATACTTCCCAGAAAATGAACATATATACGTATTTATAGGTATGTCAATCATGCTCCATGATATGCCATTTATGCTCGAGAATATGCCATGACAGAATCTCATAATCAAATATAAATGCTCAAGCGTAAATCACATCAACAACATATAATCTGGCAGCCGGGAGTCACCTAACGTGACATGTACCGCTGCACCTAGAGCTCCACGCTCAACTCAATCACTGAATCTGCACACGAGTCGGAACCACCTAACGTGGTCTGCACGACAAGCTGGGTGTAATATATATGTATGCTCTAGTGCTACGATCACGTGAAGCTGTGCGATAAATCGCGGGTCACCTACAAGTCGGAACCACCTAATGTGATCTCTACGACAGGCTTGCACCTAACTTGGATCCAAGACGAGCATGCGGTGCTGGTGAACATACACGTGAAGGCTGTGCCCTGGCCCTGGACGGGAGCACTAACACCGGGGGTGCAGATTATGAGCTCTCTAAGCATTTCAACTACTATTGCATAATAAACAGGAATGTATAACCACCTGAATACCGCTTACCTGGCACTTACCTGTGCATCCACAGCACCAAATACACATGTATATAGGTATGTATGTCACCAATAATACATGCAATGATGCGTAAACAACATTCATATAATGCATAGCATAAAACAATAACCTTTTCTATTTAATTTCTGGGAATTAATATGTATATAGGTATATACGGAAAACAAAAGCCCACTCACTGATAATTAGAAGGGTCGTAGCCCCCCTGCCTCGAGTGTGTACGCTCGTCCTCGGAAAACGAATCACCTATACGCGACAAAGTTACGAAAACATTAATTTAAAAGCACCTAAGCAACTTCTCGTAATAACTTCTCATACATTGCTCAAATTGGACAAATGAATATACCAATGTGATCTACACAACCTCAGGATCACACCCATATTTTTAGAAAAATTTTTGGACCACGCACGCGCCCCCACGCGCCTGACCCCGCACGGACCTACGCGCCCCCACGCGCGGCCCACGTGCACTGCACACTGACGGTGTCAACAGACGCCGTCAGGAATATTCCGTTAACTGACGGAATATTCCGTCAAATCTAACCAGATTCCATCCACTGCCGTTAGGAATATTCCGTTAGACTTAACGGAATATTCCTCTTTCTTCTCCGGCGAACCTCCGGCGCCGGAAAACTGGGTAATTTTCAAACCTTGTTTTCTCCTTCGTTTTTCAACCAAATTTCACGTTCTTTATACCAAAATGAAGCCTAGGACTAGTAGAACAACGTTAGACTAGTTTTAAGGCCTAAAAATTGCTAGATCATACCTGTCTTCAACTTCAAGAATCGGCCAACTTCGTACAGGACGATCCCGACGTCCAAATTCACCCAACGAACCACTCCGAGGCTCCTTGGGACCTCACAAACACATCTACAAGCTTAGAATCTCCTAAAACAAGCTAGATTAGGTTTGCATGAACAGTGCAATAATCGGACCTCGTTGAAACGACGTGAAAACAACGATATCCTTACTTGAAAATGGCACCTTTGAACTCCTCTCAGCTCCACGAACACGATGGTGGTCTTGGTTTCTTGTTTGGTGAAGATTTGATTAGGTTTGTATGTGTGTCCGTGTGTAGAGGAAGAAGAAGAAGGTGAACTCGGGGAGGAAGAGAGAGAGAGAGAGACTGAGAGAAGAGAGAAGAGAGAAGAGACAGAGTGAGGGAATGAGGGAGGGAATCCCGGAAAGTTAAAGTGTGTGTGTGTGTGGGTGTAATCCAATACATTCCACACCACACCAACAACTAATAACGTGACAAAAACGATCTAGGGGTAAAATCGTAAATTCAATGTACGTTTCTATAAATCCCGGGACGGGATGTTACAACCTACCCACCTTAATAGAATTTCGTCCCGAAATTCAAAACAACCAAAATACACCCCTACTGGTCAAAGAACAATCTAGGATACAAATCCCTCATTCTATTTTCTGTCTCCCTAGTCGCTTCTTCAATTGAGTGATTCCTCCACAAAACTTTCACCAAATTCACCGTTTTGTTCCTCAGAACCTTCTCTTTCCAATCCAAGATCGTTAACGGTTCCTCATCATACGTCAAATCTGGATTTATCTCTAACGGTTGAGGAGGTATCACATGCAATGGATCAGCAACATAATGTCGGAGCATAGACACGTGAAAAACGTTATGCACTTTAGACAACTCCGGAGGCAACTCCAACCTATAAGCTACCTCACCAACTTTTTCTGTGACTATGTACGGTCCGATATACCTGGGACTCAACTTCCCTTTCTTTCCAAACCGCACAACACCTCTCCACGGTGAAAGCTTCAGAAATACCCAATCTCCGACCTCATACGTTCTGTCCGTAGCATGCCGATCTGCTAAACTTTTCTGTCTGTCCTGAGCTGCTTTCAGGTTAGACTTAATTACCTGAACATTTTGAGTCGTCTCCTCGACAATCTCCGGACCTACCAAGACTCTCTCGCCAACCTCTGACCAACATAACGGAGTGCGACAAGATCTACCATACAAGGCTTCAAATGGCGCCATGCCAATGCTCGAATGGAAACTGTTGTTGTAAGCAAATTCCATCAAATCTAACCGCTGGTGCCAAGCATCACTGAACTGTAACACTGATGCTCGCAGCATATCCTCCAAGGTCTGAATAGTTCTCTCTGACTGTCCGTCTGTCTGTGGATGATATGCGGTACTGTATAGTAGTCTCGTACCCAAAGCTTCCTGAAAAGCTACCCAAAACTTCGATGTAAATCGTGGATCACGATCCGAGACAATACTTACAGGGACACCATGGTACTTCACAACCTTTGAGATAAACAACTCTGCTAACCGGCTCAAAGAGTACTTCTCTCTCACTGGAATGAAATGTGCCGATTTAGTGAGTCGATCAACGATCACCCAAATGCCATCAAAGCCATTATGTGTACGCGGCAACTTGTACACGAAATCCATAGTGATATTTTCCCATTTCCACTCTGGAACGGGAAGCGGTTGCAACAATCCAAACGGCTTCTTTCTTTCTGCTTTAACCTGTTGACAAACAGCACAACTGCTCACATACTCAGCTATCTCCCTTTTCATACCCGGCCAATAGTAAAATGATCGAATGGTATGATACATTTTAGTTGCCCCTGGGTGCATGGCATAAGCCGAGATATGTGCTTCATCTAGAATTTCCTTCTTCAACTCCGCATTACTAGGCACGAACATTCTACCTTCTAACATTAACATGCCATCAGAATCACGAACTCGGAGATCTCGCCTCCTTCCTTGATCTCGAGCTCGAATTAGTTCTTGAATCTGTTCATCAGCTACCTGAGCTTCAAGCACCCGATCAACTAAGATTGGCCTAACTTGAAAATTAGCAAGTAATGCCACTTCTCGATCTTCTGCTTCTAACCTTACTCCCGTAGCACGTAAGTCCACCAAAAGAGGAATACGACTAGCGTACAACGCATTGATACGGCCATGTGACTTTCTGCTAAGTGCATCGGCTACTACGTTCGCACGACCAGGGTGATAATCAATCGTGCAATCGTAATCGCTGAGCAACTCCAACCACCTCCGTTGACGAAGATTAAGTTCCTTCTGGGTGAAGAGATACTGAAGACTCTTGTGATCTGTGAAGATCCTGCACTTCTCTCCGTAAAGATAGTGTCTCCACAACTTCAACGCAAAGATAATAGCAGCCAACTCCAAATCATGTGTAGGGTAATTCATCTCATGGGTTTTCAACTGCCGCGAAGCATAAGCAATCACCCTACCATGCTGCATCAATACACATCCCAGACCATTCAAGGAAGCATCGCTATAAACCTCGAAATCACCACTATCGTCCGGGAGTGCCAAAACAGGTGCATGAGTGAGACAATGCTTCAACTGCTGGAAACTTTGCTCACACTTATCATTCCACTCAAACTTAACATCTTTCCTTGTTAACCTCGTCAGTGGCAAGGCAATCACCGAAAAATCCTTAACGAATCTCCGATAATATCCCGCCAAACCAATGAAACTTCTCACCTCAGTGACGGTTCGTGGTTGCTCCCAACTCTCTACAACTGCAACCTTCTGAGGATCAACAAGAATACCTTGAGCAGAAATGATGTGCCCCAAAAACGCGACTTGATCTAACCAGAACTGGCACTTGCTAAACTTAGCATACAATTGGTGTTCTCTCAACCTCTTCAACACCAAAGTAAGATGTCGGACATGCTCCGCTTTTGACTTAGAATACACCAGAATATCGTCAATGAAGACAATGACAAATCTATCCAGGTAAGGTTGAAATACCCGGTTCATTAAATCCATAAAAGCTGCTGGTGCATTCGTCAACCCAAACGGCATAACCAAAAACTCGTAATGACCGTAACGAGTCCTGAACGCCGTCTTAGGAACATCATCCCTACTAATCTTCAGCTGATAGTACCCAGACCTCAAGTCTATCTTAGAAAATACACATGCACCTCTCAGCTGATCAAACAAATCATCGATACGAGGCAATGGATAACGGTTTTTAATCGTCACCCGATTCAATTGTCTGTAGTCGATACACAGCCTCAAAGTCCCATCTTTCTTTTTCACAAACAACACTGGAGCGCCCCAAGGTGAAATACTAGGCTGAATAAATCCCTTATCCACTAATCCCTGTAACTGCACTTTCAATTCCCTTAACTCAGCAGGAGCCATACGATAAGGAGTTAAAGAAATAGGATTGGTACCTGGAAGCAACTCAACATTGAAATCCACGTCTCGATCCGGGGGTAAACCAGGTAAATCCTCAGGAAAAACATCAGGGAAGTGTCTGACCACTCTCACATCCTCAATTCTACTAGGAACGGTCTCCTCTAGCACCACATGAGCTAGATACCCCTGACAACCTTTAGTCAACAACTTCTTCGCTCGCAAAGCCGAAATAACGCCGTGTCTTACTCCACTCTGTTCACCCACAAAAGTAACCTCGGGTAATCCAGGGCGGTGAAACGTAACTACTTTCCCGTAACAATCAATGTTGGCACGATAGAAGTGCAACCAATCGTTGCCCAAAATCACATCAAAATCGACAATATCTAACGGGATAAGATCGGCGGGCATAACAACACCCTCTACTAACACTGGACATCCTGGGTACATACAATCTACAACACATCTCTCTCCTCTAGGCATAGCGAATTCTAGGTCGTACCCTAGAGGTGTGGGGCGAGGTTGCGTTACTTGAGCAAATGTATGAGAAATAACGGAATGTGTAGCTCCACAATCAATTAAGACTCTAGCAAAATAACCAAGAATGTTTAACGTACCCATTATCAAGTCCGGGTTGTTCTGAGCATCCTGCAGGGAAATATTGTGAATACGCCCTTGGCCCTGCTGTCGTCCGCCACGACCTCTGCTCGCTTGAACACCGCGACCTTGAGCTCCACGCCCCTGACTGGGCTGACCCATTTGTCTCGAAGACCCGGCACTACTAGTAGCAATCTCACCCTGCTGATATTGTCCTCCTTGGTACCATTGAGAACCACCCGTTGGAGCTGGAGGATACGGCATGTAATTGCTGGGATACGAGGGATAACCACCTTGTGAATACGGGTCCTGGGGGTACTGATACGGTCCCGGAGCATAGGGAACAACATCACCCTGATAGTGATAGGCACCACCTCTACCTGCTTGCCCATAAGTACTCGGACCTTGGATTTGCCGAATCGGTGCAGGTGGCGGCAGAAAGGTCTGCTGCGGCTTCTGCTGCTGACCCTGGGGACAATCCATCGCTCTATGTCCCAACCGTCCACACGTGAAACAAGCACCGCTGATCTGCCTGCACTCGCCGAAGTGTCGGTTATTACACCTACGGCAAAATGGGGGTCGGTTTCGGCCACCATCACCTTGTCTCTGGCCTCGAGCACTTCCATAAAATCTACCTCCACGTCCTTGTCCAGAGGCACTGAAACCACCACTAGACGAACTCGAACTGGCACCACCCCTTTTAAAGTTCTGAGTTTGGCGAGGCCCAAGTGACACTTGACTTTTCCCCTTTTCATCTTTCTTTTCATCACTGTCACTAGACATATTCTCTGAGTCCTCTATTCTCAACAGTATCTCATAGAACTCCTGGTAGGACTCACAGTGAGTAGTAGTGGCCATAGAACGCCATCTCTTTCTAGTGCCCAAGCGAAAACGACGAAGCATCTCCGCCGGATTACCAGCGACATCAGGATAGTAACGAGATAAATCAGTGAACTTACGATAATACTCGTTAGCCGTCATTTTTCGCTGTTTTAACTCAGTGAATTCCTGTTTCTTACGGTCGATATACTCAGGGGGTACAAATCTCCTTTGAAACACGTCTTTGAAAACATTCCAATCGGTCCTCTGAGCTGGAGTCAACCTACGAAGTTCTTGCTCCCACCAAGCTGCAGACTCCATCTCCAGAAACCAAGAGGTTGTCTCAACCCACCTATCCATAGGAAGGTTCCCCTGGTTATGCAACACACGAAAAGTCTTCTCTATGTGTTCTAACCAACGTTCTGCGCCTTCGTGACCCTCATTACCTTTAAACTTATCCAACTTCAGGTTATACATAGTCTCCAGAGGAGTCCTCTGGGGAGGGCGCATCACTGTTTGAAGGGTTGTAGCAATCACTTCCCCCAACTGAGTAAGATCAGGGAAACTAGACTCATCTGAGCGACGTGGTTCCCGACGAGGCGGCATGATTCTGACAGAAGACACCAACTATTAGAATACTCACAAAGACACAGGACTGCCAAACCTAGGCTCTGATACCAAGCTGACACACCCCGACCGAGATCAGGGCGTGCTGGCCGTCACACGTAGGTGACGTAACCATGTGCGCGTGCGGAAGCTAATTAAGAAGGTAATATAAAAGTACGAATAGTTAAAAACCTAATAGCATACAAAGTACTAATACAAATACTAGTGTATGTGAGAAACACTTTCAGAGCAATCTACACAGTCCAAAAGGAAAAGATACGACATATATACACCCGAAGGTGACCCTACAATGGTGAGTGTCTGTCAGAAATGCCGGGACGCCCTCTGGGATAAACCACCGAACTTGCTAGACCACTAGAACCTGGAGGGGCGCAAAAACAAAAGCGTGAGTGGGCAAAAACAAAGTTCCTTGAAAACTCTTTAGCAAAACACATTCTAACCCCTCGCCGTAAAACCTGTATACTTCCCAGAAAATGAACATATATACGTATTTATAGGTATGTCAATCATGCTCCATGATATGCCATTTATGCTCGAGAATATGCCATGACAGAATCTCATAATCAAATATAAATGCTCAAGCGTAAATCACATCAACAACATATAATCTGGCAGCCGGGAGTCACCTAACGTGACATGTACCGCTGCACCTAGAGCTCCACGCTCAACTCAATCACTGAATCTGCACACGAGTCGGAACCACCTAACGTGGTCTGCACGACAAGCTGGGTGTAATATATATGTATGCTCTAGTGCTACGATCACGTGAAGCTGTGCGATAAATCGCGGGTCACCTACAAGTCGGAACCACCTAATGTGATCTCTACGACAGGCTTGCACCTAACTTGGATCCAAGACGAGCATGCGGTGCTGGTGAACATACACGTGAAGGCTGTGCCCTGGCCCTGGACGGGAGCACTAACACCGGGGGTGCAGATTATGAGCTCTCTAAGCATTTCAACTACTATTGCATAATAAACAGGAATGTATAACCACCTGAATACCGCTTACCTGGCACTTACCTGTGCATCCACAGCACCAAATACACATGTATATAGGTATGTATGTCACCAATAATACATGCAATGATGCGTAAACAACATTCATATAATGCATAGCATAAAACAATAACCTTTTCTATTTAATTTCTGGGAATTAATATGTATATAGGTATATACGGAAAACAAAAGCCCACTCACTGATAATTAGAAGGGTCGTAGCCCCCCTGCCTCGAGTGTGTACGCTCGTCCTCGGAAAACGAATCACCTATACGCGACAAAGTTACGAAAACATTAATTTAAAAGCACCTAAGCAACTTCTCGTAATAACTTCTTATACATTGCTCAAATTGGACAAATGAATATACCAATGTGATCTACACAACCTCAGGATCACACCCATATTTTTAGAAAAATTTTTGGACCACGCACGCGCCCCCACGCGCCTGACCCCGCACGGACCTACGCGCCCCCACGCGCGGCCCACGTGCACTGCACACTGACGGTGTCAACAGACGCCGTCAGGAATATTCCGTTAACTGACGGAATATTCCGTCAAATCTAACCAGATTCCATCCACTGCCGTTAGGAATATTCCGTTAGACTTAACGGAATATTCCTCTTTCTTCTCCGGCGAACCTCCGGCGCCGGCGACGGCGCCGGAAAACTGGGTAATTTTCAAACCTTGTTTTCTCCTTCGTTTTTCAACCAAATTTCACGTTCTTTATACCAAAATGAAGCCTAGGACTAGTAGAACAACGTTAGACTAGTTTTAAGGCCTAAAAATTGCTAGATCATACCTGTCTTCAACTTCAAGAATCGGCCAACTTCGTACAGGACGATCCCGACGTCCAAATTCACCCAACGAACCACTCCGAGGCTCCTTGGGACCTCACAAACACATCTACAAGCTTAGAATCTCCTAAAACAAGCTAGATTAGGTTTGCATGAACAGTGCAATAATCGGACCTCGTTGAAACGACGTGAAAACAACGATATCCTTACCTGAAAATGGCACCTTTGAACTCCTCTCAGCTCCACGAACACGATGGTGGTCTTGGTTTCTTGTTTGGTGAAGATTTGATTAGGTTTGTATGTGTGTCCGTGTGTAGAGGAAGAAGAAGAAGGTGAACTCGGGGAGGAAGAGAGAGAGAGAGAGACTGAGAGAAGAGAGAAGAGAGAAGAGACAGAGTGAGGGAATGAGGGAGGGAATCCCGGAAAGTTAAAGTGTGTGTGTGTGTGGGTGTAATCCAATACATTCCACACCACACCAACAACTAATAACGTGACAAAAACGATCTAGGGGTAAAATCGTAAATTCAATGTACGTTTCTATAAATCCCGGGACGGGATGTTACAGGAATTGCTTAGGTATTTATAGGGAAAAAAAAAAAGAATTTTTAAAAATATTTTTTAAAAAAAATTTGGCCAAAAAAAAAAAAAATCAAATCAAATCCAACGGTAATTGATGTCAGCTAGTCGTTGTGTTTAAATCTAGCCTGGTCCGGGGCCAGTTGGCTGGCTGGTTTGGGCCGACCAGTTGGCCCTTCGGCCCTTTTTTGTCCAGTGGGGCTCACGAGCCCTTTGACCTGGTCCTTGGTTGGAGACGATTTTCGGGCTATTTTCGACTTATTGGTCCTCTGGACCCTTTGGTTGGAGATGACCTTATGTTCTTGGTCCAAAGCTCTTACGGTTATTGAAAGAAAGAATCACTTTTGCAGCTTAAGTTTGCTTTTAAGCCTCACATTGGGACTCCTCCACTCTTAATATGTTGATTTAAGTGTTGATGGAGTTTAATTGGATTCGTCAGAATTAAGGGAGGCGTGCAGTGGTGGCGGTGCAGTTTATTGGGTGTAGGGATTCAAATTAGACTTCAATTTTATTTATTTTTATTTGTTTAAGGACAAAATCGAAAGTTTAATGGAGAGAAGATATTAGTTGGGTGTAGAGAGAAAAACTTTGGGTCTAAATAAAATTTTTCTAACTAGATATATCATATTATAGGATTATTGTTGTTTCTTTATACTTCTTATACAAATCATACAGTAAGATTTGAATATAAGATCTCGAATTAAAACCTCAAATACAAAAGTAATTGCTACTGAACTATTTAAAATTTCAAACTACACGCCTTTTGCAGGGCTCTTAATGTATATTTCTAAAAATTAATCAGTTTTGACGAAACACGTTAAAATTTGCTCAACATGGTTAATGTCAACAATTAAGTTCCATGAGTTCATTAATTTTTTTTTTTTAATAACGATTAAACTATATATGCACGTATCTTATTTGTTTGACTTTCATTGTGTTGGGATTTATTTACTCCCAAAAAAGCAGAAGAAAGAACAAAGGTCCTCTACTTCACATTCTCTCTCAGACTCCCACTTCAAGTTCAAGCTCTTTCAAATCACACAAAAGCAAGCCAAACAACACCAACATCGATCAATCCAAAATCATGTTCAGTGGCAACCCAGACCCTCCCAAAAAGTCGCTCACAACTAAACAAGCTGATGAGAACAAGTTCTTCTCTAAGCATTTGTCCAAGGAAAGCTCCGTAGCTAATCCATCTTTGAGAGTATATTATGGAGGATTGCCTGCTAACGTTCCATTTGTGTGGGAATCTCAGCCAGGTACCCCAAAATACGCATTCCGTGAGGATACAGTACTTCCTCCTCTCAGTCCTCCTCCTTCATACTATTCCAATTCCTATAGAAAATCAACCAACAAGAAGTATTCAAGATCCAATCTTTTGCACACCCTTTTCCTAAAAATAAGTCTCAAGAAAACCCAAGTGCCATCTTCACCATCTTCGCCTTCATCGTCACCATCTTCATTGTTCTCGCCATCGTCAAATTCATCAGTGAGTACAAGGAAGTACCATGGAAGGAACCGGTTTACGAGCAACTCCTCGTTTGATTCTATGGGAGATTATGAAGAAGGGGATGTTGGCTCACCTACTTCAACATGGTGCTTCCGATTAAGCAGGGTGAGCACTGGAGGCAACCGAGGCTGCCATGGATTTTAATATGATGAAAAAGGCATGATGGCCAATGCAAGGTTACTCTTAGTTAGTAATGCTTTGTAATGTATCTTAAGTTTTGTTTGTTTAATGTCTAGAATGTATTATGGTAGTAACCTCAATTACTGCTCAAAATTCTTAAACATAATTATTTATCTGAAAAAGTGTATATCTAGTCGTTGTGCTTCTAATCAGTCACGCATACTCCTTTTGCTTCTCTTTCATTTTCTGATTTGTACAAGTTCGATGACCATCAGTTACATAATTTGTAACTCAAGTGGTTAAAAGCGTTTATTATTGGAGGTTTCATATTTGAATTCATCTCCCTAATACCCCTTCTATAAGGGGAAAAGACATAAATCTAAGTAAAATGTGGCTGTTAGCCTGTTATCAATATCAAAATATTGATGCTTTATATATTGAATGTGCAGCAAAGATGAAGATTAATTAACTTTAAGGTAGTACCATTTACAAAAATGTCAAGTACAACTCTTTTATTACTAATATTATCTTGGTTTGGGTTTATTTTTATGTGTAAATTAGAAATATCATCCTGATAATCATAAATAAAAAAAACTCTTGCAGAGTTTGGTTGGAGAACAAAAATTAATCCTCAGCTAGCCACTTCTCATGTTCTCGCTGATTTTCAGTAACCAATTTCTTTTGATGTCTTCTTCCATTGAAAATCATCATCATTGTTCTCTTCATAGCGTATCGAGCTTGACGTGTTTTTATTTTTTTTATTTTTTTAATCTAAGATTAATATTGTTATTCAGGAGGAAAGCCTTTATGTTTTTTTTAAGCGCAATATCAAGGATGGTTGGTGCTGTTGAGGGAAGGGTGGAAGGGAGAGAATCCATACTTTGAGTTAGAGAAATGCTAAGGAGACTCTCTCAAAAGTAGGTACAATTCCCGTGCCAACATTATAAAACAATGTGCCAAAAACATGAGATGACGGAGAGTCTATGGAGAGTTTCACTTCGAGAGAGTCTCTTTAGCATTTCTCTTTGAGATATCCATTGAGCAGCTCTTGTTTAAGCTGTTCTTAATACATCTACCATAGACATCATCTTATTTTGATTTGGGTTTTGAGAAATGGATTTGCTGTTTTGCACTCTGGTAGTTCGTTGTTGGGAACATTGTGTTTGATTTGTTTTTTTTTCCTCTACATCTGGCTGCTAAATATTTAAAGCAGTGGGGAAAGATGGGTGCAGGTCCCTGTCCATGTATTCAATATAGTGGCCACGTGATTTGTTAGGTATCTTTTAATTTGGCTCTGCCTTGTCCTCTTCACATGTTAACGACATTTTCGAGCTGTAAAGACTGTGTGTGCATCATGCAGTCCCTTCTTCTCCATTCACTTACTCCATTATTGAGTTGTACATAATATTATTACCACAAGGACCCATATTTCATTAATGCATCATATAGATATCAAATATGCCTAACTTGCCTACAAATCTTACAAATATCATATTCATCGCTGTCTTCGTTAAGACATCTGCAAGCTGATCTTCAGACTTAACTCCAGGTATTTCAATAATCTTCTTGTCAAGCTTCTTTTTGATGGAAAAAAAAAAAAATCTAGTTCCAAATATTTGTTCGATCATGATGAACTGTATTGGCTGCAATCTAACATGCGGCTTTATTGTCACAATACAACTTCGTGGCTTCTTTCAGACCATATCTTAAATCCTTCAAGATATTCCATAACCAAAGCATTTCATTAGTTCCCAAAGCAACTATCCTATACGTACTCTACTTCAATACTTGAGCGAGCAACAACATTCTGTTTCTTACTTATCCAGGTCACCAAATTACCTTCCACAAACTTGAAGTAACCTGAAGTTAAATGCCTATCATCGATCAATCCAGCTCAATCGGCATATGTATACGCTTCAACCTTTCAATGACCATTCTTTGAAAACAAGATCCCTTTTTTGGAGCTAGCTTCACATATCATAAAATTTGCACCGATGCATCCATATGTTGCTTCCTAGGATCATGAATAAATTGACTTACCACACTTAAAGCATAAGTCAAGTTTGGTCGCGTATGAACCAAATACATCAAATCTTCTTACTAACTGGTGGTATCTCATCGTATCACATAGTAGTTGATCTAAATCAGACAACAACTTCAACCCTTCTTCCAACTACATATCAACTGGTTTTGTGAAATCCTGCTCTTGGATTTCACTATTGTAAATTACGTACTATGTATTAGCAAGATTTTATATTATTTGCCAGAATTTATATGAGTTTTATTAAATCTAGATTTTGATTAAATTAATTACGAAGTTTGAATTTTGGTCAGTAATCGTTAAAAATCCGTAGACCTTACGAAGTCACATTAGGTACAGATGGACAAAGCTCAATCCTACGAGCGCGTAGGCGAAAATTGTTCGTGAATCGGAGTTGAAACAAAGAAATTAGAGGCATTTAAAAATAAAAAAAATGGAAGCTGTTTAATGGCAATGGGTGAGAGGGGAAAGGAGAGACGTGAGAGAGAAAAAGGGGGAGAGGGTGACCAATCAGGAGGAAGGGAAAGGAGGGAAAGGAAAGAAGGGGGAAGATGAGGGAACCCGATCTAACTCCTCGACCTGTTTTTGCGTGACTCGACCTGATTGTAACCATGGATTCCGACGCCAACTTTGGCTTTTCTCTGGCGATTCACAGTGAAAAAAACACATGGGGACAACTCCATAACCTTCCCTCTTCCATTTTCATAAAAAATATGATACAAATTCGTCCATTTCTTGAGAATTAAAGCTGAGGGCTTTGTGGGGTGCACGGCGGCGATCCGCCGTTTCTGAATGGTATTCCGATGCTTACCACCATCAAAATGCTTCCCTTGAACCCAGAAGTAAACCCCAAACAAGTATGGGCATGGTGGAGTTGTGGATTTGACAAATTGAAGCTCACCATTTCTAGGTTTTAGATGGATTGAGGGCAATTTCAAGTATTTTCTGGCCAAATTGGACTTCGGCCCAGGTATGAAAGTTATTCCCCTTGTTGTGTTCTACAATTCTATAAAATTCGATAATTTTTGCATGCGGCGGCATATGGCCAGTGGGCCAACTTTGTCTTTCTAGGCTAAATTTGATATTTTGATTTGATATTTGACATCCATTCGATAAAATTCCGTCATTTGAACCTAGTTCCATTAGGGTCCACCACTTGACTCATGTAGCAAACAAAGATTCGACTGTTAGATCGTCACTGAATGTTAATATGTTATCATATGTATTATTTAAGGACTCCAGAAATTTACAGATAAAAAATCCTACGGGCGGATCTTCCTAATTGAATTACTAGGGTTGACTTTGATCAAAATATTAGTAACTGTTCTTAAGTTCAAAAATTGCAACTACTAGAGACTAAGTAGAGTCTAGTGGGGCTATATTGGTTAATGGGCTATCCCAGTTAATATATACCTCGATTTACATGTATGAGATGCATTATTGTGATATATATATATATATATATATATATATATATGTGTGTGTATTTAATTTCTTGTTAAAATAAATGAGATGTATGATTGCTAGTTTGAAAATATGAGATGGAACCTTGTTAGAAATATTCTGTAGAATTCATATGTTTGGGTGACTAGATATTGGGTAGTTAAGAGGAATTAGTATTATGTATATTTGAAATTGTGATTCATAATGAATTGACGTAGGTTATAGTATGTGATTCAATATTCGTTTGTTTTGTGGAATCGATAGTGTGTACGCTAGTAATTGTAATTTTATTTATGTTGATGTATGTTGTGTGAAGATGTGACTGCACCATGTAGCAGTGGTACATGGATGGTTCCGCCTGGTTAATCTGCATTGGGCGATCCTCGTTACCTAAGTATGGCCATATGTAGTTTAGGGGTGATCACGCCTGGTTGATCCGCATTGTGTGATCACTGCCTATCAGCATGTGTAGGAGTTACTCTGCCTGGTTAATCCGCATTGGGGTGTTACAACCTACTTGGTTACTTATTGTAGGCTTCGGCCGAACTGTGTCACTCTAGCCTTAGTTTTTAGTGTATTTGTGAACAATGGTTTTGAGAATCTTGTGAATTGAATTGAAAAGCCCTTGGACGTCTGGGTGACTTCTTCGGGATTTCCAGCAATTCAATTATGATTTCATAAAGTATGAAATTATAAGGTATGGATATAATTGTTATTATTATGGTCAGATTAGTTAATTAATTAATATGGCTAGAGAATGGTATTGTGTTTCCTAGGTTCTTTGATATGTTACATGATGTGAATTGCGGTATTGTGTTGAAAACCTAATGATTTATATGATTGATGAAATGAAAATCTTGGTTGTCATGTGGGTTCACAATAGAGCCCTGAATCTAATAATTCATGCTTGTCGAGTTCCAACAATTATTTGTGGAATGTTATGCCTTTCTACTAGAACGTTTTGTGACAAAAAGTTGGAGTGTGGTGAGTGTTGAACTACGAATGGTTTAATCCCATCAGAGGGTACGCAGATAGTTTAACAAAGAGGTCAGATGCAGCAATAGAGTAAACAAAAATTTACTACGCAATTCGAATCTTGAGTTGTGCTTTGTTCATATCCCGAAGGCGGGGTATGTTAGATATACGGGTACTTGATGATGTTGTGCATTGATCCTGGATGTATGTCTGGATCGGGGCGTGACATGTTTACAGGCTGACATTCCAGTCTTATGTAACAAATCAAGAACATATTTCCTCTATGACAGAAAGATATCATTCTTCGAACGGGCAACTTCAACACCCAAGAAATACTTCAGTGGACGAAGATCTTTCATCTCGAATTCGTGTGACAAGTAACTTTACAATGCTTGTCGCTTCTTAAGATCATCACTAGTCATTACCATATCATCTACATAGAAAATGAATACCGTAATCTTACATTTCTTTTCTTTAGGAACAAAGTATGATCAGATTTTATTTGTTTGTAACCAAAGGCTCTCATAGACTTCATTCATTGTTGAAACAAAGATCTCGGTGATTGTTTGAGACCATACAATGGTTTCTTCAATCTACACACTTTATTTTGATATTTGGCTAGCCTACTCAAACCAGGTGGGAGCTTCATGTACACTTTTTTAGTTAATTCTCTATGCAGAAATACATTCTTCACATCGAATTAGTCCAATAACCAGTTGAGATTTGTTGCCAATGACATGAGAACTCTAACGGTGTTGAATTTTGCTATTGGAGAAAATGTCTCGACGTAATCAATTTCATACCTATAAGTGTATCCCTTCACACAAGTCTCACTTTGTATTTTTCGATTGATCCATCAGAATTATATTTCATTGTATAAACCCATAAGCACCCCTACAAGTTTTTTACCCAGTGGTATTTCAACGAGCTCCCATGTCGTTGTTGATTTTCATCTTGAATCTGCAAGGGCTTCCCACATTGAACAAATACAGAAGATAATTGACATATATTATACCGTATTAAAACCCTAACAAAAATAGTTTCAAGTTCCAAGCATTTTACTTGTGAAAATGCACTTTTTAAATTAAGCCATGAAATAATCATTATTCAGCACAAGATGTGGGACTACGTGACACAGTTCCAAGCATGGGGTATGAATATACGTGTCGTTTTAAAAGTGTACCAAGAAGATCAAAGGACAAAGAAATAGTGAGTGCTGGGTACACCAAATGAGTGTACACAGAGATTTTATTCTTGGCATATTATTCAATGAAGAGGATGTTACTGAAGAACCTAAACAGGAAGTAAAAGGAAAGAATTTGAAACCACCAACCAGACATATCGACTGCAACTTGATCAATATATTTTCAATCTTTCTTTGTTTGTCTAATTAATTTGTCGGCAGCTCTTGTGCTGAAGAAAATGACGACTAATTGCATGTACACTGGTGCTCCATGTGCGCGGGCCATTCGTTGAATGGAATATTTTAGACACAAATGACTCCAACTGCATCTCGACTCCACATGCACAACTGTTTTTGCCCTTTGGCCATGTACTTTTGGGCAAACAATCGTATTAAGGGCAGAACCATGAATTTATAGAGTCGTTTACATATGAACATCGAAGTAAAGTTAATTTATTTCTTCTTAAGAAGCAGGAAACTCGAATGTGATTAGCTAAGGGAGTTGTTTTTCATTACAAAGAACAAAAAAGAGCTATTAAAGTTGTTGACTGGGGTTCCATTTTAAGAGTCACTAGAGCGCGGTGGGCTATTTTTTGTTTGGTAAGCTTGGTTTATATGAGAAATGGGGTGGGAGGTCTAAAAATTAGACTGATATTTATCTTTCCCAATCCCTGCCCTGTGATAGAGGGCATCCCAATCTTGCCTTATACAGTTCCGCCCTTGTATCATATATAGATAGTGGGGTAAGATATATAAAAGGTTTATTTGTTGATTTGCCCCTTGAACTTGTATGGAGCTGCCAATTTTTCCCCTGAACTTTAATTTTAGCCGATTACCTCCCTTGAACTTTTATAATAAGCCAATTTCCCCCTTGAACTTTAATTTTAACCAATTACCCCCTGAACTTTATAAATAGCCAAGTTCCTCCTGGCGTTAGATTTTAAAAATTTACATCCAGTTTTCCATCCATCTTGATCATGAAAACAACACATGATAACTGTATGGAGGCAAAAATGATGAAAAATTAGATGGATGAAAAATTAAATAAAAGTTTTTAAAATTGAATGCAAGGGGAAATTGACTATTTATCAAAGTTAGGGAGGGAATCGGCTAAAATTAAAGTTCAAGGGAGAAATTGACTAATTAATTAAAAAAATTCAAAGGGGTAATCAGCTAAAATTAAAGTTCAAAAGAAAAATTGGCAGGTACATACAAGTTTAGGGGACAAATCAACAAATACCTCTATATAAAATTAACACAAAGCAAAGACCTTGTTTATGGATATTGTGGAGAGAGTGAGGTGCTCCTAATTTTTATCTACTGCATTGGAGGAAATCGAACACTTGATTTATGATAATCACTATAATTATTTACCTTTCAATGAAAAAAATATTCGGGTCATATCTTTGTGAACATGATATGGGCCTAGTTATTTGACCTATATAAATGGTTAAGGTGCCATACAATATATATACACCAGCTAGATTGATGTTAACAAATCACATGTAGATATCTTGATCACCATGATGCATATCATTTTGAAGCAGTTCTTATGTAATCTTGAAGCAGTTCTTACGTATAGCTTGACCAACAAGTACTATGTGCAGAGATTCCTAAGATAGATCTTCAAGTGGCTTCGAATGATATCTCATTCTATTGAACAATTACTGAAAGGCGATGGATTTCTTATTGCGTATTCATGTATCTCCATACTCATATATATGAACCCGAATATCATATTATCGGGCCCTGCAAAGCAGTGAGGGTTTAGTGTGAAATCAAAGTTCATATCTATAAATATAAGATACTTATGATGCTTCAAGTCTGAGAACTTTTTGCTACTACAACCAGAAGCTTTGTAACGTTTGACATGTGGTATGTATTCGTGCGTTTAAGCTTGGTCGATGTTCAATAAACTTGTTTAAGTGTCGATGTTCAGTAAACTTGTTTAAGCCTCTAAGGTTTGAGACCATGCTAACATTAATACGATATGCAGCGACCTTTTTGTATAGTCAATGTCCAGTTGACTATTCAAACTAGGAACGTTATTTAAGAACTAAGGGATTATATAATACAATTATTTTTGTCCTAACCCTGTTTTGGACATTGCATCCATTACTTAAATCCTACGGATTCATTCATAGTGTATGATATATCACCATAATTCAAACTCATGAATGAAAAAACTTGCCCTTTTATTAATTAGTTTAATATAAAGTTATATAATATCTAATATTACAAAATTAAATTTTAGGGCACAACTCCAACAACGTGTTATAAGCCTTGTGCATTTATTCATACTAGTTTAAATATATTCCTTTAATGTTAAAAATGTTACAATCAGTATATTTATATTTATGGCTAAATTTTTTATCTTATATTTTTATTTTTAATTTGTACCTATTTTTAATTTGCAAACCTTTTTTAATTTGTACTAATTTTCTTTTCAGTTTTAATTTGTACTCATATATTAATTTCTTTTTGTGCCCATATTTTAAAAAAAATTTATTTGTATTTGTGCCCATGTGTTTACAGTCACGTGACCAAGGTTCTAAAAAACACTAGGTGCTAGTCGAGCGGCGGGCAGGGGCCTAGCACCTAGGTGGCCTAGGCGGATTTATATAAATTGATTAAATATCTTGTAAATAAGTGCTTAATTACACTTTAAAAAAAAAAAAACTATACTTGTATGGATGATAGAAAAATGATAAAATGCAAAAATAGAAGAAGAATACACAAAGTACAACAATTGAATAAATTTGTAGTCAATCCATCGTTTAAAAGTTAATAAGATTGTAAGCATATAAAATGGGCCGGCCCAACCCACCCCACACTTTCTTTTCTTTTTCTCCTCATGTCTTCTGCCGCATCAGACATCTTTCTTATATTATAAGACTCCTCGTTTCCATCAACTAATTAAAATAACCAAATCAGCTTTTTCTCCTCATGTCTTTTGCCGCATCAGCTTTGTTTCTCTATTATTGTAGTCAACTCTCTCTGTCCTTTTTGGTTTTCTCTATTATTGTAGTCACCTCCCTCTCTACTTTTTGGTAAACAATTCTCTCTCTCTCTCTCTCACTCTGTCTCTCTCTCTTATTGTAGTCAGCTTTGTTTCCATCGCTTCCTCTCTGTCTTTTGGGCCTTTGGCGCTGCTTCTTCTTCTCTCATATCTCCCATCATCAGACCTCTCCCACCATCTCCAAAAGCTACTTCAAACCCCTAACCTTCAACCCAAAAACCCGAAAGAATTCCAAAAAACCCAACTATCAAGCAACATCAACGCGGCTCCGACGAGGCTCCGACGAGATTTCCAGTCCGCCCTCTTTCTTCTCGTTAGATCGCAACAGAAAGGAGAACCGCCAAGGCTCTTACGAGGCCGCCTAGATAGTCGCCTACCACCGCCTAGACAGTCGTCTACCAACTCCTAGACCACCTAGATAGCGCCTAGGCGGCCGACTAACCCATACCCGATTTTATGAATGATTTGGCATTAATCCCGGCGGCACTCCACCGCCCAGCGCCTAGGCGGCCGCTAGGGCGTTTTTTAGAACATTGCATGCGACATTGTATGATTAATAAAAGATAGAAAAAAATTACGTATGGTATATTTATGTTTTATGGCTAAACTTTGTATCATATATTTATATTTTTAGTTTGTACCCACTTTTCATTTGCAACCTTTGTTTTAATTTGTAGTATTTTCTTTTTGCCTGTGAACTTGGTATTGCGATTTGTATTAGTAGGATGAAACTGATTTTGGCTTGTAAAGGGAAGGAAATTGTTGATCAAATTCTCTGAAATTCTCTAACCCCATGTAAAGAATTCTCTCACAATTCATGTGAATTATCTGTAAGTTATAATCTAATTCACTCAAAATCTCTCGGAATTCATTTCTTTTTTTCTCGCAAACTCTCTCAAATTCCGTAGATTTAAATTCCCTGAAACTCTCTCAAAATCCTAATTGAATACATCCCTCTAAGAAGAATATATTTGCTCCCCAAATTATACAGTTATGTATAAGTAAAAAATCTCATTCCCACGTTCTCTCTACTTTTAATTGACACAATCATATTTAATGTTGCATACTAACTATAATAAAAACAAGCATTACAGCATCTCAACCCTTCCTGATGTTACACACTTGCTATAACAAAAACAAGCTGTAATAGCATTTACAGCATCTCAACTCCATTCTCCCTCTTCACGTGATGAAAAAATCAAGAAAAATGCTTTTATTAATGGAATTAATTCATCTACAAAAACACCACGTCATAAAAAGCAAACAATCCAAAATAGACACTTGGAAATAAACAAGCCAGCTCCCTGGTTCTAGAACTTAGTTGACTTTTCTACAATCGGTCCTAATCTGACCCCTAGAGCCCGTGAGAGGGCTAAGGTTTCCCATCTTTTTGATAGCATTTGCAAAGTCTGCTCTGAAGGTTGCAGGATTGCTCACGTAAGCGTTCACCTGAGAGTCTGTAGACCCACCACTAAAGAGCTGTTGGTCAGAGTGCAATAGGCCCTTTTGGCTCACCAAATTCCTGAAATAAGCATTGTCAAAAGATGTTGGACTTGTGACATCGAGTGGGGAGAGATTGTTATCGCCTCCCCTAGTTGGACAACTTGATTTCAATGATGTTGCGAATGAATTGTCTATGTTTGTTTCGTTGTAAAGACGTGCCCGGAATGATGTGCACTTAGCTTGCCCAATTGTATGAGATCCTAATTATTAAACAACAAAAAACAAAGTAATTAGAGATTGGACTTGATTATTAACGCTAAATAATAAGTAGAGATGATACAACTTTGAGCAAACCTGAGAGGGCAACTAGCTCCTTGGCAGTGAAGCCTTTGTTTGAGAAAGCAGTAATTAGGCCAGCAAGATTCAATGTGGGAGCGGGTATGTTGGAATTGGCAGCACTTAGGCTTGCTGTGGTGGAATCTCTTCTGCCCAATGGCACTGTATATGTAGGTCCACCCAACTGTTTAAACAACACAAATTAAGATTTAACGATCACTAACTATATAGAGAAATCGTTATTAGCATTGTAAACAAATCATCAAACAACCTTTCCTTATAATAATTTAAAGGAAAATTGCACTTGAAGAAATGCATGATAATTCTTTTCAGAGCCTCAATAATAGTTGATTATTAGAAGGGTCTTTGACTTACTGTAACAATAGAGTCCCGAGCAGCAACGGTTAAGATGTCAGCACAAGAGACCACTTTGGGGCAGAGACTTTCCAATTGAGATTTAATTGTATTGATTACATCAAATCCCCTCAAAGAATTAGCATTAGGACCTGCTGTTTTCTCTCCTGTGAAATTGGGTGTGTCATCCAGCAGAACCGAAGCATCACATCCCTGCATGCACAATTCACATTTGTTATCCAAACTTGTCAACTTTTTCTGGGAGAAACATGACTCTTTTTTTGTCCTAATCTGTATATGCATATTAACTATTTTTTGGCACTCCGGCAGATAGCTCAGTAGAATGCGTGGTCCGTGAAGAATGAGAAAATGAGAAGTCAAATCAGATTATTGTATGGTTAAAAATTAAAACCGGAATAGAAAAGAAAATAACTTGCGAACAACAAATCAAAAAGTCCAAGATTTTGGCCGTCGATCCGAGTGTTAAAAAAGGTTGTATTTCTCTTACTTTATCTTCCACTTTAAAACTGTAGGTGATAAAGACAGCAGACAAAAAATGAGACAATTTCATTATACAACTCTTTTCCGACATTTTTTTCCTCTTCTACAAGACTAAGAAAAAACTGTCCAATTGTCCTTTTGAAACAAATGTCCTAGCTCAAATAAATAAAAGGAAATGGAGTGATTGAGAATTTGTTTAGGATATACTATCCACATATCCTATTTTACTTCTCACACATCCTTTGTTAATTTCTGTCCGTTGATCTTTTTCAATTCATCTGATCCGACGGCCGAAAATTAGAAGGGTGTGTGAGAAGTAAAAAATGGTGTGTGGATATCACATCCCTTCATTTATAACTATCTTCTTTTTTTTTTTTCCTCTTCAACAAGGTAAAAAAAGAATTCACGGAATTATATTTGAAGAATTTATTAACTTCCTTTTTGGTAGGAAAAAAACTCTAAAACAAACTCCATCAAATTTGTATTAAAAAATATATGGAATAACAAAAATGTTTTTACCAATATGTTCCATATATAGAGAAAAATGTCAGCGAAGCTTAATTTTTTTTGTCACAACATAACCTAAGCATATACTAAACTATCCATGACATATTACAAGTGAACAATTATATATATGTTGTTGTTAATAGGACTCCAAAAAAGCCTGACGCACTCTAACTATGCACAAATATGCGGAAAAAAAAATACACTTGAAAGGAGTGCAGAATGAATCTACAAAATGTATTTTTTAGAGTGTGCCAACAACAATCTATATATACACACGAGCATGCATGCATGCAGGTTAAAGATAAGACATATATATGAGTGAAAATCATTAGGCGGAAATTTAAAGGGACGATAGTATGTAGAAATGATCACTTGCGTTAACAAAACAATCATGGAAATGAAGACGGAGCAAGGAAGCTCCCATGCGAGCTTCCTTCGACACTGCTGAGTTCACCGCCGATTTAATGGTGGACAGTGCATTAGGACACGATTTTCCATAAAAAGTAGAGGACAACTGAGCAGAAGCTCCAACAAGAAGGAAAAATAATGACAATGAGATTTTAGTGTTTGTGGGAGTGCATGCACCAGTATCATATGAACCCATGACTGATGTCTAACTGGGTTTCTGATAACCAATATAACTAAGAAACAAAGAGAGAAGAAGAAGCTTGGGACTAGTTTCTTGGTTTAATGCAGCATCATGTCCTATGTATTTATAGCCCGTGCCCCGTGGTATAACTGGACTATTGCATTTTGATAATGCTAGACTTCGAGTTAACTCAAAAATAAATAAATAAATAATGTTAATCAACACTTAATTTAAGTAATAATTCAATTATCCACAATTATAATATTTAATTTACTAAATTTAATTTAAAATTTTGATCTCCTTAGCATTATTTATTAAAAAATATTATGTGAAAAAGTAACTAAGAAAAAAAGAAAATGAAGGATTGGTGAGGTAAAGGCAGTTTCATGTACGACTGATTAATTATTAGAACCTTTGGATTTGTCTCAACTTAATAAGATATTAAATTTGATTAGTAAGATTAAGACTAATGTTAGTTATTGGTCCAGTCCACGTTTCATAGCCAATGGGCAATGATGGTATTGGCTTTCATGGACTTGTCAATGCAATATATATGTGCGGGTCATTTTCACGGTATAATCCACTTTATTTTCGCCTTTTTTATTTGGAAAAGACGAAGATCGTAGCTCCTATAACTGATTATAATTTCTGGGTCATTTTCACGGTAAAACCATTTTTTTTTCCTCTCTTTTTTTTAATTTTTTTTTTTAATGTTGGAAAAAGAGAAGATCGTAGCTCCTCTAATTAATTATAACTTTTTTCTAGCTTCATTTCATTCAATTTCTCTTCATAGTCCTGATTTAATGTTGATGATTCTTTACTGCGGTCATAGAAAGCAATTATGCATACATACTCTTACAAAGGTAGATCAGTGGATGCACAAGGGGATCAAGGTGGTTCCAGGACCACCTAGAGTCGGGAAATATATGTAAAGATCTTCTGAGGATTCTCCGAATATTTTGTACGAGTCCTTTTATACCTACTAAGTGTTTGACAAAATACATGTCAGGCATCTTTCAACATGTTGTTTCGATAACACTCAACAAATTCTCTCAATATCACTCATCAGATTATTTTTGCACGTATAGTTAACTATTGAAATGTGCGCGTCATGGTATGATTCACAAGAACACGTTCACCCAGTGTTCGATGAAATGCCTCAGTAAATAAATTGAAAATATTTTGCAAACTTCGTGCTCATTTTTTGTCTAAAAAACTTAAACCTTTTAATCCTTAGACCCCCAAAGATTCGAATCCTGGATCCACCACTGCACTCTTGTGAGGGGTTTGACACACATTGAATCCCCTCCTCCTTAACAACTAAATATTTAACCCATTAAACTATCAGAGGCGTAAGCACTATGAGGCCAGCATAGGCTTAGGCATACCCTCACTCTTTCAGCCTTTCCAAATAATTAGTATTATACGTTTTTTTTGGGTAAACTTAGTATTATATTTCTTTTAGTTTATACAAAACTCTTAAATTCTATTCACCAATAGTTAAAATAAGAGGTTTCTTTTCTTTTCAAGCCCAACAACACTCATCCTAAACCTAAATTTAGCATCTTCTTTTATAAATAAATCAATATCTCTTAAAATTAAAACTTAAAGTCTAGTTTACTTATATCAAAAAATATTCTTTACATTACCAACTGAAGAATATTTAGCTTTGAGCTTTTCCTCCTCTCCTTCTTGAAATTTCATATATTTTGTCCTCCAAGTTCCCAACCCACTACAATATTAAGGTTCATAAATTTCTCTGTCTCTTTAACTTATTACTAAATTTTTATAACTTCATGAATTTTGTTCTCCAAAATCCCAATCCATTCTTTGCATTTATTGTTCAAAAATTCTCAATCCGTCTATATTGACCTGGGATGATAATAGAGAGAGCATCTACTTAACCATATTTTGAGACCACATCACAATATAACTGTTAATAGTTGGACTACTTCCTTAAATCATTAAAGAAGGAACTCAATCAAATCAATTGCCTCAAACAATTTAATTAGCCCACAACTCCAAGCATTTATTATCCTCTCTTGTAAATACTATATATTTATTTTAGTGTTTTTATCACAAATGGTCCCTAAAGTTGTCCCAAGCGCAGAAATTGAAAATGGATCAATGTAATCTTCGAAAATAGGTGTCACAAATTAATGTGGTCCTTCTATCACAATTTTGTCAAAAGTTCTATTATATGTTGATGTGGCACATAAATGAGACCCACGAGTTTTATGAGTTTTTATCACAAATGGCACTATCGTATGTAAAAAAAATTATGATGTAATATTCATTTTCATTATACTATTGACACTTATTCATAATGAGAACCATATTTGTAGCTAGTTAGTTGGGATTAATGCTAATCGCATTTAATTATGCTGTTGATTAAGCAAAATCATGTCGGCCCCCAACAAAAATCTTATGCCGTGTAGTGGATTTTGTATACGTGTGGCTTGGCTCGTTTTATTTTTTTTTAATTTTTATTCAAAGGTTTATGAGGGAGCCATGGCCAGGGCATTATATGTACACCAAAGTCAATTATTTACAGACAAAAGCAGTAGCACATTGGCTTTCTGAATAAGGCCAAAGACATATAAACCACATATTCCATCTTCTGGTTGACTTGCACTTTAGACATCTAGAAAATCTTAGTCCTTTGGATTTTTGTGCTCAATTCCACGGGCTATAATCACTGCCAGAAATTATTATTCGACCGACAATATTTTTTCGGACGAACAACATTTAATTCGTCAGGCAAATATTCTTTATCTCACGGAATTTAAATGTTTATCAGGTAAAAACGGTCAATGTTTTCGTCACACAAAGTGTACTTCGTTGGGTAACGTTTTCGTGCCAAGAAAAACACTTGGCGTGTAATATGGCATTCTTTGCACAACAAACTATTAGGGTTTCGTTGTGCAAAAGTGTATTTTAGGGTTTAGGGTTTATATTTCGTGTGGCAAACTACGACATTTCGTCGAGTAAAGGTGAGGGACATTATTGGCAATATTTAATTCTTTCGATGATTTTCATAGTTTGCAAAACTAATTTCAACAATCCAATCAACAAACTTGTTTGTCTATACTCCAAGATCGCATACACCAAAAGTCACACAAAAAAAAACTAAGGGATTACGTAGTGGGATGGAATCCTTAGAAGATTACAAACAAAAAATCACAATTTAACAGTTAGTTTAGCCCTGGTTTTGATGATTTTTTAAACTACACTCCTCAACCCTTGAAGAATACACTAGTGAATATCACAAAATCTTACGTTCTACTTAATGGAAGTATAGGATAAGCTCTACGTGTTTGTTGAATCAATTGTTTTAACTGGATACGCATTCTACGAAACTAGTTTCAACAATCAACCATCAAACTTGTTTGTATATATACTCTGATATCGCATATGCCAAAAATCATCAAAAACAAATTTTAGGAGATTAAGTAATGGGACAAAATTCTTTGACGTTTACAAACATATCACCATGATTTGACAACTATAAGACCTTTGATCTTGATCTTTTCTTTTAAGGACGGTAATTGAGAATTTGAGAGTAAAACCACATAGTGAATTGACCTGGTCATCAAATTCGATGATTTTTTAACAGGCGAATGCTTTTATTTCATCGGCAAACATTTGAGCGACTAATTTTACCTAAAAAAATTTTGTTGAGCAAAATTGGAGATGACGAAGCAGTATTTGGTCCGACAAAATATTTTCGTATGGAAATGTTTTGTGTTTTTTTTTTTTTGTTTGGGTAGTGAACATTGTTGTTTTGTGAAAATAATATAGTGGTATATGAGTTTTTATAGCTAAGGCAACAGGAGATATTTTGAAATTGTGTTTTAATTAAAATTATGAATGATTTAGCTTAATTTGATATTAATATAATGTAGATTTTGCCTTGACTATTTTTTGGGAGCATTTTTGCTCACCACTATTTTGGTGTATGCTCGCCATACACCTAATCATTTGTTATGTACATGATGTGTTCTTTCGCTTAACCTTGGTTAATTTTTTACAAAATTGGGAAAGTAACATTTAATGTAAAAGTTAATTAACTATAATTATAGTTGAAAGGATACGTGACAAATAATTAGGTATATGATGAGCATATACTATAATTATGATGGAGAGCAAAAATGTTCTCATACTTTTTGGTGCGTGCATGCTAATTTTGTAAGACATAAAAATATCAAAATATTGAATTTCAGTGTCTTGTTGAGTATTTTCCCTTCCCAAAAGAAAAGAACATTTCATGTTGCATTACAACTTGTTATTTGGTTTTCGATTGTTTCACATATGTATGAAATGTATCAAAACTATTCCTCCATGACCTAATTAATTAACACTTCCTCTATAGACTCTTTGTGTAAAGAAAAAAGGCATGCAGGCAACAAGCTTTTGCTGCCCTAGCTTCACCACTCATCACCTACCCTATTACGACACTAATTTGAAGAGTTATCTGAATCTCTTTAATTAATTAGTTTTCAAATGTCCCATGCATAGTTTAATCACCTCTTCCAGGTCCAGTCAAGTCGCATGCATGTTTCGTTTTCTCACGGTATTATTTTGCTTTTTTTTGTTTTTTTAAATTCTTGTTTCTTTTCCTAGAAAGAGTATGTGCTTAGCCTTAGCTTTTTTTAGTGCGCCCATTTGACATTTGCTCAATTTTGATACCAAAGAAGCGAGGAAAGAATAAACACGAGCGTGCGTCCATTCGTCGTTTTGAAAGATCCGCACCTTGGACGACCCCACACGCTAATCGCTTTCTATTTAGAATTTGAACACCATGCATATGCAAATTATTAATTATACATGTCCCACTAATTAAGCACTCGATTTTGATTAAGCGTAAAGTTCCAATTTTTTTACATTTTTCAACCATCAAAGATTTTCTCTAAGATCCAGGATTATGTTGCATGCATGCATGGTAATTGAGATCATATACGTGTTAAGCTTGCCTAACCATAATTGTTAATTATAATATAATTTTGGTAATTAAGATCCCATAGAATTTTTGAAAGTTGGAGTATATAAACGCAGCAACGTTTGATGTCTGAATTTCTGATGTACTCGGGTTCGAAATCTGCTGCTGGTGTGAAAGTCAGACTTGTGATCAGAATGAGACTGAAATGCCTCTATGAGTCTTCCTGACCCCCGAAAGTTATGGATAACCGTAACTTGTTATCAGTTGTCCCCTTTTAAAATAAATATATATATAAAATAAAAAATAAAAATAAAAAACCTAGATACTATGGTATATTGTTTTACTACTTTGGCTGGTTGACTTGCTTTTCAAGTCTTGCTAGGCGCTAGCTTTTTGTCGGTTCATGAGCACATGTGCTGGAAAATAATCATAATTTGTTGTCAAGTCGAAAGGTGATTAGGGTCTGGAAAGGAGTAGGATTATCTTCCCTTTTTTTTCCCCTTTTTTTCCTTTTCTTCTTATTTAAACGGTCACGGTTAAGCCATATCAATATCTTATATTAATTTTTAAAGAAAGAGAAAGACAAAATAGAGAATGTGAGAGGAGGGGATAGAAGGGGATGGAAGGGGATGGAAAAAAAAGGGAGAGAATCCTAGTCCTTCCGGTAATGACAATGGTTTGCAAATCAAATCTTATTTATCATGTAGCAATCATGCTTAAAACATAATTAAAGATTTTCACAAAGTCGGTAAAGAATAATCAAGGTTTTAATAAGAATAACTATTGGAATAATTACTACGAAATCAACCATTCTGCAGAAATGAAATTATGCAAAAATCTAGAAGAACAAGAAAGAAGGAAACATACAAAAATGAAGATAAGATAGAGAGAAAGAGAGAGCGGAAAAATCAAGAGAAAACTAAACTCATGTTATTATCTTAATCGTCGCGCTGAATTAAAAGGGGTTGTGGCAATGCCTGGTCCAAGTCTTGTCTGTTGTGGCGATCGAATTATATGCGTTGAAGTTGGGGTTAGAGTTGGCGATTGATGCAAACCACAATCGCCAACCTGCTTCCCCTTGTTGTAGAATCTGATTCGCAAGTGGTTGTCCAGTTGATTTTACAGGAAGATGAGTGTTTGACGGGGACAGGAAATATGTGGAGGAGGTGCTGCAAATTATACATGGTTGTCATTAATTTGTGTTAACCTTTGTTTATTTTTTTATGGTTTTGGATCGGTTTCTTAGGGATAGAATAGCAGAGAATTGAGAGGATATTGGAGTGTGTTTTTCAATTTCAAAGGTTGTGCAGAAAATGCAGCAGCCTTACTTCATTAAGTAGAAAAAAAGATGTAAGGGTATGGTACATTTCTATTACCCATACTTGTGTAAAAGAGTTGGTGATTAGACAATATTAAACACTAAAATTACTTTACTACTCCAGATTAAATCCTAGCCCTTCATTGGGATTTAAGTGATCTAATCTGTAGTGTACATTTGTCACTCACACAATTAAACAAAAAACTAGCCGTTGGAGGCCAACCCTTCATTTCTTCTTCTTCCTTCTTCGACGCAGACAACACCCTTCGCTCAGGAGCACTTTGCTGCCTTCGACCCCTCGACTCCAGGAGCTAGTTAGCTTCCAACACTCCTTTCTAAACTGCTTCTAGGAGTCATTCCGAGCAAACCCCTCAGGTAATTGAATCTCTCCTTAGGTAGTGCTTTTGTGAATATGTCTGCGATCTGATCTTCTGTGCTGCAATAGATTAGTTTGATTGTATTGTCCTGCAATGCTTCTTTGATGAAATTATACCTTCTCTTGATGTGCTTTGTTCTTTGATGAAAAATTGGGTTTTTGGTCATGGCAATTGTAGAGGTGTTGTCACATAAGAGTGGTGTGGCATTAACCTGTAATTCGCCAAAATCTTTGAGTATAAACCTTAGCCAAATAGCTTGAGCCTTTGCTTCTGATGCACTCACGTATTCCGCCTCGGCTGTGGATAGTGCAATACTTTGTTGTTTCACAGAGGCCCACGAAAACACCCCTGAACCAAAGGTGAAAGTGTAGCCCGATGTGCTTCTACTATTATCTTCACTGCCACCCCAGTCACTGTCACAAAATCCAATTAGGATAGTTGACTTCCCCATTTCATACTTGATTCCATAATCTAGTGTTCCTTGCACATATCTCAGCACTCTCTTATCTGTGCCTAGATGTATCTTGCTAGGATTCTGCATAAACCTAGAAAGTAAGCTTGCTGAGAACATTAGATCTGGCCTTGTTGCAATTAAGTACAATAGACTGCCAACAATGCTCTTATAAAGACTAGCATCTGCAGATTCACTTCCATCATCATTCTTAAGTTTCTCATTTGCAATTAAAGGTGTAGAGACCGGTTTGCAACCCTTCAAACCAAACTTTTCAAGCAAGGTTTCAGCATATTTCCTTTGATGAATGAAAATGTTGTTTGCCTCTTGAATTACCCCAATGCCAAGAAAATGATGCAAGAAGCCTAGATTAGTCATTTCATACATCTTCATCATTTCTTCTTTAAACTCTTCAATCATTGCAGCATCATTTCCAGTGTAGACAACATCATCCATATAGATTGAGACAATGAGTGTCTTGTTGTTGCTTTCTGTCTTGGTGTAGAGTTAGCTTCACTAGGACTTTTCTGAAACCCTTTTTAAGTGAAATAGGAATCAATCTCATTGTACCAAGCTCTTGGAGCTTGCTTCAGGCCATATAGTGCCTTCCTAAGCTTGTACACTTTCTTTGGAAATGCTTCACTTTTGAACCCTTATGGTTGTTCCACAAACACACCCTCCTCTAGCACTCTATTTAGAAATGCAGATTTGACATCCAATTGATGTAACTTCCAACCCTTCTTAGCTGCTAGGGCTATCAAAGTCCTTATGGTGTCTAACCTTGCTATTGGAGCAAAGGTTTCATTGAAGTCTACACCTGGTTTTTGTAAGTAACCTTTGGCCACCAACCTGGCCTTGTTCTTTTGCACAGAACCATCTAAGTTGAGTTTCATTTTGTACACCCATTTCACTCCAATCACAGGCTTGTCACTTGGTCGATTTACAAGTTCCCAAGTGTCATTCTTTTCTATCATTTCAAGCTTTTCCTTCATTGCTTTCTTCCAAGCTTTGTCTTTCTCAGCTTCTTCATATGTTTCTGGTTCTACTACACAGTAATTACATGTAGCATAAATCTCATCTAGGTTTCTTAATCTCACTAGAGTCGAACTTGGAATAGTTATCTGTGATTGACTTGATTGTGGACTCATACTAGCTTGCTATGTAGTCTCTTGTATGTCACCATTATCTATGACTTTTTCTTGAACTGAGGTCTCCATAGGCTCCCTTATTTGGCTTTCATTGAGATTAAGTTGTAGAGAGACATTGTCCTTCTCTTCTACTCTTGTTTCCCAGTTCCATGTTGAGTCTTCATCAAAGATAACATCCCTTGATAAGATTATCTTCTGAGTTGATAAATTGTAAACTCCGTACCCTTTCTCACTGGTTCCATAACCTACAAAAACACCCTTATTACTTGATTTTTCCAACTTGTTCCTTAGTTGGTGAGGGATGAAAATGTAACACACTGAGCCAAACACTCTCAAGTGCTTCACAGAGGGTTTCCTTGTGACATCCCACATCGCCCAGGGGAGTGATCCTTAAATGTATATTCTCATCCCTACCTAGCACGAGGCCTTTTGGGAGCTCACTGGCTTCGGGTTCCGTGGGAACTCCGAAGTTAAGCGAGAAGGGGGCTAGAGCAATCCCATGATGGGTGACCCACTGGGAAGTTGCTCGTGAGTTCCCAAAAACAAAACCGTGAGGGAATGGTAAGCCCAAAGCGGACAATATCGTGCTACGGTGGTGGAGCGGGCCTGGGAAGTGACCCGCCCCGGGCCGGGATGTGACATTCCTTCCGCTGAACACTTCAAATGGTGTCTTTTTATCCAGTGCTTTAGTATGACACCTATTCAATAGGCACATTGAGGTGTTCACAGCTTCACCCCAAAATGTATAGGGCATGTTTTTCTCATGCATCATAGACTTAGCCATTTCGACTATAGTCCTATTCTTCCTTTCTGCAATCCCATTCTATTATGGTGAATATGCCACAGTGAGTTGCTTCTCCAACCCCACATCTTCACAGAATGCATTAAACTCATGTAAGGTGTACTCACCTCCCCTATCACTTCTCAATCTTTTGATTTGGTATCCACTTTGTAATTCCACCATTGCCTTGAACTTCTTAAATACTGTGAATACCTTTGACTTGAACTTCTTGGTGTTGATAACCAAAGTTCCTCTTCCAATGGCTTTGACAATGTTTCCATCCCCCATTTTCACTTTTCCAGTGAAATTTGTGTCAATGTCAATGAGTAATGACTCATGTGCAGTCTTGTGGTTGCTGCAGCCACTGTCAATGTACCACACTTCATTGTTTTTCTTCACTTTTGCACTGAAGGTACAGAACACATTTGCTTCTTCCTTCACTTAGTTTGTGCAGTTTACTTGCTGCACATTCTTTGATCTGCAGTCCTTCATAATGTGCCCAAACCTGTTGCATTTGTGGCACCTAGGCTTATCTTTGAACCAACACTCTCCAAGATGAAATTTATCACAATGTTTGCATTGTTGTTTGGTTCTTGGACCTGCATTAATGTTGTTGCCTTGGTTAGGTCTAGATTTGTGATACCCTTTTCCTTCCCATTTCTTGTTCTTGCCCTTCCACTGTGGTTTCTGGTTGCTTGCACTGGCTTAACTACTAGATCCAACATTGAGTGATTGAAAAGCTTTCTCAGGTGCAAAATCAGCATGCCTCTCGAATCTTTGGTCAAAAGCTCTTAAGGATGCCATCACATCTTGCACACTGAGAGTTTCAGTGTCTTTGGTTTCTTCAATAACACTTACTATTGAATCATAGGGTTTAATCAAACTAATCAACAGTTTCTGGACAATTCTTTCATTAGGCAGTTCCTCACCATATGTTTTCATCTTGTCTACAACATCAAACAGCCTAGTGAAGTAGTTTTTTAACAACTCATTTTCCCTCATTCTTGTATACTCAAAATCTTTTCTAGGGGATTGAAGTTTTACCTTTCTGACTTTAGTGTCTCATCTGTACTCTTGTTGTAAAACTTCCCAATCTCCCATAACAGTCTCTTCATTTACTATCCTCAGGAAAATGGTGTCTGAGACAGCACCTTGAATGATTCCAAGTGCTCTAGCATCCTCCATCCAATTCTGCTTCAGTGTTTTGAGTTGTGTTTTTGTGAGATCCTTCTCTAGAGCATCGATCTCCATCTCAGGTAGTTTATACCCGTGTTTAACCATATCCCATAGATCATAGGATTTGAAAATGGTTGTCATTCTTATTCTCCAAAAATCATAATTCTCCCTATCAAAGACTGGAGCTTTTAGCTCACTGCTATTGCTGGATCCCATCATTATTAGAATTGTTTGTTGGTTGTTGTTGTTGAGGGCACTTCGTTGGTGCTCCCAAAAATCTTAACTTGCACAGAACGCCCATAAGGTTTTTCAGATCAGAAACTAAGCTCTAATACCATGTTAACCTTTGTTTATTTTTTTATGGTTGTGGATCAGTTTCTTGGGGATAGAATAACAGAGAATTGAAAGGATATTGGAGTGTGTTTTTCAATTTCAAAGGTTGTGCAGAAAATGCAGCAGCCTTACTTCATTAAGTAGAAAAAAAGATGTAAAGGTATGGTACACTTCCATCACCCATACTTGTGTAAAAGAGTTGGTGATTAGACAATATTAAACACTAAAATTACCTTACTACTCCAGATTAAATCCTAGCCCTTCATTAGGATTTAAGTGATCTAATCTGGAGTGTACATTTGTCACTCACACAATTAAACAAAAAACTAGCCGTTGGAGGCCAACCCTTCATTTCTTCTTCTTCCTTCTTGGACGCAGACAACACCCTTCACTGATGAGCACTTTGCTGCCTCCAACCCCTTGACTCCAGGATCTGGTTGGCTTCCAACAATTTGGTGTTGCATTCAATTCCAATGAGTGTTAATGGAGTTGCTCATCAGGTTTACTGTTCGCAAGCAAGGGCTATCATTTAGATGGATGTAGGGCCACTGCGGCTAATGGATTGTATCAATACTGAAATCGTAGTAGTTTGAGGTTTGATTCTTGGTTTATGTTGGCATGCCCGGCCTTTTTTTCATTTCTCGGAGTTTTTTCTATGTGGTTTTATCTGGGAAGGTTTTTCCAGAGGTCTTTTCTTTGGGCGTGGCCGGTCATCTTCATGTATTTTATTTGGAATGAAATATATCTTTTCCCTTAAAAAAACAAACTATAGCTGACTTGGAAGCCTTGACACCTCATTACTGACTTATAAGTCAACATAAGTCAATATTCCCCCTCAATCTCAACTAGGGTAACCTAGCTTGAGATTGAAACAATGTTTTACAAATGTAGGACTATGGAGTCTTTTTTTCAATACATCAGCAATTTGATCATCAATAAATAGATATTTAATATGAAGATCTCCTTGGCGAACCCTTTCTCTCACAAAGTGGGAATCAATATCAAGATGCTTAATTCCTAAATGGTACACCGAATTGGCACTTAGTGCAATAGCTGACATTTAATCATAGTAAATGATGGGAAGACTTGAAAAAAATAAAAAAACTCCCAATTTTTCAAAATTAATCTCACCTAAGCAACATTTATTGTAATATGTGCTAATGCTTTATACTCTACCTATGTTGAGCTTCTAGAAATAGAATTTTGTTTCTTGGATTGCCATGATATGGGATTGCTGCCAAAGTATACCACATAACAAATTATTGACCTTCTGGTATTCAAGTTTACAGCCTAATCCATTTGGAAGAATCATCGTCAACTGTAGAACGTTGCTTTCATTTTTTCCACAATCTACCTTGTTGGAGCTCTTCTCATCGAATTTTTTCTTGAAGCGTCCATGCTTCTTAGTAGAATTTGGTACCTTTGTTGCCAGGTTCTCGTCGTTCCAAAATGTGTCACATTCTGCTAAGTCAAAAGTCTCAACTAAGGTTTGCTTAGGGGTCATGGTAATATCTATGCAGAGTAGATGATCTACTGGCAATCCTCACTTGAAAGTTTTCCACACAACTATGTCTTTGCAACTGACAATCTTGGCTTGAGTATTCCTTCGTGTAAATGAAGGTATGTTCCTTGAAACTTTTGATAGAACGTGGTTTCAAAGTGTGGAACTAATTCTGTGTTGCTCCCTACAAAGTCACAGCTAAGATTTTGCACATCATGGCTTCGTCCTACTTGTGAAATGTCAAAACACTCCGATAATGCTTCAGGTGACGACCAGGGTCTAAATCTCTCTTGAATAATGGAGAGAATCTTTGGGAAGGTCGTGCTTACTTGATCTCGTATATGAATGGTGAAACATTCATGGTGTCTGCCTGCTTGCGAGCATGCCCTTCAAGTTTTCTTTTGGCTTGAAGTCTCTAAGCCGTTCATCGAGTAACCATCGTATTTTTTTCTAATTAGATAGGTTGTCTTCCTGCATGTGGCTTCGCTGCTCTATGATTCCAGGAATGGTATGCGCTCTACTTCCTGCAAATGATAGACTGAAGAATTGGTGGAACCTGTTTCAGACACACAATCATGATATTGCTCTCATCTTACTAGATGTTGTGCTAATCTGATTCTTAGGGCACGCCCCTAGAATTACTCATCATAATCTACGGTCTCCTTCCTTGTCTACTGGATAATGTCCAAGTTTATGCCTCTGCTTCTGATAATGGGAACTATGTCGTTTGCAACTTCTTTTCCTGGCCTTCTGCATAATGGTGATGCATGCTTAAATTCCCTTTTGATTTGGCTGTAAGAATATGAACATGAGTATTTGGTGAACAAGCATCAGCTATTTGGTCCGATTAATATAAGAAGGCCTTATAGGAAGATGAATGTAAGTTCTTGTTGATAGAGGAATCTGTCATGGAGAAGAACTGATATAGACTAGGAAATATGAGTTGTTTCCTAAGTGGATTGTAATAGGAAATCCTCTTTGTATTAGGAGAGGTATATGTATATATATATGCTGTAATCTTTGCTCTCGGGTACACGCGCTCAGTCAAGAACTAAGCCCTATTCTTAGTTAGAGCATTAAGAGTACTGCCAGAGAGGAGAAGAGAAGTAGCATACAGAATCTGGACATCTGCTGCAATGGCATTCTCCAATGGAGGTTCATCAGGTTAGTATGAATACGATTGTTCATGTCTAAACAGTTTTGTGTTTTCTTGGTTGTGTTTATTGTGGCTTTAATCTGGATCTTGGCTATGTCAATCTTACATGTGGTATCAGAGCCTTAGATTTAAGTTCTTAAAATCAATCAAGCACGGGTCAATGAAAATCACCATGATCAGGTTTCGAAACCGGTTTTAAATCTCAAAACAATTTTTTCTTAAAACGGTGCGTTTTAATAAAATTAGGTTAGTTTAAGATGACTGTTGGTATTCGAAATCGATGCGATTTTCCGATTGGGATTTTCTGAGTTTTGTTCTTTTGTAAAAGAGGACTCTAACTCGTCCCTCTCATTCTGACCCATTTATTTGCAATCCGAGTAACTCAAATCTTGTTATTGAGTGTTCAACACCTGTACAAAAATGTTTCCGCTGCTATGTGTTGATGGTTGTCTCTTTAAAAGGTATGTAATCTTCAAAACTCGGATCAGAAATATGAATATATAAGAATCTTGTATAGAGATTTGTATAATAATTTTGATGAACAAGAAAGAAGTCATTCTTAGCATATGATTTAGTTTCTTAAAATAATGCATCTTAATGATCTGTACAATGAAAGAAGTCATTTGTAAGATGATTATATCTGGATAAACTGAGATGTATGGAACAAATCAGTGTGATGGTTGGTTCTGAATATATGGTGATCAGTTTATGATCTATTCAGAAATCAATAATCCTATATGCGCCTATCAACTGGTTGTTGTTAAGATTGTATATATGGATATTGGTTATAAAGCTTTGATGTGCAATAGACTGTGAAACGAAATCAGAACTTTGAATGTTCATATGGTGATTTCAGGTTCATCGATGTCTGCAATATCAATGAAGACCTTAAACTTAGCAAATATTCCGATCCTTACTGGCGGTAGTAATTACAAGAAGTGGAGGAGGGATATCAACTTGCTATTGACTCTCAATGAGTTTGATATAGCAATTGAAAATCCCAAGCCTGTTATGAGTGATCAAAGCACCAGAGCTGAGAAGTCAGATTTTGAGAGGTGGTCAAGAGCTAATAAGGTAGCACTTTCCATCATAGAAGCTGGAATGACTGACACTATCAGAGGGGGAATTAAGAAACCAGAGCTTGCTGTGGACTATTTGGCTGCAATTGAAATGAAATTTAAGGAGTCCGAGAAGGCAGAAGTAAGCCAGTATATGTCTGTGTTGACTCAATACAAGATTGAAGGTACTAGTTCAATAAGGGACCATATAATGAAGATGTCAGATGCTGCCGAGAAGCTAAACTCTATGGACATAAACATTGGTGAAAAACAGCTTGTATTCATGATCCTTCAAGCCCTCCTTACCAAGTATAATCAGTTAAAGGTCTCTTACAACACTCGGGACAAGAACTGGGGCATAGATGAATTGATTGCACAATGTGTGCAAGAGGAAACTCGGCAGAAGCAAGAGAAAGCCAAGGAGATCGAAGAAGCAAATTATGTGCAATCTGGTCGAGAGAAGAGAGCATTCAATAATGGCAGCTCTTCAGGTCCTGGTAAGAATTCTAAATTCACTAAGAATTCTAACAAATTCAATATGTCTGCTAAAGTAAATAACTCCCCTAGAAAATCTATCAATTTTAAACCTAGACCTAAAGATGTATCTAAACTAAAATGTTTTTGGTGCAAGACTAAAGGGCATTTAAAAGTCAACTGTGAAATTTTCAAAGATTATGTGAAGAGTAAAGAAAAGGAACAAGTACTTGTCTGTGTTGAATCAAACCTTTGTGAAGTACCTGTTGATTCTTGGTGGTTTGACACTGGATGCTCAGTACATATAACTAACTCTTTAAAAGGTTTTCAAAAACAAAAGGAAGTTGATGATACTTTATACAATGTTTATGCAGGGGAAGGGACAAGGGTTGCAGTTCATTCGATAGGGATTGTGAATTTAAAGTTAACTTCTGGTTTTGTTTTAAAATTAAAAGATGTGCTCTATGTGCCAAAAATGAGAAGAAACTTAATTTCTGCCTCTAAAATTGTCAAAGACAGTTTTGCTTTCTTTGCTGATGATGAGTGTTTGAAAATCTTTAAAAAGAACTATCTAGATTCTGTTTTAGGTACTGCCCTTCTTTTTGACAATCTGTGGAGTTTAGAATGTTCTATAGAGTCAAGTAATCACTCAATTTTGAATGTTAGTTTCAAAAGAATGCTAGGAACTGACACTTCTTATATTCTTTGGCATAAAAGGCTAGGGCACATCTCTAAAGAAAGGATTCTTCAACTTTGCAAAACTGAACTAATTCCCAAACTAGATTCTGCCACTGTAACAGAATGTGTTGATTGTTTGAAAGGAAAAATGACAAACTTTAGAAAACTAGATGCCAAAAGAAGCAAAGGGTTGCTTGAAATCATACACACTGACATTTGTGGTCCTTTTCCAGTCAAAACCATATGTGGAAACAAGTATTTTGTAAACTTTATCGATGATTTCTCTAGACTGGGATATACTTTTCTGATTAATGAAAAATCCGATGCCCTTAAATGTTTTATTGTTTACAAAACTGAGGTTGAAAAACAGTTAGGTAAAGTTATTAAAATTGTTAGATCGGATAGGGGATGAGAATACTTTGGCAGGTACACTGAATCAGGACAACAGAAGGGACCATTTGCAATCTATTTAGAGCAAAACGGCATTGTAGCTCAGTATACAACACCTGGCACACCTCAACAAAATGGAGTCTCGGAACGAAGGAATAGAACTCTCATAGGTATGGTGAGGAGCATGATGTCAAGATCCAAATTGCCTGGTTTCTTGTGGGGGGAAGCATTGAAGACAGCAAATTACATTTTGAACAGAGTGTCGAGCAAATCTGTTATCTCAACACCTTTTGAGTTATGGCATGGTAGAACACCTAATTTTGAATACTTTCACGTTTGGGGTTGCAAATCAGAAGCAAGGTTCTACAATCCAAATGAAAGAAAATTAGATTCAAGGACTCAATCTTGTTACTTCATAGGATATCCTGAAAAGTCAAAAGGCTACAGATTCTATATTCCTCAACATCACACTCGGATCCAAGAAACGCACAATGCAGTATTCTTGGAGGACCAAGATGTTACAGATTTATCACGGGAAACTTTCATTTTTGAAGAGGTGGATCAGTTACAAGACATCCAAGAAGCCCTCAACTACACTCAGGTCCCTTTATTCAGTCAGCCGTCCAGTAATGAAAGAGAAAGAACACTTGCAGATTTGGATTCTCTCACTGGCCAAACTATGGAAATCGATAATCAACTTCCTGCACCTGCATCTGCTTCAAATTCTGAACAACCAGTGTCAATTGAATCCAGAAAGTCTACAAGAGTCAGGAAATCAACTGCTATGAGTGATTATGTTTACTTGCAAGAAGCAGATTTTGACATTGGTGATTTGGATGATCCCATTTCATATTCTCAGGCCATTGAAAGTTCACAGTCAACTCTATGGCAGAATGCTATGAAAGAGGAACTAGATTCAATGTATAAAAATAATGTGTGGACACTTGTGGAATCTAGCCCTCAAATCAAGCCTATAGGTTGTAAGTGGGTGTAAGAGACCAAAAGAGATGCTCTTGGTAAAATTGAGAGACACAAAGCAAGATTAGTTGCAAAAGGCTTCACTCAACGAGAAGGTATTGATTACAACGATACTTTTTCCCGAGTTTCTTCTAAAGATTCAATGCGAGTTGTCATGGCATTGGTTGCATATTTTGACTTAGAGCTGTATCAAATGGATGTCAAGACAGCCTTTCTTAATGGCAACTTAGAGGAATGCATCTATATGAAACAACCACCTGGATTTGTTGAAAGGGGGAAGGAAAACATGGTTTGCCAGCTCAATAAGTCCATCTATGGGTTAAAACAGGCCTCTAGGCAATGGTATTTAAAGTTCGATCAAATTGTCTCTTCTCAGGGATTTGAAGAAAACAAATTGGACGATTGCATTTATCTGAAAATTTCTGGTTCTCAGTTCATTTTTCTGGTACTTTACGTTGATGATATTCTTCTAGCAAGTTCCTGTCCACAGTTATTACAGAAAACTAAGAAGATGCTCAGTGAAAGTTTTGATATGAAGGATCTAGGAGAGGCACACTATGTATTAGGGATTGAGATTGTACGGAATAGACAGAAAAGATTACTTGGCTTATCACAAAGAGGGTACATTGATAGAGTATTACACAGGTTCAATATGGAGAATTGTAGTTGTGGACAAGTTCCAGTTCATAAAGGGGATAAGTTCTCCAAGAGTCAATGTCCGAGGACTGACTTGGAGACAGAGAAAATGCAGGGTAAACCTTATGCTTCTCTGGTGGGGAGTCTCATGTATGCAACTATATGTACACGGCCTGACCTTGCTTTTATAACTGGAATGCTGGGAAGGTTTCAATCAAATCCAGGAGAAGCACATTAGATATCTGCCAAAAAGGTTCTAAGATATTTACAAAGAACCAAGAGTTTCATGTTGGTTTATGGAAAAGGCGAATCCTTGGAACTTGAAGGATACACAGACTCTGATTTGGCTGGTGATGTAGATGATAGAAAATCAACCGGTGGTTACATCTTCATGTTAAATGGTGGTGCAGTTTCTTGGAAGAGTGCTAAGCAAACTGTGATAGCCACATCCACTATGGAGGCTGAGTTCGTAGCTTGTTTTGAAGGAATGAAACAAGCTGTGTGGTTGAAGAATTTTCTGACTGATTTAAAAATTGTGAAATCAGTTCAGAAACCAGTAAGGATGTTTTGTGATAATTACTCTGTTGTGTTCTTTGCAAAGAATAATAGAAGAACTTCTGCCTCAAGGTTAATGGATGTAAAATTCCTTAAAGTAAGAGAGGAAGTGAAGAATGGGACGATTGAAGTTCAGCACATCAGCACTGTTTTGATGGTTGCAGACCCTTTGACTAAAGCGCTGCCCATTGGCGAATTTCAAAAACATGTATCTCGGATGGGAATGTTGGAAACTTTAGATCAGTGGGAGTAATTGATCTGTTTCAGAAACATTGAAGGTTGTTGCTATGTGAGTAATTCAGTTTGGGACTGTGTTTACATTTTGTTTTGATCTAGCATACTGAGATATTTTGTTAGATTGTTTTATGTTTTAATAAGAGTCTTTGTTTCGAAACTTAAGGCTTCCGTTTTGGAGTGCTGAGGTTTTGATGATAGACTTGTTAGATTCATATGATGTTTTGCAAGAACAATTTGTTTGTTTTTAAAAGTTGTATGTTTCATGAATTTTATTCAGTTAGTGAAATGTTGTTTTTCATTGAAGATTGATATAGATTGTAATCTTTTGAAAAGTGGGAGCATATTCTGGATTGGTATGGTTAATCATGAGTCATAATTGCAGATTGGATACATGTGAGTCTTGAATCAATGATTGTTTTGGGTAGCAATCTGAGATTTTGGCTTCTGTGTTTTGAAATGCAATGGGACATTGGTCATGATGATAAAATCTTGAATAAGGCTATGTGATCACTTCTTATAATTGGTAAAGGTTGTGCTCGTTCAATGTCTCATGTTCAAGTGGGAGAATGTAAGAATATGAACATGAGTATTTGGTGAACTAGCATCAACTATTTGGTCCGATTAATATAAGAAGGCCTTATAGGAAGATGAATGTAAGTTCTTGTTGATAGAGGAATCTGTCATGGAGAAGAACTGATATAGACTAGGAAATATGAGTTGTTTCCTAAGTGGATTGTAATAGGAAATCCTCTTTGTATTAGGAGAGGTATATGTATATATATATATACTGTAATCTCTGCTCTCGGGTACACGCGCTCAGTCAAGAACTAAGCCCTATTCTTAGTTAGAGCATTAAGAGTACTGCCAGAGAGGAGAAGAGAAGCAGCATACAGAATCTGGACATCTGCTGCAATGGCATTCTCCAATGGAGGTTCATCAGGTTAGTATGAATACGATTGTTCATGTCTAAACAGTTTTGTGTTTTCTTGGTTGTGTTTATTGTGGCTTTAATCTGGATCTTGGCTATGTCAATCTTACATTGGCAAGCCAAGATCAAGATCTTTATCGAGATTATGATGAGTAAGAAGTTAAGTGTGCATCCTCACATGATAATTGAGGTCTGCAACCTGGAAATAAAGAGCAATCGTATGGGTAGATCTTCAGAGGTTTGCTCTAGCGAGGGTCTACTAGCAAACGTATGATGCAATACGAGTAGGGCCGCTAGAGGCTGCATTGATATGCCAAAAAAACATAAGGGAGCTAGGGCTTCTTAATCAATGGGCTTAGTTCGTGAGGTCTATTCGACTGAGATTGTCTGCGCAAGCTAGTACGGATCTGTCAGAATCAGCCAAGCCGGTGGTTGAGGCTTGGTAGGAACCTGCTTAACTAACAATGGTTGTTTGGCAGAGAGTGGACGAACCTGCTGGCGCTGTGCCAACGATGGCTGTTGTTGTGGCTCTGTAACTATAATGACGGCACACGATAGTGGCACAGCGGTGGTTGCGAAAGCAACCATGGTGGCGATTTGGAGCCTCAACAAAGTTCCTCAACAAAGTTGCAATAATCTTGTTCCACAGCTAAAGTGGCTCTAATCCTCGAATAAAAGGTGCAGGGGTCGTGATCAACGAAAACTCTAGATTCACATTTTGAGGCGTCAAAGTGACAATCCCAGATTGCAAGGAGTGGCCGTTTTTGTTTTTGCTCATTGATTTGACAAAATTCCACCTACAAGAAAATACACATCGTTAGCCTAATTGACAAACAAAAAGAAAAATGGAGAAGGGTGTCTGCCAGAGCCCTCGATCCTTAAGTCAGAAAAGTAATAGAGAGAAAAATAAAACTTGAGAGTGTTCTGAGTAATACGTGGCGATTAATTTTTCTCTTATTATCTTGCTTATTTATAGGGAAGAAACCTTGACAAGCAGCTGCGAAAGGAAGCTGTAAAGCATACTAGGCAATTCTTGATGATGAGGCCAATCTCTGCAGTTCTACCAGCTAGTAGTCTTGAAGGTCCATGTTGGTAAGAGCGCAAGTGCACCAGACATCCAAGGGGAGACTCTAGAAAGTCGTTGCCCTACCACAATTGGACTGGTATGGGCCGATGGAAAGATGTATTATGAGGCCCGAAAAGCCATAATATGTGTCATGAGAGACCCAAAGAACCCATGACCCGCACTAGGCAGCCTAGAGAGCCCATGACTCGCATCATGGGCAGCATGGAAAGCCCATGGTCCGTTAGTGGCATAAAAGCTAAATTACCTTAAGGCAGACAACGTCTTACTCCCTTAGGGTAATTTTGTGGTCTACTCACGACGTCAAAGGCAAAACTGTCATATTGAGTATATAGTCCACAAGTCCTTCTCTTATTAGATGTGATTATTTTGTGTCTCCACAGTGAAGATACTTTATTTACAAGGTGTTAGATATGTGCATTCCCTTAATGAGAGGAATGCATATTTTATTCAGAAGGGATTCGCCTGTTGGAAAGGAATTTTCATTGACAGAAAACAGACAATACACCAAAAAATAAAAACTACTGAAAGAGAGCCATGAGTGAGGAATTGATCGATCTCAATAGACTTAGAGCGATGTGAGTAGGGGAGGGACGGATGGGGGGGAGAGAGAGAGAGAGAGAACTGAGTAATTAATCAAACTCAATAGCAGAAATCTGGAGAGAGAAAGTGGCAACTGTGAGAGAAGGAAAGCGGGAGAGGCAAAGAGAAACGACGTCAAGAGAGAATAGAGATATGATAGTTAAGGCGTATAATTTTAATTTCTATCCTGGCGTATTCAATATTCGACAAGAAAATAAAAAACTTCCACGGCAAAAACATTGACGGAAAAGCATAAATATTTGCCGTCTAAAGTTATACCCGCGAGTTGACAATTTGAGGAGAAAAATATATTTGTGCCGGCCAATCACTTACTGGCTAAGGTTGTGATTTCGCCAACATAGTTTTTGCACCTTTAACTTCAGTTTCACTGTATTTCTCAAAGGACAAACGCAGAATTTTGCCGGGATAAATGTCCTTTCCTGGCAAATTCTAAATTTGCCGGCATAATTTTGCCGAGAAAGCCACATTTTTTTCTAGTGTTTAAAGGCATGCACATTATGATCATATATATAGACTGCATCCAAAGTGAATTAGTAAACAAATTTACAGAATCTAACAACTACTCTCATATTCCCTTTGAGATGTTCCCCCACGTACAAGGCCAGTCTTCCAAATTTACAATCATTACGCCCTAACATTTTGTTAGTTTTCCCATATTGTTAATTAATTAGTATCTAAATCCTCCAAACTTTTAAACCTATTATTCTCACCTGCATGACATTGCTGCATCGATCCACCCACAAATTTATCATATGGGCAGAAGGACAAACATGCCTTACAACAACTATGAAAGACATGAAAACAAAACACCCCATCGTAATTGAATATACATATGCACACAGTCATCTTCCGTTGAGGGACAACGTTTGGTGCCTATTCCATAACTTTTTCTCAACGATCCGAATCATTTATATTTGATTTATCATTAATAGATCGTCTTTGAAAAAATTAAATAAATTCAAAATCTGACATCTAATTGTAATGAAGAAAATACACGAATATAGTTTTTCCAAAAAACGCTAATAATGGCTACCATTTAATCTAACGGTCATATAAATACAAATTTCTATAATATAATATTGGTAATAACGATCTTTAAGAGAAGACCTAAAAAATATACCTTTGATCGCTAAATATATATGTGTGTGTTTCTGTGTGTAAATTATATGTGTAATGTAGCAAATTGTCTTTGATTCGTTCCACTCATTGAAAACAACATGAGCTACCAACAAGTGATCCATTACCCACTTGCCATACACATGTGGGAAAATTTTGGCAGTTAGAATCATCTTTCTTATTGGATGTACCTAGAAAAATTCTATCCAGAATCTATATGCTTCAGGTTGAATTTGAACCTTTTCAAATTGTTTTTTTCCTTTTGTATTGCATGATATTTTTTCTGATATAAATAACATACTACTTTAAGGGTGGAGAATTTTACACTCAAGGAGAGGTGGATTGAATTAGACCGCATAATGGGCTAGTCACTAATTAGGTGTCGAACTGAACACATATGTAAAATGTTATTGCCATCTATACATGTGAGTTGAACCTAAAACTTCTCACTTACAAATAAAAAAATACCACTAAACTTACTAGTTTTTTTCTGTAGTGCATGATGAATGATGTAATAAGTTTCACAAATGATATTTTGTTTTTACAAAGGCCTACTTGAGCGCATTGATTATCCGACATTATCTAATATAATTAAGCTAACATTTGTAACTAGATGATTACTTGAACAGTTCATTGGCCCCAGCGGAAGAGGGGAACATAGCTAGGGGATAGGACAAAGAAACAAAGGGTAGAAAGTGCAGCAAAAGATACAATACGTATGAAATATAGGTCAGTAATCTTGCTCACTGCTTGTGCTCCAAGTTTGAATAGCTTGCAAGACTGCTTGTTCCACCGCCTGAGCATCTATGCTATCAGCCCCCTGTTCAGTGCAATGGAAATGCAACATAAGTAAAAAGAATTTTTATAAATTCTAGGTGATCTCAAGCAATATACATACCTCGAGTGCCCTCGTTTCGACAAAGTTAAAAAACTGAGTTCTAACTCGCTGATTGAATTTTAAACCATGCAAATCAAAATTTGATGTCATGCCACAATAATTGCGTCAGAAATAGCGTAGTCGCAATAAGGAATACAAAAGGTGTGGTTAAGACCATGTTTGTACAACTCACGCGCGTGATGTTAATTTGTATAATAATATACGTAAAAAGTTAGAGTGCATGACCCATATATACATTTATGTATGCTGGCATAATATACACATTAAAAAAATAAAAAATAATAAAGGGGCCAAAGTAAAGGGTTAAGTACAATGGGGCTAAAGTGAACGAGACTAAGGGTTTTTCTATAGTACATTGGTGCTTGCACCACTTTTTGGATAGCTAGGTTATGACGGTTGAAATTCAACCATGCAAATCCTATCGTCCACTACACTGATACATCTCATACTTTATTGCATTGTAGAATTTTTGAGAAATTAAATTTGATAATATAATTTCTTACTTCTCCAACAGCTTCTAGTTGGAAAGTGTCTGAACAAGAAACCCTAGCATCCAGCACATCGAGGCCCAGTTCCTCAAAGGCTTCGAGAATGGAGACCAGCAAACCCGGGCATTTCTTTTCCGACAACACATGAATTTGGAAACCCTTTTCCAGGGTTTGAACTGTTACCTGCTGGAAATTATAACAGGAAGGACAATTAATCAAATGAACAAGAACTATGTTATGATAAGGTGTCCCAAAGAAAATAAAACAATCTTCACTAGTTTATTTGAGCAAATATGCACCGCGGGTAATGGATTTCGGGCAATCGAATTCTGGGAAGTTCCAACGCCTTGGCTCAGCATGTCCACTTTGCACTTCAACTCATTGATATATTTGGATGCATCAACAATAATTGAAGTTTTGTTCAGCTGCCAAATCACAGAAATCAGCAACAAATTATGAAAATTTGGACGAAAGATATTGGAATACTTTATATCACTAATAAAATTTGGATATACATATATAGTAACTAATTCTGGCTAAAGTAAGTCATAGCTTATTTTAAGTTAATTACATCACTGGAATTGGTGGCAGCACGAAGTTGCAGCAATTTCTGATACAGAGCTGCTTTCTTTCGTTCCTTAGAACTCATGCTTCTTCACCCCTGCAGTCTCTCTTGATCTTATTATGGATTTGAGGGCTTTTAAAGAGAACAGGGATGTTGCATACTCCGGCCTCAATATTCCCTAGATTTTTCTCCAGTATATTGACGTAATTGACCTTTCTAGTTAATAATTCAATTATTTTGACATATAACAGGGCACATATTTTGTTTTTACAAGCAAAAACCGGGCGTTTTTGGTTTGCAGCGCATGTACTGTTGGTGATCATATTTTAGGAAACAGTATCAAGTAGTTACAAATCATGCATGCGTTGTGTGTGATGGGGGGTAAAACAAAATCATGTGATAGAGATTGGAGTGGGGAGAGAATATATAATGATATATATGTTGGACTGGATTATTGTAGTGTCTATGTTGGTCGTATGAGGAAAATAAGAGTCATATATATGCATGAGCTGTAATTAGCATTTTGGAAAAAGGGTAATTAAACGCAAAGACGGGTCTATAGGTAGAAGATGTTAACCTAGTAGAAAGCGTGAGGAGGAAGATTTCGATTCAGCCCATGTTAGAGAGACCACTTATTTGGATTAAAGTTTATAAACAAATTGACATGTTTGTCAGATTAGATTATTACGTGTTGATTAACGTGCTTATTTTCTATCGGTGACACATCACACGATTTGCAAATTTGTTCTAAAAACTTAGTCTATCTAACATTACTCTGTAAAAAAAAATTATCAAAAACTCATTTCTTGTAAAAAATTAAATACACATGTATATCTTTTTAATTTTTTATTATCGAATAATTTTCTTCTATGAGATTTGAAGACTACCTCCAACAAAGGTGGATTCTATAGCTAATTAAATGGCCACTACACTAAATGGCTTACAGTATACACTACAGTAATATAACTTTAGCTTTGTAAGAGTGTTAATATGGATTTGAATCCTCTGTTTGAATGCTAGGGTCTCCTTGAATTTTCTTCTCCACATGCCACCTCATTTAAATAACATCTGATGGTTAGAAAACTAGTATCTTTAATGATCATCAGTTCTTTCTCAAATCAATTTCTTCTAACCTAGGGCTTAGTCTAGTGGAAAGTCAGTTAAGGCTTGAAACTTCAAACCAGGTTCGAACTCCTATGGATATTTTTATTGGGGCCACCGGCACTGCCTCAACAATACCGTTTCTCATTTGCAATGGGGCTTCATAGGGAATAATAGCTTTTCCCCGAGGAATTGTAAGCTGTGGACTTGGGGATAGATCTACCATAAATTAGTCTGAATGAACCAGTAATCCAGTGGCAGCAGCAATGGTGGCATTTCATTATCAAACGACATTGATTTTGATTTTTGATCCAACGATGTTATCTACACTAAAGGGGTAGAGGAGTGGGTTAAGCCTCATAATGGGCTAGCAATAATGTGGTTCAAATTCGTCTTTGGCGAGAATCGAACCTAAGACCTCTCACTTACAAATGAAAAGGAATATCACTAGAGCGTAGTACTAAGTGACTCAAATGACAGTGATTTAAACTAAAGAAAATGGAGTGATGTAGGGCAAGTGAGAGCTAAGGACAAAGGGACGACAGCAATCGAGAGAGAATAAGTACGTACGTGCGGGAGAGAGAAGTGAAGAGAGTGAGTCCCGTGAGTGAAGAGTTTTGGAAGGATTGACAGCTAAACAACATTTGACGCGTCCTTTGCACCTTTTGGATGCCTCACTCACTCTCGTCCTCCCTCCTCATCTCTCTTCTGATCACGCGTAGATTCTCTTCCGATGTATTACTTAACGAATTAGTAACTTTTTCATTTTGAATATTTTTGTTTTTTTTTTTTATTACTCTCCTTATATCCAGATCGTTTAATTTTTATGCCACTTTCTAAAAATCAACTCTGTCAATAACCAACCAATTCTAAAATTTCTTAATCATCTAATAGTAATTCAATAAATAGACAAACCTTATTATTAACTTAAACACTAAAAGGAGAACTGAGAAAGTAGAACGAGAATGATCGACTGAAAATGTTGATAACTTTCTCATTTGAATATTTTTTTTACGACTCTTTATATCCGAACTGTCTAATTTCTACCTTCTAAAGATCAACTCTGTCAGAAACCAATCAAATTCAAATATCTTAATCATCTAAAATTAATTCAATAAATAGACGAACCTTGTTATAAACTTAAGCAATAAATTTTTGACATTGTTAATCAAACCGTTGAACAATTTTGAATTTGGTTTTGTTTTATTTTTTTTATTTTATTTTTTTTGTAGATTTGATATTTGAAGTGTGAACTAGAAAATAGACGGTTCTAATCATTGTGCAACATTGCGAGATGAAAACGAGAACCAAGAAAGTAAAAGGAAAAAGTCCGACTGAAAAAGTTTGATATTATCTCCCCTTACTTATTCACCTTAAGTATAGAATATTACTGTCTGAAAATCTCTTTTGCACTTGCCCTGCGTTTGTGGTTTTTTTAAAAAGATTCAATCATTAAAGAATCAAGCTGCAGTACTACAGTTAACAATTTCGACGACTTGAATGTTCTAAATGTTTTTCAAAAACATGCAAATCACAACTAACAGTTTGCTGCATGTAGTACTACTCCTTCGCTTCAACTGAACATTAATTAAGGAACAATAAAGCATGAAAACCTATTACTAAGATATGAAAATTAAACAAAAATTCTCAAAGTTTGATAATCATATATAGCTAGTTAATAAAAGCGATTGAATATTTTGTTACTGGGATAAAAATGGATTTGGATATTTCAAATATATTGCTTCAGAATTGTCTTGCACACAAACAAATAAGCAAGTACCCCTATTCACATGTGTGCCTCTTTAATCATCACAACACAACAATGTACAAAGAACACACAGCAGCTCCGACCTTGTCTCTTTGCCTACTTTCAGTTTCTGTGTTTCTTAGGACGGCCTTTAAGGATCTATCATGCTCTGTAGTCATTATATATACGTGTGTGTGTGTGTATATACATATATATATGAATTTTTTTTCTTAAATTGTATCCTTTAAGTACAAGATATGGAGCTCAGACGATCGGACAGTGAGATCCCATTTTGGGCGAGATAGCTGGTTGGCACCAATGGACCGATTGTCTCACATTCGGAAAAAATTCAAATATAAATTTGATTTTGTGAGCTATTATTAGGAATAATCCATTTTTTTTAATTATCCTTTTGTTAAGTTTGTGATAAAACTGAAAATTTTAACGAATGCAATATCCTAAACTATAAGATTAATAGGAAAACTGACATTTGAAACCTTGAACTATTATTTCAGTTGACATCGACCCTCGAATTATTTTTTTGGTAAATTAACATTCTGAACTATTTGAAATTAGCTAATCAACCCCTCACCATTAGATTCGATGAAATTTCATCCACTTTGCCGTTAGATACTGGTACGACTTGACCCTCAAGAGTGAATCACGTGTTGGTTACGTGCTAGTATTTAACGGTAGAGTGGAAGAAATTGCATTGAATCTGACAGTGAAGGGTTAATTGACTAATTTCAAATAGTTCAAGAGATCAATTTCAAATGAAGTAATAGTTTAGTGGGTCAAACGAGAGTTTAATCTTAGATTAATACTTAGAATTAAATTCTTTCAAGTCCTATATCACAATTTCATTTATTTATTTATTTTATATACCTATATCATATGTTGTTCTAAAAATTCCCACCTAAGCACTAGGCGACTGGACATCGACCCGATTAATCTCTAAGCATTTGAAAATTAAGAAATGGTGCTTAGACCTACTTAGTCGCCTAGATCCACTTAGGTCGCGACTCTCACTTAGACAAAAAATAGATAAATTTCATTTTGCATTTTATTTTTCAATAAATTGTAGGAGACTTTTTGAATAATTAGTTAAACACTAAATCTAAAAAACAAACTTGGAATTTTGAACTTGGATCTAACTGCTTTACATATATTTTGATCTAGAGTTCATTATTTAGTATATATACAGTATTATCTCAATCAAACATATCAGTGTATAGTATGGTATAATTACTCTGTAAACACAATATACGTGCTACGCACTAATTTTAGTCAAAAACATATATAAATCCTTGTTGCGGATCCAACGAGATGGTCCCATCATATATTGCATCAATACATTATGCAAAAGAACTTTGTTTCAAGGATAATCAGCATGCAGCACATGCTCTACTACCTTGACTTATGTAATGACATGCTATTTGTTGTTTTCTACACAGAAATTCCAATCTAAACTGCTACAAACTAGATAAAGTGACACATAATTGGACATCATTATTGGTCTTGGAAATTCAACAGCGGTCTTCAATCTCGTTTCAATTTTCCCAACAATCATGCATGTAATTACAAAGTTGTCAGCCAATTAACCACTTGATAAGAGATTAACCTTCATTTTCTTATTAAATTATAATATATATATATATATATGTGTGTGTGTGTGTATCTAGTCAAACTTGATATTACGAAGTTACAAAAAATATATTTATAAAGACCTAATAAAATACTCTACCCTAACATAAAAATGAATCAAATTGCTAACTTGCAAACCTCTTCAACAATCTATGGCCAACATAAGTTGTATTAGTGAACTTAATTTTCAGCCACATGTACTGGTGCTGCATGGGTTTGTTAAACAGCAGAATTGATTGTTTCAAACCACATATTTAAATGCAAGAAGGATGGAACTGTGAAATGATTAGCTGCAGCATATTTACAATATTATTACAACAAAGCTAACAGGATCGACGTATATCTCTCGCGGTCTGTGTGTGTGCACGCCAGCAGATTGTGAGGTGCATTTTAACTGTGAACTAATTTTAAGTTTTACATGAACCGTTGGGAAGAATACATTTTAAGAAGCATGATTGGATGTCCAATCAGACAATACGGATATTAATACAAATAATGCAAAATTTGGAAATGTATCTCGTGACAAACCCTATTTCTTTCTGGATATAATTTTCTTGCAAATTGAGATTTCAATACCTTGGAAAATTAGTCACTTAATACTACAGTATAGTGGTATTTCTCTTCACTTGTAAGTGAAAGAGGTTTTAGGTACGATTCTCGCTAAAGACGAATTTGAACTACATTATGTCTGCATACTACCGATCATAATGGGAACTTAAAATGGCAAAAAAAATTAAAAAAATTAAAAAAAATAAAAACAACGAAGTATTCATGCAGTTTCAGAGATCATATCATATTAACATGTACATGTAAAGCATTAGAAAATAATTAAGAACTATATATATCTCTAAAGGTCTAGGGATCAAAATTTTATCTTGTCAATTTTATTAATCCAGTCATGCAAAACTTTCACAAAACCAAATCATTATTAAGGCTATATATCATAAGATCACAAGAAGAATTTATTGTAGGACAAAGTATGGCAACGGAAATTAGATAATTTAGCAGTTGCGAAAACACAGAAAGTTTAAATTAAACAATAATAAAGGATAACTAGGATCACTCCAGGGCATCACACCCGTTGTTGGCATCTCACCAAGAACTTTGGCAGCTCTCCAGAATCATCCCATCGCAGGATTAAAATTCCAATCTCTCAAAAACAACCCTTTTCTAGTTATTAACTCTTCACCATTTGTTAATATGAATTACAAGGGATGTTTATAAAGCCTTAAAACTAAGTTATAAAACCTTAAACCTAATGAACGCACAGAAAAGTAAACTTATTACAGGAAAGAAATCCTTATTCAAAATAGAATAGAATACTAAATCTAACCCTCATAATCAAACTAGAAAGAATGTTAATCCCTATAAGTAGGAAATCAAAAGATTAAAACCATAAATATTAAATTAAAGACTAAAACGCCCTTTAATTTAGGACAGCCACAATTTTTGTTCCACATCAAAATTGGTTTGAGGCTGCTTCCAAGTAGAACTCGGAAACACTGACTTGCATTTCTATTGTGAATCTGTGTGATGAAAAACTCGGAGGACATTTGAGCTCACGGGCAAGGTTCTAGCTAGGAAAAAAGATTAACATAAATTTCATATATCATGTCATAAAAACTAGATATGTCCCTAGCTAGATAAAGAAAATTTGGTAGGTTGGGACAACTAATATCTATAAAAGGGACAAAAAAGCTTAAAAATATAATTTCCAACCCCAGTGAAGTTTAGAACTCATGGAATAAATATAATCGAGTACAAGTTAGGCATTCTTTGTCCCTTTTCCTCACGTGTGGGATAGCCTGCAACATATCAGAGAACAAACCAAATGCATATGATAGCACAACGATCGATAAAACATCTCCAGACTTTTGAAAGATAAATTCTTGACTTGGGGCCGTGGACAGCTAAGATATTGTTTGATCCCCATAAAATAGGAGCCCAGCCAATACCAATGTCTCTTCAACAAGACTTTGACAACATTAATATACCTTTTAAGGAAAACAAAGCACCATTTCATACAAAACACCATTTCAAACAAAAACCTAACTGCCTTGATAATTGGAAAACCATTTCAGTCAATTAGAACATATGCAAATTGGTAGATGAGAGATTTTCTTCTTTTCTAATTGAGTTAAATGTGCAATCTAAAACTTATAATTATTGGAGTATTTTTTCTAATTTATTATTAAAGAAAAAGCAACAGCAACCCCTTCGAGACATTCATCGCAATGTATGATTAATAGTGTATCAAATTAATATTAGCTAGGTGAGACGAGAGGCCACCAACTCCAAACATATTGGCAGCAATTTGGAACTTCTAATTTGGGTTTATTCTATGAGCTTATGGTTTCAGAAATCATATGCATGAACATTAATGATCATCTTGATCAGAATGTGTAAGGTACAATTCTTATCAAAACTTAATGATGGTTCTTGACCCCAAGATTTGAGGATAAGGTGTGTTATTGAAAAGGGTCCTCTATTCACATCAATCATATATATCGGTACAAGGAAGGAAGGGCTGAAGCCCAACAAAACCTACGTACCTAGCTAATCTCAGAGAATAACTTACATAGAGTGAGTACACAGTTACGATGACGTCTTGTGTTAATACATGTGTAAATTTTATGTCCACATGTTCTTATTTCATTAGCACAAGACACATGGTGGTGCACCCGTACCATATAATTAATTAGTTGTTCTCCTAATCTAGACCAAGGGACCCCATGCATATCAGGTATCCTATTTTTTTCATACAAACCCTAGATAGTGAGTGGATTAGATTATCCTTCACATATCTTTAAACCCCAAGCGATTTACAAGATTTGGCCATTGAAAGTCGTACCTATACCCATACAAAGGTTACATAAGCGTAACAGTTACCAATTAATTGAGTGTTTGCCCAAAATAATTGAATGTTTCCAATTTACAAGAACTAGAGGATGATCACTGTTTGTTCTCTTCTAGAGGGTGAGCTCCTGTACGATACTTTGTTTCTCTTCTTTAATGCTTAGGATTGTTCACAATTTTCTTGTAATGCAACACAATCAAATCAGACGTTTATATATATGTAGAGAGAGAGAGAGAGAGAGAGAGAGAGAGAGAGAGAGAGAGAGAGAGAGAGAGAGAGATTTACCCTTAAGCAATGTGAGGGAGCAAGGTGTCAAAACCAGCGCCCAGACACCGCATGAGTTCTGTCTAGTTCTTGACTTGAATGTGGAAGCGTATTAGGGTCCTTGGTTTTTTTGGATCAAATAGTAGGGTTCTTGGTGATTGTCAATCTTGGAATTGGGGGCCCCGCCCTAAATCCCATCCTCAAATGGGAGAATGGTAATCAAGCCAGTGAACAACAAACAGTATTTGTCTGATTGTGGAGGACAGCTCGGTTGACCATTGGACCCTAGCTTGGATAGTTGGGCTTCATATGAAGCTACTAACTGCTGGTCTTGTGTATGAGTCGGGATTGTGGTCCTTTATAAGTGGGCTTCCCCGAAGTCACATTCACCTCTAAGTAAAGGGACAGTACTATTAGCAAATCACCCATCACTCTAATTTCATCACTTGTTACATGATCAAGTAACTGTAATAATAGTCACTTAAATTATAGTCTAGTAGCATTAATCTTTATTATTATTTCCAACCCATTGTGATGCTTAGCTCAATCCTTCACCCTCCTTAGTGTAGATAATATCACTTGCTCAAAAAAAAAAAAAAAGTAACCGTAATTAAAATGTGTGTACCATAACGACCTAGTCTTTAGTCTAATAGTATTTGTATTCATTTGATTGGAGAATCTATCTGATTTTAACTCACGTGGTAGCGATGAAGTTATACATTTGTGATGAGTTCAACACATAGTTGCATAGTTGCTCATAAACCATTGAAAAACTGAACTTAGCTTAGCAGGTGGACTACTAAGCAATGTGGTCTCTTAACAAAGTTAACCGATTTAAAGAATAATATTTAAAAAATTGCCTAACCCAAAAACTGAAAAAACAAACAAACAATTGGATTCGGTTCAGCTGTTGCTTTTGTAAATGTACTCTTTGAGCTTAATCACATTTCTTCTTCTCTTATGAACGTGTCAAAAACAACCAAAAATTCTGTTTCCTTTTCCTTTATAAATCGAAATCGAAGCCAAAAAAACAATGCAGTCAGTTGCTATGGCCATTAGGCAATGAGTGTCTTCTTCTCTTCCTTACCAAGTAATATCCAAGCCCTCCAAAAACAAGAAGAATAATCAACCCATCAACCACTCCTACCAAGATCAAAACCCATTTCTTCAAATTTGACTTCCCATGACCCCCATGACCTCCCCTTGGAACCTTTACCATATAACTCAATAATCCACTTCCCTTATTCTCAACCTGTTTAACACCAATTACCATTCCATATATAAAGCACTCTTTTGCAGAAGAGTACAATGCTGCTGTACAATTACAGTCCTCGAAGCACAAATTACCACATTCTTCTTTGCTCACATTAACAATCTTAGCACCTCCTCTCAAAACACTAGTAACACGCTTCAATTCACGCATCTCCACATTCGTTTTCTTCCCTCCTTTGCAAAACCCTCCTGATGAAATTCCTCGTCCGCAGTCAGAAGCAGTAGTACTAGTACTAGTACCCGTCTCATTTTCGGTGGGCATGAGTTGAATGCATGAACAAGCTCCGGACAATGTACAAACTCCGTAGGGCTTACACGCCAATGGAAGATCACATGTGGCGTTGAGCGCTTGAAAAGAAGCATCAAATTTCGACATACTAGGTGAGTAAAAATAGAGCCTCAAATTTCCTGTTTGGTTCCCCAATGCTAAAAACCTCATGGGCTGAAACTGAAATTTTTCATCAGATGGATGAATCTGTGCAATTTTCTTTTGATTATAACTGAATAACTCTAACCCTTTTGGACCCAATTGAATATAAGCAATGTTTCTGTTCTCGGTGGGCTTGAATTCCCAATAGGAATAGTTCCACTTACCAGAATTCAAGTAGAGAGCAATCCTGCTGGGTTCAATTTCGAGAGAATAGTATGAAGTGGAGTTGCTTGGGAATGAAGTCAACCTAGAAGCCACGCTTAGTCTCTGTCCCCAAAGCATTACATCAGTTGGAAAATTAAAACTCTGCCACTTTATTCTGCCTAATGCATCAACTAGAACTAGATTGCCTGTCCTCAATATCTGTAATTTCTGCACCAAATTGACAATAAAAATCAAAAAAAGGAAGAAAAAAAAAAAAAAAGGAAATCAGCACTGATCAAATATTGTACGAACAAAAGGTAGCGATTTTGACACTCCAATGTTAACCATCTGCACTCCAAATTGAATAATACAATTTTTGAGAAATGGTTTTCTATTCCTTTGTTCAACTCCAATTCTCATTTTGTTTTTCTTTTCCTTAATTCTCATTTGATCTATCAATACAACAGCTAAAAAGATAAAAGAGAAGTGCAGGGGAGAAAAATAGAGCGTAAAAGTGCATGAGGATAAAAAAAAATGAGCGTTAAAATTATCATTTGCAGAAAAACAACCATTTTTACGGTACCACTTTACACTTTAACCATATGCGCACTTACAAATGGAGTGTAGAGGCTAAAAGATGAGCATTAAAATAACTAGCCAAAAATTAAATTTATCGGTATAAATTTACCTGCACACCTTGTCCAGAAGTCCCACTTCTCCATCCCACTCTACCTTTTGGGCCCTTCAATCTCAAATCACCGTCACGGGAGAGCTCAAGAACACATATTTTTGAAGTATAAAACTTTGAGTAATGGCCAGAACTCCACACCTTGACATCTCCAAGAAAGACTTGCAAGGAGCATGAGTACTTCCCACTCACAGGTTCCACACTCATTCCAACTTTAAAACTTGGTTTGGTTTCATTGTTCTCCATCAAAAAAGCTCTGGATCCCAAACTGTTCTCAAATGGCACTGGCAACCTGAATTGGTATCCGAGAGGAGCATCGGTTTTCGAGTAGCCGTAAGTGCAGAAAATGGTGAGGGAGATGAAGAAGTACAGCTGCATGAGTGAATCGCAGGCTCAAGTTTCAAGCATGAAGGCCTTTTTCTGGCAGGAATTTGATGAGAGACAGAGTGGGGAGAAGGTAGGCACGAATTGTGGAGCTTTTGCAAAAAGGGTTCGTGCTTTCATTTTGCTTTGTTTTTTTGCTGTGTTAAATGTATACAAATGCGGGGGATATAGTGGAGTTGCTCATTGGCACGCTGGAATGACTTGTGAGTGTGAATATTCTTGTTAGGGTTTTAAAAAGTAAATAAATATAAGGTGATGATTCTCTACAGGGTGTCCACGTGAGGGTGTTTTTGGTCACGAGGAATACCAATAACATCTTAACATTCTTCAGATTGGATTTGGATCCTCTCTTAAACTAATGGAGAAGATCTTCATGACCAATCATCGTGAATCGTTATATTTTTATCCAACAGCTACAAACAGGAAGGTCCTTTTAAAGTTATAATAATTTTAGCCGTTAGATAAAAATTCAACCGTCCATGATGATTGATCAAGAGGATCCTCTCCATTAGCTCAGGAGAGGATCCAAATCCCTCCAGTTTTTGTACACTCTGAGGTGTCTTATTGCCTTTTAAAGCTAGTGTGGAGCCCATAGAGTGAGAGTAACGTGACAAGATTTTTCGAAGTATCTAAGATATGGGACTAAACAACACGTGTCATTATATAATTAAAACAAATTCTTTAAATGTCTCTCAAATTGAATAAAAATGTATAATGTTTCGCTTTGTATTTCAAATACACTGAAAATCCATCGGTTAAGTAAGACCGCCCATCTATGATTCTATAATGCGTTTGGTGTCAAATGAGTGCCAGTCGTCGTAGTGGGGGCAGCAGGCCAAGTTGCATGATGGAAAAACATGGAGCCTCCTGCCACGTGTACGATCATTATGTCCTCCACATTTCCATGCTGACGTAGTTCTCGCGCCACATTGACGTGTAGGGTTCCTAAAGGACCGAACCAATTGGGCCATTTTGGGCTTCATTGAGCGACCCGACCCGAGACAAATCCAGGTTCATCTGAATTCTTGCAGCTGACGGTTCGTTTATTTCGGTGTCGGTCCGGCTTCGTCGTTTTGGGATATTAATGGAGATCGGATATGCGGCTCTTCTTCCACCGTACAACCTCTAATTCCTCACCTCCTCTTCGTCGTTCGCTATCGCCGCTGTTCCTTCTCCGCCAAGTTCTTCTGCCGGGAAAGTGGATGAAGAATTGGAGGAACGACGGTCGTACGACGAGCTCTGAACCGCCGGGTTCTCCCGTCACTCCCGGTGGCAATTCCGTAATTCGATCTGATTCCGTGAGTTTCTCGTAATTCTGTTTTTCTATTTTCAGAAAAATAGACTGTATAAATTTACTGCTGAATGTGCGCTATAAAATTAAAGAATTTATTTAGTACATTATTACTTTGCTTTCCAGTGGAGGATAAATTGTTCACTATACCGGGAACACGGTTCGATACACCAACTGTTATAGCATATTTTTTAAGCCTCCGGCCATTTGTGTTATTAAACTCAATATATAGGCCGTGTTGTCGGCACATTAAAAATTTAGAGTTTAGAAATTTTGTTTGGTATTCAAATTATATATTTATATGGTATATGTTCTCTTTGATGTTCTTTTCATTTCCTTGTGCTTTTGTGTCTCCCTAAACAGTTGTTAATGTTATTTAAAGACACTCCAAGAACTAAACTTTAGAAAGAAGTAAAAAAACTCACAGTGAAAATGGTGCTTCTAAGGTTTTTCAAATTGGGAAGAACCCTATTTAAGAAAGTGTTTGATACTAGAAGTAAGCTAAGAAGTACACTAAAATGTTGTTCAAATATCCAGAGGTGGTTTTTTGAATTCGTAGTATTTAGTTTATTCCCGCCACTCCTTAGTCCTTTTGAATTTTAAGCAAAACCAACTAAAAAAAAGGACTACTGAAAAAATGAAAGCTATGGAACACATTTTGGTTTAGAGTTTTTGCAAGATATTATTTGTACCAAATTTACCGATCAAGTTACTAAACAATTTTTAAGCCTGACATGTGTTCGTGTTGTGCTTGAGCCGCTTGTTGTTGTAAATGTAGCATTACAGATTTAAGGTTTGGTAGTTAGTACTACATTAAACCTTTTATCTATCAGATTAATAGCAGCCCAATCATTGGATTCTTTTAATTATTACGTATTTGGATATCATTTTCCTAATTAAGTTCTGTTTCCTGTTCTTTAAACTAACAGGTGACCAGCTGTGGCTCTTCTTCAAATACTTATGCTGGTGTTGTGAGTGGAAATGTCGGAAACACAAACAAAAACTGGCAGATGATAAGGGTTGGAAGTTTTTCAATTGATTACAAGATTTCTGATGTCCCATCTGGTATTAGATCAACGCAACTTGTTCCCAAGTCTGCATTAGATCCTACTGATAAGGCACACTGCTACTCTCTCAGTTCGTTTATTCATTTCAATAAAAGGAAGTATCGAATCGATTTAAGATCAAAGCTAGTTAATATGGAAGATGCTGCTACAAGTTCAAGCTCTAAGAATATAAGTAAACTTCCACATGAAAGCTCAAATATGTCAGATTGTCAAAGAGACAAGGATATATATTCATCTTTACCTACAGAATTTGGGAAAAAAAGAAAGCATGGCCTCCCAGAAAAATCTCAGTCCACACCAAGAAATATGAAATATGTGCCTGTTAGCAAGAACTCATATTGGTCTAAGGGTTCGCAGTTGCATTATAATGAACCGTTTGATATATGTATGTCTCTGACCAGAAGTTCTGCACCTAAAGATTCTTGGCATGCAAGAAGGATAGAAAACCGGAATGAAGAGGAGGACATGGTGGAATTCGAAAATCCAGCACACACGGAACTCACAAGTTCAATAGTACTACTGAGGTCTGGGATGGTATTGTTGAAACATTTTGTCACCCTCAGTGAACAGGTTTTGCGTTCTTTCCCTTCTAGATCATAGATTAGCAATTCTAAACCGGAGAAGTAGTCTCGTATAGCATCAATTTCCAGTCATGATGTGCATTTGATCAGCGATATAGTATTAGTAGTGTATTTTGGTTTCCAAAATCATTACTGATAATTAGGTTTTGGATATTAGTGCCACCAACTGAATCCTTAGTTAACAGTTCAAGATGTTCTGATGATTCTGGTCCGTGGTGTCACATTTTACAGTTTTTTTTTTTTAAATTGATTGTTTTAGAGTTTTTACACTGCAAACTTGTTACTAATACCTTGGTAACACTTAAATTTACAGGTTGAAATAGTGAAAAAATGCCGGGACCTCGGAGTAGGTCCTGGAGGCTTTTATCAGCCAGGTTACCAAGATGGAGCAAAACTTCGTCTACAGATGATGTGCCTTGGCAGGGACTGGGATCCTCAGACAAGAACGTACGGAGATAGGCGAACAATAGATGGTACTCGGCCTCCTGGTATTCCTAATGAATTTAGTTTGCTGGTAAAAAGAGCGATTCATGAGGCACATGCCCACATTAAAGAGCAAGTTAGCAGAGCTGAAGAAGTACCCCCTTCAATGACTCCTGATATATGCATTGCCAACTTTTATACAACAACTGGCCGACTTGGCCTTCATCAGGTATTTACTCAAAGTCTCAAATACACCTTTAATAAAACCAAACGTATATATGCGTTGCAGGATCTTGAATCAATGTAAGTAGAATTATAAATTTACATTTACACGTCAAAATAATTCTTCAACGCTGTTAATTTGGTTAATCTTATTCTTAAATTTGCGTCACTTTCCACGAGCCCCAATTGTCCTTGAAAGCAACAATGATTTTATTGTACTTTTTTGGTGATCGGACAAGCTTTGATTTTCAGGATCGCGATGAAAGCAGAAAGTCTCTCCAAGACGGATTGCCTGTGGTCTCCATCTCTATAGGTGATTCAGCAGACTTCCTCTATGGAGATCAGAGAGATATTGCAAAGGCAGAGAGTGTTATTTTGGAATCAGGTGACGTGCTGATATTTGGAGGACCTTCGAGGCATATATTTCATGGCGTGACATCCATCCTACCGGACTCAGCCCCATGGAGTTTGTTGGAAGCAACCAGCCTTCGTCCTGGACGTCTCAATCTTACCTTCAGACAGTATTAATTAAACACCTTTCATATGTTACCACAGGTCTGGCATTCTACTTGCACACCTTGTTACCACAGTATTAATGAAACTTTATATTATCCCCCAATACAATTTATCGACTTTGTGATTTACGCTGTGACTGCAACTTGGTGCATTCACTGATCTAAAAACAATAATTGCTATAAACATATTCAAATTTTGTATGGTATTAAGCTTCTTCGGGAGTTACGCTGTGATTACGACTTGTTTAACTCACCGATATCAAGATTCGAGGCTTCATTCAATCGCGTAACATTTGAACATAAATCGATTAACTAAATGCTTATGAAGCCTATTTATTAGTTCCCTGTTTGTATATTAGGTTTGATGTGTACATCTAGAAGGTCATTTTTGGCAGTGAGGCTGTTTGATTGGTTTAGTTATGAGCTTAATATTCCAATTAAACATAATGTGACGTTGATCCAGTGGCTAATTATTTAATTATGAGTTAAGTGATAGAATTAGCAACATTCTACTTCTCAGCCGCTGCTTTTGATGCGTGCACTGCATCAGCACTGTCCTGTTAGATGATGCAAGTATCTTATGATTTTTATATTCTTGAACTTGTCAAAAATCTGTGTTAATCTGTGGGCTTATGAATAAAAATATTATGCTACTTGTGCAAGGAATCTATTTGGAGTTGTCAAGATAAGATACTTGCCTCAAATACACGACATTTGGCTTTGATCTGACGTCGGCCCTTGTCTTTTGTTGATCGATAAAAATTAAGAAATGATGGTTAGACACTTTCACTTTGATCTGACGCAACTAACTTAATGGTTACACTTTCCCAAAAATTTGATAGGATAACAGGATCTTTTCTGGATTTTTTTAGTGTCGATTTTAAAAATTCGTAAATCTTGTATGTTCATCGTACATCACTGTTTTATAAAATGATGAACTTTGATTATGCTTATAGTTAGTTAAGCCACTCCCTATAGTATTAATTTGTTTTATGACGGGATCTCAACTTTTTTTATAGTATGTTTCACATGTGAAGCTCAATGGCTATATGCACTCCACATCATCCTATTTGTGTTGTTTATGTGTTAGGCAAAATGTGTGAAGCCCAACAGCCATAGGCGTTCCCCGTCACCGTTTTTGTGTTGTTCCCGTGTTATACTTGAGAATTCGCGACACTTGAGGGGATGTGTTAATGATCAAATTCCACATAAAGGAAAGGATGAACCTTGCATCTGTTTATGGTTAGTTGAGCTGTTACTTAGTACTATAGTCTAGTGGTATTTATCTTCACTTGTAAGTGAGAGGTTTTAGGTTCAATTTTCGCCAAAGACGAATTTGAATCACATTATTGATAGCCCAGTGTGAGGCTTAGCTCACTATCCCAGAGCAACTTGTTCCACGTGTGAAGCTCAACAGCTATATGCGCTCCACATCATCCTATTTGTGTTGTTCATGTGTTAGGAAAAATGTGTGAAGCCTAACAGCCACAGGCGTTCCCCGTCACCCTTTTTGTGTTGTTCATGTGTTAGACTTGAGAATTTATGACACGTGAGTGGATATGTTAAGGATCGAATCCCACATAAAGGAAAGGAAGAACCTTGCATCTATTTATAGTTAGTTGAGCTGTCACTTAGTACTATGGTCTAGTGGTATTTATCTTCACTTGTAAGTGAGAGGTTTTAGGTTCGATTTTCACCAAATGCGAATTTGAATCACATTATTGATAGTCCGGTGTGAAGCTTAGCTCACTATCCCAAAGCAACTTGTTCCACGTGTGAAGCTCAACAGCTATATGCGCTCCACATCATCCTATTTGTGTTGTTTATGTGTTAGGCAAAATGTGTGAAGCCCAACAACCATAGGTGTTCCCCGTCACCCTTTTTGTGTTGTTCCTATGTTAGACTTGAGAATTTATGATACGTGAAGGCATGTGTTAAGGATCGAATCCCACATAAAGGAAAGGATGAACCTTGCATCTGTTTAGAGTTAGTTGAGCTGTCACTTAGCACTATGGTCTATGATATTTCTCTTCTTTTATAAATGAGAGGTTTTAGGTTCAATTTTCGCCAAAGGCGAATTTGAATCACATTATTTCTAGCCCAATGTGAGGCTTAGCTCACTACCCCACTCCCTTAGTGTAGATATATCGTTTGTTAAAATATATATATATATATAGTTAGTTGAGCTGATTATTATATTGACAATTCATTTTATTTGTGAAACCTGAACTTTCTTCACGCTATGCATTATATTCAGGTACCATCTAACCTTACGTAGGTACAACTCTAGATGTACACGTCCCAATCTTAATTTATAAGTTGTTGAGGCTCCCCAATTAAAGATTCTCCTGTCAATTAGCTTGGGCATCAATTATGCTATTCCATCCTTGATAACAATAGATGATTGTATCAAGTTAATGTGATATGTATTTTGTTGTTAGGCATGCATGTTATATTACTAAACTATCAATTTAAACAATTTACATATGTGTATTTTGTTCAAAATACGCATTTAAAATTCGAATTAACGGTTTGACAACATAAATTATTAGATTACTGCTTTCTTTTTAACGAATTGTTTATCGGGGGAGGATGTTTAGAATCAAAGGAACGACTGTGACATATAAAATAACACTGATAGGCAGGGCCATCTCTAAGATTTTGGAGGCCTGTGCGAAATTTGAAAGAGGGCCCCTCCTTAAGATAGTTTTTTTTTTTTTTTTTTAAATTTATTTATTTTTAAAAACAATGTATTGATGCTAGAAAAAAAGTCATTTAAATCAAAACAAATTTTAACACTCACTGAATGCAAATTTACAAATGTCATTAATTATAAATAAAAAGAGTTACTAACATAACATTCGCTAAATAATAAAAGCAATTCATTATTAAACAACCAAACATGAAAACCAAAAAACTTCAAAACCCTTAACTTTGAAGTTTCACTTGAACATATAATATTATATATATATATATATATATATATATATATATATATCATTAATGAGTGTTATTACTAGCATACAAAATATCTCATTGTACTCCAAATTGTTATATTTAGCATATTTACTCTTATAAGAGGTGCACAAAAAGATTTTAAAGTACTAACAAAAACTTTTTTTTTTTTGAAATATAAAACATTATTACATAATATTAGATAACAAAATTTTTGAAAGTTCCTCTAAATTTAGAGCCATGCGCGACTGCACTTTTCATTCTCCCTCAACGCCCTCTCTGCTGATAGGGATGTGGAAATCCTACGCAGAAAACACGTAATGGTGGCATCTGATCAACTTGCACGTCGAAATCCATTTTGTTAATTGCAATGATGATTTGGTTTGTACTTGGGTCATTGTGTTAATAATTATTTAATTGAATCTTCATAGTTTAACAGTTTTAATTGCATAGTTGCCCTCCAAATACTCAAACCACAACCGCAACTTCAAACCTTCTTTTATTAAAGGGATGTGATATCCGCACACTCTATTTTACTTCTTACACATCTTTTTAATTTTCGACCGTTAGATCGGATGAATTGAAGAAGATCAACGGACAAAAATTATCAAGAGATGTGTAGATAGCACATCCTTTATTAAATCTTAACATGTACGTTGTTTAATAGTTCTTGAATATGATTAGCACTAATCTCCAGACTTACATAACTTACATAAACATCCCACCTTATTAGTGATTGTATTCAAGATATCCATGGTGTTGTGACTCCCTTTAGATAAACCGATATTACGTAATGTACGTAATTAGCTCTCCTTTGGCTTTGATTTTCGACTATGTTCATAGGAGGTTGGTTTACTAATTAATCCTATTTAGGGTTCATGTGAAATCCCGTCCTTGGATTTCATTATTTAAAATTACGTATCTCGTATTCATATTCGTAATTTCGACGAGTTTATATTTATGGCATATAAAAATTTTATTCGATAAGTAAAAGGACGAAATTGCCCCTATTGTGTTAAACGAGAATCTTTGTGGACGTATTTGATCCTTTCATAATTTTTCAGATTGCTTTACATATTTGGATAGTATATGTCGATACGAACGTGTGGGCACAAATGAAATGTAATTTAGAGTTATTAACGAACAAAGTCAAGGGCAAAATGACCATATAATTATTAAATTTGGAAGGCTCCAAATTTGTTGGAGCAAGAATGGATGGCATGAAGCCACGTGTGTGGCTGTGATGGAGAGAAAAGAAGAGAAATGGGTGTGGAACTGCCTAATCGAGAGAAAAAGACAGACCAATGAAAAGAGAGAGCCAGGAGGGGAAATGAGAGAAGAGAAAAATACTGGATCACCCTGGACTCGACGACTCGACAACTCGACCTGGTTTAACCGGACTTCCGCGAGTTTTCACACGATTTTCCGTCAGTTTTCTGACGAATTTCTTTAAGCTACCACCTGGAAAACCTTCCATAATCTTCCCTTTCCCATTTGCACCCATAATTGAAGAAGTTTGGCCCTAATTTCACGAAGAACGGAACTCGTCGGCATTAATGGGTGCATAGCAGCGATTCGCCGTTTTTGTGAACACCACCATCGACCACCACCATTAATCGACTCCTCTCAACCCCAGGAACAAGGCCCAAGCATTGTATGAGGCATCGGAGTTCGTTTTGGTGACGAATCAAAGCTCACCATTTTTTCTGGTTTTCCAACACTTCAAGGGATTTTCTAACCACTTCCTGGCCGAACTAGGCTTTAGCCCAAGTATGAAAAATGTTCCTCTCCTTCAGTTGTACATTTCTACAAAATTTGGTGAATTTTAGTGTTGGTCGGAATTTGGGATTTCCGTTCGCCAGAAACCGCCACCCGCAGCGACGCGTGGCTAATGGGTCGACGTTGCCTTTTTAAGTTAAATTCAATGTTCTGATTTCAAATTTGTTAACCGTTTGATAGAGTTCAAGAGTTTGAACCTAATATGGAATACTACGCCACTTGACCATTTTATAATTCGACGATCCAATCGTTGGATCGTCACCAAACCTTAACACGTTATAGTACGTAATATTTGAGAACCATAGGAACTGACGGATTGGGAATCCGACGTACGGATCTTTCCAAATTGAATTTCTAAGTTTGTAAAACCAAACGTTGATAGCAACCTAATTCTAGCAATTGGCGGAGATCCAACCGTTGGATCGTTCCAAAATTTTAGGATATTGTTCTAGAAGATAAATGAGACCCTTGGGAAGTTATGAATCAGAAATCCATAGTGGATGTTCCAGATTGACTTGTATAGGGTTGTGAACCCCATCTTTGACAAAGACTTAACTTTTGGTCAATATGCTACGAATTGATCTTAAATATTAAAATCAGTATTACTAGAGACTATGTAAGGCTTAGTGGGCCTATATTGGTTCATAAGTTACCCCGTATAATATATACATTGGTTTACGTGTATGAGACGTTATATTGTGATATATATGTGTTTATTTATCTTCTTAATAATATGAATGATAAGTATGATAAATGTTATGACAATGTGATCCTAGAATCCTATTAGATGTATTTGGTAGAACTTATATGCTTGTGTGACATACTAGTTGGTGGCTATGAAAAGTTGATGGTGTAGGTGACTACGTTGTAACGCATAGGATTTGAGGTATGGGTAGGTTGTGTGTTGAATTTATTGCATCATGTAGCAGTGGTACATGGATGATCCTGCTTGGTATATCCGAGATGGGGGACCATACGTATTTCAAGGGTGATCATGCTTGATATATCCGTGATAGGTGATCATCGTCTACACGATTAGACTATGCTTATGGTTCTGCTTGGTATATCCGCGATGAAGGACCACAAGTGATCATGCTTGGTATATCCGCGATGGGTGATCACTTCCTAGAGTTATAGGATACAGTCCTGCTTGGTATATCCGCAGTGGGGGACTGTTATTAGACTATGCATATGGTTTTGCTTGGTATATCCATGATGGGGGACCATGCGCATTCTAGAAGTGACCATGCTTAGTATATCCACGATGGGTGATCACTACCTAAAGCTATAGGATACAGTCATGCTTGGTATATCCGCAATGAGGGACTATTAGGGGTGATCATGCTTGGTATATCCACGATGGGGGACTATACGCATTCTAGGAGTAATCATGCTTGGTATATCCATAATGAGTGATCACTATCTAGAATTAGGATGTGGTCTTGCTTGGAATATCCGCAATAGGGGACTATACATATTTCAAGGGTGATCATGCTTGGTATATCCACGATGGGTGATCACTACCTGCACGCTTAGATTAGGCCTATGGTTCTGCTTGGTATATCTTCTATGGGGGACCATACACATACTAGTAGTGATAAGGATTGGTTGTACTTGGAATATTTCAGTAGGTGCCATATTTTAGTTGGATTCCATTGAGTGGTCTGGAATCCTTGTTCTTGCTCATTTTCATAAGGTTAGTCTCACCCTAGATTTGACTGAATGGGGAGTAACCACAGTAGACCTTGTGAATATAAATGAAATTCACCATGTTATTACTTATAATCCAAGTGGGGATTTATGTAAAGTTCTTTAATTAAATTTGTGAAATGATATGTTATTTCATTGATTGATTAACGTAGTTACACGTTAATATCGTGCATCTTTGATTCATGGATTTGATTAATTGACATGATTGTGGAGTGTCATTGGATATGATTGTTATTATTATGAATAGATCAGTAGATCAATGTGGCTTGAGAATAATATTGTGTTTTGTTGGTTTTTTGATATGTTACATGTTGTGGATTGAGGTATCATGATGAAAACATAGCGATTTATATGATGGATGGAATGGAAATCTTGAATGTCATGTGGGTTTGTTATGTAGCTCTGGACCTAGTAATTTCATGCTTGTCAAGTTCTAATAAATGATTGAGGAATGCTATCCTTTTCTACTTGAACGTATTGTGATAAACGTCGGAGTGTAGTGAATGGTGAACTACGAATGACTTGATCCCTATTTAGGGTACGTAGGCAGTCTAACGAGGAGGTTAGATGCAGCCATAAAGTATACGGAAATGACTAAGCAATTCGAATCTTGAATTATGTTTTGTACATATTCCGGAGGCAGGGTCTATTGGATATACGGATACTTGGTGACGTCACGTGTTGATCCTGGACATATGTCAGGATCAGGGCGTGACTTGGCTAACCACTTCTTTGGAAATGGTATAGAGACGCATGTCAGTACTTTGCTTAACAATCCTTATCATTCGGTCTAAGTGCATTTTTGCTTGATAGACACGGATCCATTTTTTTGCTTACTCCATTGAGGTTAGGTTTATGGATGCTTTGTTGGGATGCACTGCTCAAGCAAACACCCATTTATGGTTTTGAGTGCGTGATTCACAAAACTACGTAAACAATAGTTGTTTTAAGGAGGCAAGAAGGGTAATCGTGACATAGGCCTGCTTCTGGCCTAGGTCAACTTAGGTTATGGATGTTTTGTTGGGAGACATGGCTTTGAGTACGAGATTCATAAAACTATATAAACATTAGGTTTTTTTTTAAGGGGGTAATAGGACAGTCTAATCATGTAATTATCTAGTTATTTTTATAAAGTAACAGTTATTTTGTATTTGTGTATCGTTGGGCCCAGCATAGGTGCAATCCTCAATGCACGAAGTCCCCTTCTCTATAAGAGTGTCTAATCAACTAGGAATCAGATTGACCTATTGAAATTTTAACGTGTTTTAGGGCCTAACAAATACCAATGAAATAGACGTAGGTTTGGACTTATATCAGAGTCCTTGGAATTGAAACATCTTTGAAAATGACTTTCACCTTCACCTCAGTTGTCTATTTGATTATATTATTATGAATACGGATGTCTAACTTTCCTTTGCATCATAATCCATGGTTCTTTTTCTTGACTTTTGTTGCGTGGTATTCGGTATTCCACATGCCATTTGAGTTTATTATGCGGATAGTGCTTGCTTCACATGCTCGTTAGGCAATTGATTCTTAGGTTGAGTTATGCATTTTAAATGCGTTTTCAGGCACAAATAACAGTAGTTAATAATACAACATAATAATGTAACAGTGGCAGACTCACATCTTTTAGGTTCTTAACATGAATTTTAACATGGTATGGGTTGAGTACAATGATAAACACATGGACCAACTAATTATAGTACTACAAAGGAGGCACATAGAAAAAGGTACCTTTTCTATAGCTAATAAGGGCCTACTTGGTGGGTGCTCAACTCCCCGAGCATGGTTTACCATTTTCATGATTTCATTCACTAATATGTTTTGGACAAGCAACTTTGCAATGTCTGTTTCCACATTTCCCATCATTGTCGAAATTTGAAAGAACCAGTCCCACATTACATGTACCCTTTACCCCAGCCAAAATATAATAGAATCGGTGAGATCATCACAAGAAGGCATTTATGACTAAGTATCGTGACAATAGACTTAAGCGTAGTTACATTAATTAGAACGAATATGTTTTTCTTGTGCTCAAGTTCGAATCTTGTTTTTCACAATTTAGATTAGTTTTAAATGTTTTAGCACAAATAAACTATTATACTATTGAGAAAGTTGAGGTTTCACCATAAAACCAATTAGCATGGAGAGTTATTCAATTACGTATAAGCACACGCAATGTCACTTCTTTCTCCGATGTAAGATTCATCACATGCAAGTTCCCTTCTTTCCCCGATGTGTGATTCATAATCTCAACAAGCACATCACATGTGGCGAATTTCAGGCCTAACAAGTGGGCAATACAAAATCGGGTGACGTGGAGCGTGAGTGACCCTTGGACCTCACATGCAAGACAACCTAATACCATGAAGAAAGTTGAGGTTCCACCATAAAACAAATGGATAATATGGGAAATCATCCACTTACTTCCAAGCACATGCAATATCTCTTCTTTCTTCGAGATGAGATTCATACTTCAATAGATATCAATAAATAATTAAAATAAATCTAACATGGCTCTTATGGGGATAATGATAAGTAATAGGCACAAAATATAAAGGCTTATTAGTTGAAATGCCCCATGAAACTGTCATTAAGTTTCAATTTACCCCCTGAAACTGGTTTTGTTTCACTTTCCCCTTTGAAACTGACATTTTCAACTATTTTATCTCACTTTACCTGTCACATCCCACACAGGTTACGCTGTAGCACGATATTGTCTGCTTTGAGCTTACCATTCCCTCACAGTTTTGTTTTTGAGAACTCACACAAGAACTTCCCAGTGGATCACCCATCCTGGGATTGCTCTCATCCAAACTCGCTTAACTTCGAAGTTCTGATGGAATCCAAAGCCAGTGAGTTCCCAAAAGGTCTCGCGCTATATGAAGGTGGGCATGTACATATAAGGTACATCACCCCCTCTCCATTGATCGATGTGGAATGTTACAATCCACCCCCCTTAGGGGCCTGATGTTCTCGTCAGCATACTCGCACCACACGGCAGAGTGGCTTTGATACCATTCTGTCATATCCTAGTCTCGACTCTGCCGAAGCACGATATTGTCTGCTTTGGGCTTACTATTCCCTCATGGTTTTGTTTCTAGGAACTCACACGAAAACTTCCTAGTGGGTCATCCATCCTGGAATTGCTCTCACCCAAACTCGTTTAACTTCGGAGTTTCGATGGAATCCAAAGCCAGTGAGTACCCAAAATTCCTCGTGCTATATGAGGTGGGTATGTTCATATGATGTGAGATGTTACATTACCCACTTCCGTTAATGGACTGTTAAATTCAAGGGTAATTTAGATATTTTAGTTTTTGCATATTTATTTACCTCTAACCCCCACACTAAACAAGTCTTGATTTTATTTTTGACAACTCTAATTCAAACGCATAAATTTTGGGCATTTTTAAAAACAAATTATTCAATCCATAGAAAAATTTCGGGCAACAAAATCATTGTATCAACCAAAATAAAGGTTAAATTTGCTCGTAAAGTCATTTCACTTGCAAGACATCCATGTATTGGCTCGAAACTTTGCAACTGAAAAATATTCATTACAACAAAATCATTATACCATTAAGCTATCATATCCAAAATACTTCCCAAATGAAAAAAACATTTAAAGTAAATGTGCACAGTTTGAAACAAAAAATTTCACATTGTTGAGCATTGATTCCACTAGGCATAAGCTTGTTCAAATTATGCACATTTGCTTTAAATGATTTTTTTTGTTTTTTTGTTTTTTTGGTTTGAGAAGTATTTTGGATAGGGTAGCTTAATGGTATAATGATTTTGTTGTAACAAATATTTTTCAATTGCAGTGTTTCGAGCAAATACATGGATGTCTTGCAAGTGTAATGACTATACGACCAAATGTAACCCTTATTTTGGTTGATATAATAATTTTGTTACTCGAAAATTTTCTATTGATTGAATAATTTATTTTAAAAAATGCCTAAAATTTATGCATTTGGATTAGAATTGTCAAAAATAAAATTGAGACTTGTTTATTGTGTAGGTTAGAGGTAAAAATAAATGTGTTAAACTCGAAATATCTAAAATATCCTTAAATTTAACAGTCCATTAACAGAAGTGGGTAAAGTGAGATAAAAGAATTGAAAATGTCGATTTCAAAAGACAAAGTGAGACAAAATCAGTTTCAAGAGATAAATTGAGACATGATGGCAATTTCAAGGGACATTTCGACTAATAAGCCAAATATAAAAAAGGACATAGGTTTTTCAGTCAACATTTATCACATGGGTCACCACGTTTTTGTTGATAAAAAATGTGGCAGCTTGCCATACCATTATTCAATTGCTCTTCTAGACTTTCAGTTTTAACAAGCCTGTGGTGCACACACATCTTTTAAAGATCAGCTTTGTGAAACAAATTGGTATCATTGTAGCTTAATATGTTATGTTGTCGAATTACAAATCAAACTAGTGACTAAGTACGAGTTATTTCACTATCGTCACCCATGTAACCCTTACACTTGTTCTACTATTTTTCAAGACATGTTTTTTAAGACACGTAAACTCTACTTATATCTGTATTTTTGTCAAAACGACTCTACCACTACTTAAAACTAACAATTTGATAACGCATCGTGTTGAACTAGACGAAATATATTTAACATTCAATACGAATATATCATGAATTTAAGCCGTTGCAATCAAATTCAAGAGGGAAATCAAATCCCTCATATTTTGCATTTCACCAGATGGATTGATCTTTACCATCAATAACCAAATACAGACAGATTAAGCTAATTAATCCTGCTTACCACAAACCAATTAAGCTAATTAATCCTGCTTAAAAAACTAACCAATTAAAAGCTAATTAACAACAAAAATCCAACACGTCTTCAAAATCTCCCTATATATTTTCCCTCTCCGCCTTCCCCTCCATTATCTCCACCTCCCTCCACCACTCTCTCTCCTCTCTCTCCTCTCTCCTCTCTCTCCCCATTTATACACTCTCACGTAACCACAAAACGAAACCAAAAACTCCTGTATTTTCGGAGAGAGGCAGCGAAGGGAAGAAAGTTAGAAGAAAAAAACAGGAAAAAAAAAAAAAAAAAAAGATGCAGGGATTAATAGGGAGAAGGGTTTTATCGAGAACTGCAAAATCCCTGCGGTGGCAACAACAACGCTGCTTCTCTCAGGTGTCTCAGAGGGAGGAAGCCCTTCTCCAAGACAATGGCGTCGATGTTCCCAAAATGCCCCCGTTCGACTACTCCCCTCCGCCGTACACCGGCCCCACCGCTGACGAGATCCTCGCCCAGCGCAAGGAGTATCTCAGCCCCTCCATGTTCTACTTCTACAACAAACCCGTGAGCCCTGCCGCACCCGATCCCTCCTCCTTTCCCTCCCTATCTAATCACGTGTTTCATATGTTTGATTTATTTTCTTTGTTTTGTGCAGCTGAACATAGTGGACGGGAAGAGGCAGTACTTGTTCGACGAGAACGGGCGGAGGTATTTGGACGGATTCGGGGGGATTGCAACGGTGAGCTGCGGGCACTGCCACCCGGACGTGGTGGAGGCCGTAGTCAACCAGACCAAACGCATACAACACTCCACCATCCTCTACCTCAACCACGCCATCGGTGACTTTGCTCAGGCGCTCGCTAACAAGTTGCCCGGCAATCTCAAGGTTGGTTGGACGAAATAAACTTAATGTCACAGTGACGATATCTCAACTGGTCATGTATTTTTATTAAATTGAAATACAGTCACTATAACATAATTAATTTATCATGAGTAATTTGACGGTCTACATTTTTTGATGAATAAACTTAATTGCATCAAGAATTATACTATGACAATTAATTTATCTTAGTGTATTCAACTGTCACAACTTTTGGTGAAAAAACTTACCTAGGAGATAATATTTACTCATCTCAACGTATTTATGGAGTGATACTGAGTTGGGATACCGTTGCAATATCTCAATTTTATTTCAATGTATTTATGTAGTGATATTAAGTTGAGATATCATCACAAAATTAAGTTATATAATTAATCAAGCATAATCGATCCAACGGTGTATGTTTTTTCTGTGAAGAATTGTCATTATGACCGATGACGATGAGTGATTGTGATAATTTTTGTTGGTAGGAGTCGCAATCACACCCATGATAGAATCAATGCCTAGTTCATCATGGTATTGTTCTCCTAGTTATTAAAATGACAAAAAAACCCATTTGTAATCTTTGGGATTTTATGTGTATTTCTTATTCATTTGTGGTAAATTTGTTGGTAGGTGGTGTTTTTTACAAACTCGGGGACGGAGGCGAACGAGTTGGCGATGTTGATAGCACGATTGTACACTGGATGTCACGACATTATCTCGCTAAGGAACGCATATCATGGCAATGCTGCTGGTACCATGGGTGCCACCGCCCAGGGCAACTGGAAATTCAACGTCATCCAGGTCATTTTCTCTTCTATTTTCTACTTTTCACTCTAAAAAATTTTGGATGCTTCAGAGTATTGATGTTTAAACCTCTAAGGATTAAAATATCTAAAATATTAGATACTCCAAAGTACCCGAAAAAGTCTTGTCTTCGCTTTAAATATCAATAAATTAATATTCACGTGAAGTTTTCAAATTGTAGTGGCTAAAGCCGAAAGGGGTCAAGACATTTGTTAATATGTTATCATTCTCGATTGGCTACATACATGCATACAAACTGACCCCATGATACGATATTGACACCACCTAACGTCATCCCAATTGGAATGCCTTCAGTAATGGAGGTAGATTGTCTGTCCTCCTGTTTGGATACCTTTTCCATCCTCTTTATTTTGTGCGGTCACAGTTAAGCTAGGTCAATATTTTATATTAATTTTTTTATAGAGATAATAAGACAAAAAAATATATATAAAATGTTAACATGACTTAACTGAGACCCTTAACTGAGACCGCACAAATAAAAAAAGATAAAAAAAACATCCAAATAGGATGACAGATAATCTACCTCCTTCAATAATACCAAAAATGGCCCAAGTACTATATAAATATGACTAAACGATAAGGATGTCCAAATCATTGCTTGGTGATAATATTTTTTTTCTCTATTGTTTTTCATTTGGGTGGGGATATAAGTCCATTCCAATTCATGCATCAAATACATTCCCCATGCGTAAATTATTTTTCAATTATGTATTCACCAATATAGAACGGTGACGCATTTACCAATATCCTTCTTTTAATTCTCCTTCTAAAATAATATCATGTTAAATACGTAACTATTAGCACATGCATATCAGAAGAAAGAATACTTAGTAGGACATGATTATATTTGTACACACTGATTTTGGCTTACATTTCGCGTAAGATTTATACTGCATAATAATAAGTAGGTTATTCTAGTTGGTCAAACTAGTGTCAGTCTTTTTCTATCTATGTTCGAATCCTTATTTTCTACAGATTAAAATAGTTTAGAATATTGTTTAAAAATAGGTGATGTTAGGAAAATTAAATTTGTAAACAAAACTTATAAACTAAATAATGTGTCAACCAATAGGAATGAGCACACATTTATTAACGCTTAAGTCATGATTTAATCATCAACTTCCATGTTATTTATTTTGTAAAATTTTGTCTAAAGGCTAATTTATGCTTATCAATATTATCAACGCTAAGTTATGCATTTATGAGATTACCTTTAATTGACTCTATTATTTGGTTTTGCATTGTTCCCAATAAAATTATTAGAATTCCCAAGGGGGAAGTTAGATGTTGAAAGCAAAGTTCAATAGAACCATCACGGGTGGTCCAGTGATTGGGACGAATTCTAAGTTTTGTATTTTACACAATTCATCTTGAGTTCGATTTCTAGTGCTAGTGAATCACACAAAGATGGCTTGGGAGATGTTGAAATACTTCTGTGAGTCTACTCATTCCCTAAAATGGTGGACAGTCGTGGCTTCGCCACCGGCTAGCCCTCTTTAAAAGAAAAAAAGGGCAAAGTTCAACAGTACGTATATTATACTGTTTAGGCTGTATAAAGAATAGTAAAGCATTAGAGAATCATTAAGTAAAAGACGCAAATGTTTCATGAAATTGTACATTCTCAAAATCTTTTGCTTCTCCAACGAAGATATTTAGATGGTTTTTTTAATACTTTAGCTAAATACTTAAACCAAGTTCTGTTTCTGTGCCGTTAAATGAGGATCGTGAGACATAGGAGAGAGAGTTGTAGATGCATATACTCATTCGCTACGAAAGTTGTAATTAGCATTCTGAAATATTCTTCAGTTTTCCGTCTATGGAGTGCAGAATGACGTTTTTGCTGATACCTTGATGATTTTACATTAGGAAAACTAATGAAAGGGGCTTGAAAACTTTGAGTTTTAACGATAATGACAAAATAAAAGGTAAATTGAATAGTACCATGATTGACTTTTTAGTGTAAAAATGTGATTTTTCATTAAAGTGAAAAGTACTGATAGCTTTTCGTTAAAGTTCCCTTTTACATTTGCACCAAATATATCAGTTCTATATTAGAAGGGCTTACTGTAATTTGCATTGTTCAAAGTTTGCTAACGAAATTATATTGGTTTGATCAACAGAGTGGAGTTCATCACGCCGTAAATCCGGACCCATACAGAGGAGTTTTTGGTTCAGATGGAGAGAAGTATGCAAAAGATGTCCAAGATCTCATAGATTTTGGAACTTCAGGCCATGTAGCTGGTTTTATGTGTGAAGCCATACAGGTATGTCATCTGCCTAATAATCAAGTTATTACTAAAACCCTTCGAGGGAAATGCGGCAAAAGGAAGAAAAATCCATGGATCAACCCCCTTTTTTGAGTACTAACTTTTTAAATTATGTTACAGGGAGTAGGCGGAATTGTAGAACTAGCTCCGGGTTACTTGCCAGCCGTTTATAATAGCGTGAAAAAAGCCGGAGGACTTTTCATTGCTGATGAAGTCCAGTCTGGTTTCGCTCGCACGGGGAGCAACTTCTGGGGATTTGAGGGCCATGGTGTTGTGCCTGACATTGTGACAATGGCAAAGGTCAGCCGAAGAGTGACTTAATAATATCATCATTCTTTTCTTCAACCCCAAGAAATATATATTTGAAGCTGGTCTTCTGTGTTTGACTTAAATCTTTGACTGCATTTTGCAGGGAATTGGAAATGGCATTCCCCTTGGTGCTGTGGTAACCACTCCTGAGGTTGCAGAGGTCCTAACTCGCCGCAATTACTTCAACACCTTTGGTGGCAATCCAGTGTCTACAGCTGCAGGACTGGCGGTTCTAAAAGTGATTGAGAAAGAAAAACTGCAGGAGAATGCGTTGGTTGTGGGATCGTATCTGAAAGAAAGACTCAATGCTCTTAAGAATAAATATGAACGTGAGCATTCACTTGTACATCAATATCCATGGAGTCATGACAGGCAATAATTTCCTTTATAATTACAATAGATCTTATAAACTAATTGTCTTTATCTCAACTTCCGGTGATGGTTGCGTATGTAGTTATTGGCGATGTGAGAGGAAGAGGATTCATGCTGGGAGTTGAACTTGTTACTGATCGTGAGCTGAAGACCCCTGCGAAGGCTGAAACTGTACATGTTATGGACAAGATGAAAGGTTTGTGTTAACCTCTTCGATTCTCAATCCCTTCCATGTTTCAATGCTACCTAACCTGCAAATTAATCTTTTTTTTTCCTCCTTCCGTTATCAGATTTGGGAGTCTTGATCGGAAAAGGTGGCTTCTATGGAAATGTTTTCAGAATCACACCTCCCTTGTGCTTCACCAAGGAAGATGCAGGTATATATTGTTCTACCGCCTTAGCGAAAATAGCAAATTAGTAACATGTCATTCCGAAAAGTTTGTAGTACCAATCGGGTTGTGTTTTCTCTGGCTGCAGATTTTCTTGTGGATGCAATGGACTACACGATGTCGAAAATTTGAAGGCTAGCTCAAGTCTTAATGTAGATGAAGGGTGTAATTAATCATTCACCAATCGGTCTAAGCACCAACGAACTGTTATCTCTTGAAAATAAATTGTCAAAATAGTAGGTTTGTGCTTCAATAATTCGACTACGATCACGAAGAGTCAACAACTTGTTGTCTCTCACTCAGCACAAACCTTGACGCTTCTTTGGTTTACTTCTTATGATCTTTGTGAATATTTGAGGGGTGTCTCTCCATTTATATATAATGCATATGTTATTGGTTTAGCGTTTGTACTTCTGTCACCTTTTTTCGGGTTATTAGATTTTCGGCAACTGAAACTGCAAATTCATGCGAGCTTTGCACATTCATGTTTCCGCAACGTGTAATGCAGGTGAGTCCCATTAGAGATGTGATCTATTGGAATGGTATTTTGAAAATACAAATTCAGTTATGTACATACAAGTTCAGATAAGTTTGTTGAAATTAGAACTGAATGCTATTTCCTGACCATTTCCGCCTGTCGAAGGGGAAGCAACGGTGCACTCTCCGTTGAGTTTTCGATGACATGATTCATTTACTGCATTAATGCGCAGAAGACAAAGAAGAAGAAACAAAACTGATGTGGACTCGTGACTAAATATTTTTTTTTTCCCTTTGCTGTACTTGGAAACGAAAAGGTAATGTCCAAAAACAATTAGACAAAGTTGTGAAGGATGGCTCCAAGGCAAACCATTGAACTTAACACCAAATCGTTGACATCAATATGTTTATTTGATGTGATCATCTTAACCATAGCTTACTCTTTCACTTCGAATGCAACGGTAGTTTTCTAGTGTTTCCGTTGTAATCAAGGAGCAAGTAGCTCAGTTTGGTGTACTTAACTGCTTATAAAAGTCCATTTCCATTAGTTTCTTCAATTCCCGGTCTGCACAACCATGGCGTGCACTTCATTTACTTTTCTGGCCTCTCCAACCTCCTCAACTCTAAGGCCGAAAGACATCTTCAAAGAGCATATTCGTGTCCGAAGATTTTGCTCAGTTAACCATCCTTGTCATTGCATCAATCATATCCAGGTCTCTCAATCAAAACTACAAAACAACAACCGTTCCATTGGAATTTCCCCGTTTCAAAGTTTGAGTTCCATGGTCCCAAATTTGCTTAGATCATTTTTGTTTGGCCCGGCCACGAGTAAGCATATGAAAATGCAGAATAGCATGCATATAATGGAGAAATTTGGAGAGAGTACTAGTGATCAAGGGGAGGAAATAAAGGGAGCCAATTGGATGGAGGGGCTTGTGGCACTCGGTGACCTGTGGAGCAATATTTGGGAGCAAAAAGAGGTTGCGGACGAAGACAACACTCATGAAGAGGGTGAAAACGGTGGTTGTGGAAGTGGTGGAGAGGAAGGTGGTTGTGCGGAGAGTTGTGGTTTAGAAGATAATGATGGGGAAATGAGATACAGATCATACGACCAGGAGTCTTTCTCGAGGTTTTTAGTTAGAGTACCATGGTCAGATACCAAGCTATTTTCTAAGCTAGCCTTCTTGTGCAACATGGCTTGTGTGATACCAGAGATCAAGGTATGTTTTTGTTAATCATGTACTTATAACCATAATAATGTTGGGTCATTAAGCATTTTCCATCCGCAATACTAACGCGCATGCAGGCCGAGGATTTGAAGATATATGGCCTCCAATTTGTAACATCTTCATTACAAAAGAAAGCAGAAGTAGCTGTTTCTTTGGAATGTTCAACGATGACAGAAGTACTTCAAGCAGCAAGTGAAATGGCAAGACAAGAGACGGAAAATGACCTTCTGTCACTCCACCACTCCTTGCCTTGTGAATGGTTTGTTTGTGATGACTCCAGTACGTCTACTCGTTGCTTCGTGATTCAGGTTATTTCTTAGAAGCCCTTCATTACAATCTGTGTATGACAGGTCTTTACTAACTTTATTTAGCATTAGCTAGCTCCTCCAATGGTATTTGTTACATCTATGTGGGTCAAATTTTCGAAACAACGAGATGATGTGCCACAGATTGGAAAATGCACAGCTGAAAATCGTCCTTCATTTGCAGGGCATGGACTCCCTTGCTTCCCGACAGGCATACCTCTTTTTCGAACCCACCAAATTTGAGGTAAGCATAGACATTCAATGCATAACCTTATAATATCTTGAAGGGGAAGAAAATGCGAAATTAACCATTGACAAACTAGGCCTAGCTAACAGTGTCGTCCCTGTGTAGGAGACGAATGTACATGTTCACAGAGGAACCTATGAAGCGGCACAGCAAATGTACCAGCAATTCATGCCAGATATATTGGAGCACTTACATAGAAACGGTGAACTCGCAAAGCTTCAATTTACTGGCCATTGTCTTGGAGGAAGCATTGCTCTTTTAGTCCACATGATGCTCCTCACTAGGAAGCTTGTGAAACCCTCTACTCTTCTGCCGGTTGTCACATTTGGATCACCATTTGTGTTCTGCGGAGGCCACAAGTTACTTGATCAACTAGGGTTGGATGCGAATAATCACATCCATTGTGTGATGATGCATAGAGATGTTGTCCCTAGAGCTTTCTCCTGCAACTACCCCAACCATGTGGCTACACTCCTCAAGCGTTTAAATGGTTCATTTCAGTCACTCCCTTGCCTGATAAAAAATGTAAGTACCAGTACGATAACTTCATAGAAACGGGTGAACATTCCATCAATATTACACCAATAACATGTCAATGACAAAACGTGCCCACAGGTCATTGATGTTATCGACAATATAAATAGTGCTAAAAGTCCGTCACCTAATAAAAGACGCACGTACTGCACTGAGAATATTGTTTCACTCATAGAATCCTCCACATTAATAAATCGCTTTTTCTGATGTATATGTTTTTATGCAGAAGACGTTGTACTCTCCAATCGGCAAACTATTCATTCTTCAACCTGATGAAAGGTTATCTCCTCCACACCCTCTACTCCCTATGGGGAGCGCCCTCTATGTCCTGGACAACACGCAATCTGGTTTCTCTTCAGATATCTTTAGGGCCTTCTTGAACTCCCCACATCCACTAGAAACCCTTGGTGATCCTACAGCTTATGGTTCAGAAGGTACAATCTTACGTGACCACGATTCAAACAACTATCTAAAGGATATCAATAAGATCCTACGGAAACACACAAGGATGGTTGTGAGGAAAGTGAGGAAGCAGCGGAATCTCCTGTGGCCGCTGCTCACTTCACCATCTCCACACCAGTCGAACAATGAAGATGAGAGTGGTCCGAAGAGAGAAACAAGTTACTAACAAGATATCGTACAGAGGAATTTCACATTCTTCTTGTATTCTCTCTCTCTCCTTTGATTTCCCCTTCACGAAACTTACTGATCCAATACTCTTAATATGGTTATGGTATCATTTGCCAAAGTTGATCGATCTTGGTTTCGTTCATCGTCTAATATCATGTTGATTTACATTCAGTAATAATTAATATAGTAAGTTAAACCATAATTATTGGCAGAATAATTCAGCTTAATTAGCCCGAAAACAAACTGGTAATGTATAAGTACTGAATCTGAAACAAAAGCAAGCTCACTACAGCACCACCAAAATCGAGTGATATATATATTGTGGGATATATATATAAAGCACAACTTACAGTTCAAAATATTGAGGCACGAATTTAATCTGCAGATAACTACCGATCATTTCAAGCAAACATTGACGACATCGGAGAATGCCTGCCTCCGGCAGCAGAAACTCTTGTACTTCGAAGGAAAACGAAGCCCGAAAATTGAATCGTTGATGTTAGAATCGAAACAAAGTCCATTACCAAAACCCCGAATTCCTCGTATACTTGAATGCTCTTCCTAAGAAATACCACAGTCAGCACCGTCGACATGGCATCCTTCAATCTAGCCATTTTCTGCTTCCTAAGCTTAAGCTCTCAAGCTGTTCTTTGTCTGTGATGACAAAACTTAGATTTCATATGATGTTACATCAAACATTGATTATGTTATGCTCGTACTATTACAGTTGTATCAAATTAATAACATATGTACGAAGTTAAATTACTGATGTACCCTTTGGTTTTACCACCTGAGATCTGAACTTCCTTTTTAATTTTTAAGTGGTTTGCATGATGCATGGGTACAAAAGTTCAAACGCTGTTGTTTTCGAGATCAAAGCACTCATTTTGTGTATGACTTTTATGTGAAATCTTTTTTCAGTTTGTCAAACACAAAAACAAAACTTTTCTCTACATGTATAATAACGCGTAGCATACCGCTTCGTATTCTAAGCATGCTGAAAAAAAATTTATTTCTGTGATTTCTATTATTGATTAACGTACTAAATTTATGACAATAAAATTAAAAATGGTTAAGTTTATTAAAATGTATAAAGTAATGATAGAGATCGCTAAAGTAATTGGCCGAGTAGCATGTCAGAGAAACAAAACGTTGAAAAAAGATGATGACATTGTGGACTCATCCTTTGGTACATGTAGGCTTATGTGTGCTGTCCGTACAGCAATTTCGAATAACTTGCTTGAAAAATGTCGACACTCGATGCACCCCTTTTACTTTACGCCAAACCTATTATTCATTTTGTATTTATTTGGTAAGGAGAAAATTATGGACAAATTAAGAGAGCAACACTCCTTGTCCTTGCCTCCCAAAGGTGCCGAAGGGACGGGCAGAGTGACGATCCGAGAGTGGATTCACCACCAACAGGCCTAGCCCATAAGGGTCATGAGACTTGACGTCGTTCCCGCCTTGCTCCTGTTTATCACTGGTAGTCCATTGTGAGCGCGGCATGCATTTTTTATTTGTTTCGTAACTAACACATATTTGGTCTTGTTACCATCTCCTTTCAGGCAAGCTACTTCGTTAGCTTGTACTGTATTCCTAAGAATCATTTTTTTCTTCTCCTTGTTGGCTGTGTGTTGATCGTTAATTATTTTCTTCGGTATGGTGTGCGTGAGTTCTACATCCTCTTATCCATTTTCCAATACCAAAGCCAAACTTCATAATTCAGACACACCCATTGGCAACCAAATGTAACCTTCATTGGTAACCTTCAAGCTCAAGTTACCGTATTCTCATAAACCAAGGATGAGAAAGCGTTTTTATTTTTCTTTGTGCATGACTTTAGAGAATTTCAATGACTTTAGAGAAAGCGTTTTTGTTAGCTTCATGATCGTGTTAGAAATTGGATATTTAGGGAATGATTGAGAACAAAAGGTAAGGAAGAACAAAAAGATTTTTTCAGAGAATTTCAATGACTGCAAAACATGGCAGCGGCACTAAGATTTCATTCATTGTAATTTTTTTAGGAACATTCTTCCTACTTATCTGCAGGTATTGCAGATGGTACACGTCCTTCAAATGGACAGCTAGATGAAAATTCTAATTCTACCCTTATGGTTTGATAAGGGCTTCTTTTATATTGGAAGGCAGTGCAAGTGGACAGACTGCAATTGCAATCTTGCTGTTGCTGATCACTCGGTGCATCTGGACCGTCATGATATAAAATTCCACTGCCCCAATTCTTCTTCGACATCAATGGGTGTATCTGGAAGCATTGGTAGGTGACGATTTAGTGGTGTTGATAGTGAGGTTGTACACTGGGTGTCATGACATAATCTCATCAAGGAACGCATATCATGGCAGCGCTGATGGCACCATGGGGGCTACTGCCTAGGCCAATTGGGATTTTATCAGTACCACGACTTCTGGTGATGGTTGCTTAAGTAGTTATTGGTGATCGTGAGCTGAAGACACCTGCAGAGACCGAAACTGTACATGCAATGGACAAGATGAAAGGTTCGTGTTAAGCTCTTCAATTCTCAATTCGTGCTTTGATGCTACCTGATCTGCAAATTTATCTTTACTTAGTTTTTCCTTTTATTATTGAGATCAGGGAGTCGCGATTGGCAAAGGTCTTCTATAGAAATGTTTTCGGAATCACACCTCCGCGGTGCTTCACTAATGAAGATGCAGGTACACATTCTTGTCCACCATCTTAGCAATCATAACAAACTGGTGACTGACATGTCATTTCAAACATTTCTAGCAACTGTGTTGCTTTTGTTTTTCCCGGCTGCAGATTTTCTTGCTGATACAATGGACTACACAGATGTCGAAAATTTGAAGGCTCAAATTTAATTGTTGATATAGAGTGTCTAATTATCATTCACCAATCGGTCCAAGTAACAATGACCTGTTATCTTTTGGAAACATATCAATAAGTTTAGGTTTATGCTTCAATAATTCGCTATGATCCTGTAACACGAAGAGTCAACAACTCGTCGTCCCTCGCTCACCACGTATCCTGGCTCTTGCTTGGTTTCTGTCTTATGACCTTATGAATATTTGAGGGGTGTCTCTCTCCATTTGAATATAATGCATACGTTAAAATTTTAGTTTATGTACAATTTCCTGAGCATTGCCATAAGTATGTTCAGTTACGCTTCTGCACGGCAATGGCATGCACTTAATTTACACTTCCGGCCTCTCTGGCTTCCTCCGCTCTTAGGCCCAATGACATCTCCAAAGAGCGCCTTCGTGTCCGAAGATTTCACGCCGATTGCTCCATAAGTAGGGATGGATAAATACCCATTGGTTATGGGTACCCGCGGTTATCCGCCTTTTTAAATCTGACGGTTACGGTTATGGGTAACTAGGTTTAGTATCCCGAGATATATTTGGTTATAAAGGGCCATATTATATATATATTTATGCCTCACTTGAGAGAAAAATATAGTTGATAGAACGGGCTAATGTTTAATATATGTGATTGAATGTACTAAAGCATTAGAGTGTTCGACAATTTTGTTTTGGAGTCTTTTGGAGCTTTAACCAATTCAAGATAATGATTACCTTGAGCATTTAGAAACATGTTATTATTAGATGATGCGTGTAACACCCCGGCCCCGAAATATGTTTTATTTCGGAAAATAAGTACATTGGTGATAGGCCTAAACTAAATTCTTGTTTAGTTAACATACCATTAATCCCAACTAAATACTTTATTCTCATGAACCCTCACAATAAATTTATAACCAACATTTAATTATCAAAGCATAAGGATAAAACTCAAGTTATTAACCCAAACTCCCTTCTCTTAGCACAATCGTTCAACAAAAGATTTACCTCAATTAATTAGCTACCACTTAACGTGTTTCTTTATTTATAGACCTTGTTTCCATCCATGGTCCACAATCACAATTTCTATATCAAATGCACTTTTTCTTTTCACACTTTGTCACCGCCTTCCTTTATAGATCAAATCTCATTCCAATTATTTATTCTCAAAGTATTTAATCTCACTTATTTTATGGTTGCATCTAACGTCTTGTTAGACTGCATACGTACTCTAAATAGGGATCAAGCCATTCGTAGTTCACATTTTCAAAAATGCAAACAAAACCTGAATATATTCATTTAGTCCAACATATACCACAATCGTATTGATATTTAAACCACAGCAGTTAGGTCTCAAAAGCATAATTATAATAATGAAATTCGCATCAAAACACAATGTTGGCTCCCTGGCCGTGCGTCGCCACGGGTGGCGGTCGGCCGCCCCAGCTCGCTGGAAAACTCAACTATTTCTAAAAATTCTCAAAAATTACAGAAATGAAGATCTCAAGGAGTTGAGCAAACTTTATACCTGCGGCTAAGTCCAATTTGACCTGGAAAGGCTCCAATTTGCCTCGACCCCGCCGGAAACCCTATAAATGGGTGTCCTCGATTCATCATCTCTGGTGTTCCGCCGCCCATACAATTGTTTGGGCTTTGTTTCAGACCTCAAAGGTAGTCTCATGGTGGTGGTAATTGAACCAAATCATTTCAAATTTGGTGGCTTCCAAGCAAGAAGGGTCGCGGCACCCATGGGTGTGTTTTTCCCAAATGCAAGGCCAAAATTCATGATTTTTGGGGTGTAATAGGGAGATGGAAGGTCGTGGAGGGATTTCCAAGTGGTTTCTTGAAGCAATTCACCAGAAAAATGGGTGAAAACCTGTCTGAAACATGCATGGGCGCTGACCGGGTCGGGTCACCAAGGCCCGGGTCCCGATCCCCCGTGTCTCTTTTCTTTCCTTTCTCCTCCCCGTTCTCTCTCCCCATTGGTCACCCTCCTTTCTATTCTTTTCTTTTAATCACAACCATATCATTTATTTTTCTCTTCAATCACAACCACACATGTGGCACAACTCATGGCTCCAAATTTCTGGAGCATTCTAAAGGGAAATAAAATTACCAAAATAGCCCTGATTTTAAACGTTAATAACTCTTTTGTTATAACTCCGTTTCAAGAACAGTTTGCGCTTATGCGTTCGTGAAATCAGGCTCTATTCAAAAATATAAATTGTGACCTCAAAGGTCTACAGATTTTAAATAGTTAATTTCCAAACTTTAAACCTTGTAAGCAGTTTAATTTAAAACTGAACTCAAATAAATTAATATAAATTCCCAACAAATAATATAAACTCTCAATACCACGAATACGTATTTTATAATAATTCTCGGAACAAAACTTTACGATTTTCCCAATTTTATCTTTGGGACCGTACATCGATTCAATTTCGATTTTCTTCACATATTCACAATTATGAATATAAAATTCATATATTTAAAATTTCAGGGGTATTACAATGCGTACCTATATATATTATCAGAGTTTTTAGAGATTGAAGTGAAACGGGAGCCATGTATTATTCTGTTTATTTTCTTCACTAGTATCAGATAAAAGAAATGAACGTAGAGAGGGACAAATGAGGAAAACATGATTATTACTTTCTGCTTTTCATCTTTTTGTACTACCCATATGATACAAGCATACGTCTCTTTTAATACATGTAAAAGGCTTACACACCAAAACAATAAAAACCAAACTTCTACTATTTAAGCAATATAATTTTGACTTCTATTCTTCCACTTTCCACCCTTAGCCATATGTGATTGTTTTCTTTATGTGGGCATTCACACCAATTTCACAATAGAAATCATTACTTGAGTATTTATAATCTCAACAACTAAAAATGTTAGTGAGAAATAATTCAAGAATTAATTACAAAAAACAAAAAGGCACAACTTTGTATTACTTGTAGGGCAAGTAACCCCATTATTTTTCTTAAAAAAGGCACAAGGTACGGAGAAATATCATCATAGTAATTCCCAAGCCTATCTTTTCTCTTTATGCAACTGCATCCCTCTCTCTCCTTTAGTTAAATTTAGGCCACAATACATTGTTAAACACGCTCCTGACATTGAGCTAAGGAACTGAATGCTTGTTTACTATAAAGTTGTTCACAATATTCATCAAGCAATCCAAGTAATCAATATAACATGGTTTCAATTTCAATATTTTTTCAGCAATGATTGCATGAAACATTCATCATGAAGCATGAACTCTAATTTTACGTTTTTTTTTTTCAAACTATAGAATCAGCTTATATTTATTGTTCTTATAATTGTGGTGAATTGAATATGCGTGAACAAGAGAAGAAAAAAAAAAGGGATTTTTCAAACCCTACATGCATAGGAGCCGCAGCCTGAAGCCACGCTGCCCGAGCCACCAAGTCGTTCTTACTCCAAAACTCTAAGGTCCAAAACAAAGCCGTTTTGCATCACCTTTCTTACAGACTTGGGTTGCCTGCAGTCGACCTGCAACCCAATTGGGCATATGCACCAAACCGTCCCACTTGTTTTTTCTTTTTTTTCTTTTGGGCCTTGTTTTATTTTTGGCTCACATGAAATACCAAGCGCATGGGTTAGGCCTTGTTTTTCACTTTTCCTTCTTAGCCCAATAATTGGGTATATAATCTGTTAACCCATTTACTTCTCCTTTGTTGCCAAGCAACCCAACAACCACTCTTTTGGGCCTGCAAGCCACGACAGCCTCATATTTTGGGTCGTTACTCATTATTTTCACACATAGGTCCCGAAGCTATTCTCTTTCACTACATATGTATATTGTGTTTATTTGCAGGTATTATGAACCTAGAGTTCGTACTTAAACTTGAACTTGAAGTTTTGAAAATAAGTGCCATAGAAATTCGAAGTTTCATAAAACAATACACCTGTAAAAATCCGAAGTTCTTGTAGGTGATTTGTTAGGATTACATGTAGATGATGCTTTTAAAAACAATTGTAAAATTTAGTTTGTGCAAATTACTTTATTGTCCATAATTTTATTTTGTGGTAGAAGACAAAAATGTTTTTCACCCTCTTATTGTTGACAAAAAAAGTTTCATTAATATGTGGTTTAAACTAACTTCTTCCTTACAAATCTGTTATGTGTAAATAAACTAACTTGAAATAGGTCCAATTTTATGGAAAGAGATCATCTCCGGATCCCTTCCACCAAATTCACCCAATCAATCAATACAGGCCCTTGAAATTTGATCCAACGACTACAAACAGGGGATCCCTTTAAAAGTTATAACTACTTTAGCTGTTGGACTAAATTTCAAGGGTCCGAATTAGGTGATTGGGTGGATTTGGTGGAAGAGATCTGGAAAGGATCCCTTTCCCAATTTTATGGCCTAACAATTAGATTAGTCCAATTTTTAGTTATTTTTTTATTTAGGTCCATGAATAGGACTCCATGTGTCAGCACATTTTGTTGTTAGGTTGATACTTTGCATTGTGATTACTATTTTACTCTACTATAGCCATTCAATGTAAAAAGTAAAAAAAAAAAAAATAGAAAATGATACGATCGGTAGTTTTCTAGGTATTCTGCTCCAGAGTAATCGCTATAATGATAGCGACTAATACCACAAACAGTCGCTATATTCATACCGATCCCTCCCTTTTCAATTTTTTTCTTCAGTTTTTTATTTTTATTTTTTATTTTGTTAATGTTTCTTTTAGTTCTCTTACCATAACAACAAACTATCATATTCGTGTTTTTCAAAATATATTTTTTCCGTGAAAAATATATTATAATTCATTTTTAAACACTTGTAATCAATGATTTAAAACCTAAATTTAAAGATATTTTTTTTTCCCACTTTAAGAATCAATAAAAAATAGTTTCAAGACCTAATAATCGGTAGGATCACATCCAAAGGTTTTGCAATATTTTCCTTAACTCCTGTGCAAAATATTTCTTAAAGCTAAAAATTTCAATTTTTTTTTCACAAAAAATTGTGTGCTATAAGCCAAAGTTAGAGTCATTCTATTCGCACCACATATTTCCTAAAATTAATTTAGGACATTTCCAAAATTTTGGACACCTATAAATCTCTTAGGGGGCCTCGCTATTAGTGATATTATTTTTCTATTTTTTTTTCAACTTAGGTACCCTATTAGTCGGCATAAACTCAGATTTCAGCTGATCTTTTACAATCAAAACTACATACCATATAAGTATTTTTATAGTCTAAACTACATGTCATATAAGTACTTGTACAAACTAAACAACCTATCATATTATAATATTAGTCGGCATAAACTTAGATTTCAACTGATATTTTATAATCTAAACTACCTATTATATATAAGTACTTTTATAGTCTGAACTATCTGCCATATAAGTACTTGTACAAGCTAAACTACCTATCATATTGTAACTACCTATCATGGTGGAATAAGTAATTTTGCATGATTCTAACGATAAGATGTAGTCCTCTATCTTGGTAACGTTAAAAGCCCCCAAAGCTAACACAATCAATGTCAAAAGCCTCCTGAGTAATTACTTACATAAGACAATCAATGTATAATGCTCGCACATCATGTAACAAATACCAGCAAAAATGAAGCTTATTGTTGTAAACGACTCAACGAAAACATGTAAAATTACTTGTAGTTCTCATAGCTTCATGCGAATTCAAATTCAAATTTGGATACTAATCCGCAGGAATCGTGAGGAAAATTCAAAACAGGAGTCGGATAGAGTTTTTGATGAAACGATGAGATTTGATGAGTACTTTTTTTTTAATTTTTTTTTAATATAACGGTATATTTTACACTAAAAAAGATGAGAGTTTTTTATGAAATGATGAGATTTGATGTGTAACTTAAAGTTCCATGTTAATTCTGGAAAAGTCAAGATAAAACATTTAATGACAGTCAGTGCAATTTTGTTTTCAAATTATGGACACTTTAATTGCTCTACTTATTAGACCCTACCAATGGCTGTGCAATACATTAGACCCATATTAAAACATGCGGATCATGATCCTCTTCCGAGCAAAAGGTGAGGATCCTCCTGACCAAGCCCATCGGGGCGTTGAAATTTTATCCAATGACTACAAACAGGGGCCCCCTCTAAAAGTTATAATAATTGTAGTCGTTGGATAAAATTTCAACGGTCCGATGAGTTTTGTCAGGAGGATCCTCATTAGGGATGGGCAAATACCCATCGGTTATGAGTAACCGCGGTTATCCGCCCATTTAAATTTGATGGTTACGGTTACGGGTAACCGTTTAGACAAATAAATCGTTATGGATATAACCGTTTACCCGTGAAATTTAAATGGACGGTTATGGGTATTACCCGTGGTTATAAACGGGTACCCATTTAACCGTTTATTTTAATATATGTAAAACTAAAAAAAAAAAAAAAATTAGTTTCTAACTAAGTTTAGTATCCCGAGATATATTTGATTATAAAGGGCCATATAATATATATATATATATATTTATGCCTCACTTGAGAGAAAAATATAAGTGATAGAATGAGCTAATGTTTAATATATGTGATTGAATGTGCTAAAGCATTAGTGTTCGACATTTTTGTTTTGGAGTCTTTTGGAGTTTTGACTAATTCAAGATAATGATTACCTTGAGTATTTAGAAACATGTTATTATTAGATGATGCGTACCTATATATATATATATATATATATTTAATTGGCCTCGAGTTTTCAATAAATATTTGACCCCAAAATTAGAAATCGATTAAATAGCTTGGATCAATGAACATATGTTTCTAAATAAAAATCCAAATATTTATCAAATTAGCCTATTAGCAGACTGATGCATACTTACATATATATATATATATATATGTATACAAGAATATTAATTAACCTACAACCATGCATAATTCTTGTAATAGATTGACCGTCAAATAATTGGGAGACATCGCATATATTCATAAATAATATTGTCGTTAATATAAAAATACATGTTAAATGTATTTATAACGGTATTTAATCTCACTTCATTTGCAGGGCATGGACTCCCTTGCTTCCGACTGGCATACCTATTTTTCGAACCCACCAAATTTGAGGTAAGCATAGACATTCAATGCATAACCTTATAATATCTTGAAGGGGAAGAAAATGCGAAATTAACCATTGACAAACTAGGCCTAACTAATAGTGTCGTCCCTGTGTAGGAGACGAATGTACATGTTCACAGAGGAACCTATGAAGCGGCACAGCAAATGTACCAGCAATTCATGCCAGATATATTGGAGCACTTACATAGAAACGGTGAACTCGCAAAGCTTCAATTTACTGGCCATTGTCTTGGAGGAAGCATTGCTCTTTTAGTCCACATGATGCTCCTCACTAGGAAGCTTGTGAAACCCTCTACTCTTCTGCCGGTTGTCACATTTGGATCACCATTTGTGTTCTGCGGAGGCCACAAGTTACTTGATCAACTAGGGTTGGATGCGAATAATCACATCCATTGTGTGATGATGCATAGAGATGTTGTCCCTAGAGCTTTCTCCTGCAACTACCCCAACCATGTGGCTACACTCCTCAAGCGTTTAAATGGTTCATTTCAGTCACTCCCTTGCCTGATAAAAAATGTAAGTACCAGTACGATAACTTCATAGAAACGGGCGAACATTCCATCAATATTGCACCAATAACATGTCAATGACAAAACGTGCCCACAGGTCATTGATGTTATCGACAATATAAATAGTGCTAAAAGTCCGTCACCTAATAAAAGACGCACGTACTGCACTGAGAATATTGTTTAACTCATAGAATCCTCCACATTAATAAATCGCTTTTTCTGATGTATATGTTTTTATGCAGAAGACGTTGTACGGAATCGGCAAACTATTCATTCTTCAACCTGATGAAAGGTTATCTCCTCCACACCCTCTATTCCCGATGGGAGCGCCCTCTATGTCCTGGACAACACGCAATCTGGTTTCTCTTTAGATATCTTTAGGGCCTTCTTGAACTCCCCACATCCACTAGAAACCCTTGGTGATCCTACAGCTTATGGTTCAGAAGGTACAATCTTACGTGACCACGATTCAAACAACTATCTAAAGGATATCAATAAGATCCTACGGAAACACACAAGGATGGTTGTGAGGAAAGTGAGGAAGCAGCGGAATCTCCTGTGGCATCTGCTCACTTCACCATCTCCACACCAGTCGAACAATGAAGATGAGAGTGGTCCGAAGAGAGAAACAAGTTACTAACAAGATCATACAGAGGAATTTCACATTCTTCTTGTATTCTCTCTCTCTCCTTTGATTTCCCCTTCACGAAACTTACTGATCCAATACTCTTAATATGGTTATGGTATCATTTGCCTAAGTTGATCGATCTTGGTTTCGTTCATCGTCTAATATCATGTTGATTTACACTCAGTAATAATTAATCTAGTAAGTTAAACCATAATTATTGGCAGAATATTCATCTTAATTAGCCCGAAAACAAACTGGTAATGTATAAGTACTGAATCTGAAACAAAAGCAAGCCTACAGCACCACCAAAATCGAGTGATATATATAATGTGGGATATATAAATAAAGCACAACTTACAGTTCAAAATATTGAGGCACGAATTTAATCTGCAGACAACTACCGATCATTTCAAGCAAACATTGATGACATCGGAGAATGCCTGCCTCCGGCAGCAGAAACTCTTGTGCTTCGAAGGAAAACGAAGCCCGAAAATTGAATCGTTGATGTTAGAATCGAAACAAAGTCCATTACCAAAACCCCGAATTCCTCGTGTACTTGAATGCTCTTCCTAAGAAATGCTACAGTCAGCACCGTCGACATGGCATCCTTCAATCTAGCCATTTTCTGCTTCCTAAGCTTAAGCTCTCAAGCTGTTCTTTCTCTGTGATGACAAAACTTAGATTTCATATGATGTTACATCAAACAGTGATTATGTTATGCCCGTACTATTACAGTTGTATCAAATTAATAACATATGTACGAAGTTAAATTACTGATGTACCCTTTGGTTTTACCACCTGAGATGTGAACTTCCTTTTTAATTTTTTCGGGGTTTGCATGATGCATGGGTACAAAAGTTCAAACGCTGTTGTTTTCGAGATCAAAGCACTCATTTTGTGTATGATTTTTATGTGAAATCTTTTTTCAGTTTGTCAAACACAAAAACAAAACTTTTCTCTACATGTATAATAACACGTAGCATACTGCTTCGTATTCGAAGAATGCTGAAAAAAAATTTTATTTCTATAATTTCTATTATTGATTGACACGTATTAAATTTATGACAACAAAATTAAAAATGGTCAAGTTTATTAAAATGTATAAAGTAATGATAGAGATCGCTAAAGTAATTGGCCGAGTAGCATGTCAGAGAAACAAAACGTTGAAAAAAGATGATGACATTGTGGACTCATCCTTTGGTACATGTAGGCTTATGTGTGCTGTCCGTACAGCAATTTCGAATAACTTGCTTGAAAAATGTCGACACTCGATGCACCCCTTTTACTTTACGCCAAACCTATTATTCATTTTGTATTTATTTGGTAAGGAGAAAATTATGGACAAATTAAGAGAGCAACGCTCCTTGTCCTTGCCGAAGGGACGGGCAGAGTGACGATCCGAGAGTGGATTCACCGCCAACAGGCCTAGCCCATATGGGTCATGAGACATGACGTCATTCTCGCCTTCCTCCTGTTTATCACTGGTAGTCCATTGTGAGCGCGGCATGCATTTTTTATTTGTTTCGTAACTAACACATATTTGGTCTTGTTACCATCTCCTTTCAGTCAAGCTACTTCGTTAGCTTGTACTGTATTCCTAAGAATCATTTTTTTCTTCTCCTTGTTGGCTGTGTGTTGATCGTTAATTATTTTCTTCGGTATGGTGTGCGTGAGTTCTACATCCTCTTATCCATTTTCCAGTACCAAAGCCAAACTTCATAATTCAGACACACCCATGGGCAACCAAATGTAACCTTCATTGATAACCTTCAAGCTCAAGTTACCGTATTCTCATGAACCAAGGATGAGAAAGCGTTTTTATTTTTCTTTGTGCATGACTTTGGAGAATTTCGATGACTTTAGAGAAAGCGTTTTTGTTAGCTTCATGATCGTGTTAGAAATTGGATATTTAGGGAATGATTGAGAACAAAAGGTAAGGAAGAACAAAAAGAATTTTTCAGAGAATTTCAATGACTGCAAAATATGGCAGCGGCACTAAGATTTCATTCGTTGTAATTTTTTCAGGAACATTCTTCCTACTTATCTGCAGGTATTGCGGATGGTACACGTCCTTCAAATGGACAGCTGGATATATGAATCATAGCCGTTACATCTGTTGTTTGAAAACTAGAATCCTATGCTTCATTCCTTCACAAACTAGCCGTTACAGCTTTTTAAGTTCCTTTTGGTCCTGCCTTCGAACCTTCAAGTCTGCAATATAGCTTACATTTCAACAGATTGGGGTGGTTCTAGCTCATCTGGATCTGCAAGGGATTGTATCCTGCTAGCTGCTTGTGAAGCATACGAGACTCTTCCGCAGAGTGCTGAATTTCCTGCTGATGTGTTTACTTCTTGTCTCAGAACTCTTCCACAGAGTTCTGTTTCAATTTTGTGATTCTTGTTATTTGTTGTGAATAATGTTATTGATAGCTTCTGCATTGCTTCGTTTGCTAGAAGCTTGTCACTGCATTTTCTTCAATTCAAGGTCATAAACCTGGGGTGCGAAGTTTGAATGCTGTTGTGGATTGGCAACAACAATCTGGATATCTGGCACTTCTTTCTTTATGATGTAAAGATTACATTTTCTGCAGTCTGCTCCTCAAATTCACTAGGGTCAACTTGCAGCCGGTTTTGTCGACGGTTCTGTCCGACTTTATGATGTGCGAACTCCTGAAATGTAAGCTCATCATATCTTCTTCTGGCAAGACCAAAAATATGGGTTATGATATTTTTGAAAGTGTTGCAACTTTTAGAAAAGATAAGTTACAAATAGTTACGTTTGCTTACCTAGATGCACAATTTCTTTATATGTTTACAAATGATAAGCTCTTCATTTCTGCTTCTGTCACTATACGTTTGTCCCACTATACGTAAACATTAAACATGATGATATGCTATGTAGCTGGTTGTAGCTCTTCATTTCTAGCCTTCCATCCCTACGAATCGCTGCTTGTAGCTGGTGCTGCAGATGCTTTTGCATTCATTTATGCTGATGACAACTCTAATTCTACCCTTATGGTTTGATAAGGACTTCTTTTATATTGGAAGGCAGTGCAAGTGGACAGACTGCAATTGCAATCTTGCTGTTGCTGATCACTCGGTGCATCTGGACCGTCATGATATAAAATTCCACTGCCCCAATTCTTCTTCGACGTCAATGGGTGTATCTGGAAGCATTGGTAGGTGACGATTTAGTGGTGTTGATAGTGAGGTTGTACACTGGGTGTCATGACATAATCTCATTAAGGAACGCATATCATGGCAGCGCTGATGGCACCATGGGGGCTACTGCCTAGGCCAATTGGGATTTTATCAGTACCACGACTTCTGGTGATGGTTGCTTAAGTAGTTATTGGTGATCGTGAGCTGAAGACACCTGCAGAGACCGAAACTGTACATGCAATGGACAAGATGAAAGGTTCGTGTTAAGCTCTTCAATTCTCAATTCGTGCTTTGATGCTACCTCATCTGCAAATTTATCTGTACTTTGTTTTTCCTTTTATTATTGAGATCAGGGAGTCGCGATTGGCAAAGGTCTTCTATAGAAATGTTTTCGGAATCACACCTCCGCGGTGCTTCACTAATGAAGATGCAGGTACACATTCTTGTCCACCATCTTAGCAATCATAACAAACTGGTGACTGACGTGTAATTTCAAACATTTCTAGCAACTTTGTTGCTTTTGTTTTTCCCGGCTGCAGATTTTCTTGCTGATACAATGGACTACACAGATGTCGAAAATTTGAAGGCTCAAATTTAATTGTAGATATAGTGTCTAATTATCACTCACCAATCGGTCCAAGTAACAATGACCTGTTATCTTTTGGAAACATATCAATAAGTTTAGGTTTATGCTTCAATAATTCGCTATGATCTTGTAACACGAAGAGTCAACAACTCGTCGTCCCTCGCTCACCACGTATCCTGGCTCTTGCTTGGTTTCTGTCTTATGACCTTATGAATATTTGAGGGGTGTCTCTCTCCATTTGAATATAATGCATACGTTAAAATTTTAGTTTATGTACAATTTCCTGAGCATTGCCATAAGTATGTTCAGTTACGCTTCTGCACAGCAATGGCATGCACTTAATTTACACTTCCGGCCTCTCTGGCTTCCTCCACTCTTAGGCCCAATGACATCTCCAAAGAGCGCCTTCGTGTCCGAAGATTTCACGCCGATTGCTCCATAAGTAGGGATGGGTAAATACCCATTGGTTATGGGTACCCGCGGTTATCCGCCTTTTTAAATCTGACGGTTACGGTTATGGGTAACTATTTAGATAAATAAATGACTATGGGTATAACCGTTTACTCGTGAAATTTAAATGAGCGGTTATTGGTATTACCCGCGGTTATAAACGGGTACCCATGTAATCGTTTATTTTAATATATGTAAAACTAAAAAAATAAAATAAAATAATTAGTTTCTAACTAGGTTTAGTATCTCGAGATATATTTGGTTATAAAGGGCCATATTATATATATATTTATGCCTCACTTGAGAGAAAAATATAGTTGATAGAACGGACTAATGTTTAATATATGTGATTGAATATACTAAAGGATTAGAGTGTTCGACAGTTTTGTTTTGGAGTCTTTTAGAGCTTTAACCAATTCAAGATAATGACTACCTTGAGCATTTAGAAACATGTTATTATTAGATGATGCGTGTAACACCCCGGGCCCGAAATATGTTTTATTTCAGAAAATAAGTACATTGGTGATAGGCCTAAACTAAATTCTTGTTTAGTTAACATACCATTAATCCCAACTAAATACTTTATTCTCATGAACCCTCACAATAAATTTATAACCAACATTTAATTATCAAAGCATAAGGATAAAACTCAAGTTATTAACCCAAACTCCCTTCTCTTAGCACAATCGTTCAACAAAAGATTTACCTCAATTAATTAGCTACCACTTAACGTGTTTCTTTATTTATAGACCTTGTTTCCATCCATGGTCCACAATCACAATTTCTATATCAAATGCACTTTTTCTTTTCACACTTTGTCACCGCCTTCCTTTATAGATCAAATCTCATTCCAATTATTTATTCTCAAAGTATTTAATCTCACTTATTTTATGGCTGCATCTAACGTCTCATTAGACTGCATACGTACCCTAAATAGGGATCAAACCATTCGTAGTTCACATTTTCAAAAATGCAAACAAAACCCGAATATATTCATTTAGTCCAACATATACCACAATCGTATTGATATTTAAACCATAGCAGTTAGGTCTCAAAAGCATAATTATAATAATGAAATTCGCATCAAAACACAATGTTGGCTCCCTGGTCGTGCGCCGCCGCGGGTGACAGTCGGCCGCCCCAGCTCGCTGGAAAACTCAACTATTTCTAAAAATTCTCAAAAATTACAGAAATGAAGATCTCAAGGAGTTGAGCAAACTTTATACATGCGGCTAAGTCCAATTTGACCTGGAAATGCTCCAATTTGCCTCGAACCCGCCGGAAACCCTATAAATGGGTGTCCTCGATTCATCATCTCTGGTGTTCTACCGCCCATACAATTGTTTGGGCTTTGTTTCAGACCTCAAAGGTAGTCTCATGGTGGTGGTAATTGAACCAAATCATTTCAAATTTGGTGGCTTCCGAGCAAGAAGGGTCGCGGCACCCATGGGTGTGTTTTTCCCAAATGCAAGGCCAAAATTCATGATTTTTGGGGTGTAATAGGGAGATGGAAGGTCGTGGAGGGATTTCCAAGTGGTTTCTTGAAACAATTCACCAGAAAAATGGGTGAAAACCTGGCTGAAACATGCATGGGCGCTGACCGGGTCGGGTCACCAAGGCCCGGGTCCCGATCCCCCATGTCTCTTTTCTTTCCTTTCTCCTCCCCGTTCTCTCTCCCCATTGGTCACCCTCCTTTCTATTCTTTTCTTTTAATCACAACCATATCATTTATTTTTCTCTTCAATCACAACCACACATGTGGCAACTCATGGCTCCAGATTTCTGGAGCCTTCTAAAGGGAAATAAAATTACCAAAATAACCTTGATTTTAAACGTTAATAACTCTTTTGTTATAACTCCGTTTCAAGAACAGAGTGCGCTTATGCGTTCGTGAAATCAGGCTCTATTCAAAAATATAAATTGTGACCTCAAAGGTCTACAGATTTTAAATAGTTAATTTCCAAACTTTAAACCTTGTAAGCAGTTTAATTTAAAACTGAACTCAAATAAATTAATATAAATTCTTGAAAAATAATATAAACTCTCGATACCACAAATATGTATTTTATAATAATTCCCGGAACAAAACTTTACGATGTTCCCAATTTTATCTTTGGGACCGTACATCGATTCAATTTCGATTTTCTTCACATATTCACAATTATGAATATAAAATTCATATATTTAAAATTTCAGGGTATTACAATGCGTACCTATATATATTATCAGAGTTGTTAGAGATTGAAGTGAAACGGGAGCCATGTATTATTCTGTTTATGTGGGCATTCACACCAATTTCACAATAGAAATCATTACTTGAGTATTTATAATCTCAACAACTAATAATGTTAGTGAGAAACAATTCAAGAATTAATTACAAAAAACAAAAAGGCACAACTTTGTATTACTTGTAGGGCAAGTAACCCCATTATTTTTCTTAAAAAAGGCACAAGGTACGGAGAAATATCATCATAGTAATTCCCAAGCCTATCTTTTCTCTTTATGCAGTTGCATCCCTCTCTCTCTCATTTAGTTAAATTTAGGCCACAATACATTGTTAAACACGCTCCTGACATTGAGCTAAGGAACTGAATGCTTGTTTACTATAAAGTTGTTCACAATATTCATCAAGCAATCCAAGTAATCTATATAACATGGTTTCAATTTCAATATTTTTTCAGCAATGATTGCATGAAACATTCACCATGAAGTATGAACTCTAATTTTACGTTTTTTTTTCAAACTATAGAATCAGCTTAAATTTATTGTTCTTATAATTGTGGTGAATTGAATATGCGTGAACAAGAGAAGAAAAAAAAAAGGGATTTTTCAAACCCTACATGCATAGGAGCCACAGCCTGAAGCCACGCTGCCCGAGCCACCAAGTCGTTCTTACTCCAAAACTCTAAGGTCCAAAACAAAGCCGTTTTGCATCACCTTTCTTACGGACCTGGGTTGCCTGCAGTCGACTTGCAACCCAATTGGGCATATGCACCAAACCGTCCCACTTGTTTTTTTTTTCTTTTGGGCCTTGTTTTATTTTTGGCTCATATGAAATACCAAGCGCATGGGTTATGCCTTATTTTTCACTTTTCCTTCTTAGCCCAATAATTGGGTATATAATCTGTTAACCCATTTACTTCTCCTTTGTTGCCCAGCAACCCAACAACCACTCTTTTGGGCCTGCAAGCCACGACAACCTCATATTTTGGGTCGTTACTCATTCTTTTCACACATAGGTCCCGAAGTTATTCTCTTTCACTACATATGTATATTGTGTTTGTTTGCAGGTATCATGAACCTAGAGTTCGTACTTAAACTTGAACTTGAACTTGAAGTTTTGAAAATAAGTGCCATAGAAATTCGAAGTTTCATAAAACAATACACCTGTAAAAATCTGAAGTTCTTGTAGGTGATTTGTTAGGATTACATGTAGATGATGCTTTTAAAAACAATTGTAAAATTTAGTTTGTGCAAATTACTTTATTGTCCATAATTTTATTTTGTGGTAGAAGACAAAAATGTTTTTTCACCCTCTTATTGTTGACAAAAAAAGTTTCATTAATATGTGGTTTAAATTAACTTCTTCCTTACAAATCTGTTATGTGTAAATAAACTAACTTGAAATAAGTCCAATTTTATGGAAAGAGATCCTCTCCGGATCCCTTCCACCAAATTCACCCAATCAATCAATATAGGCCCTTGAAATTTGATCCAACGACTACAAATAGGGGATCCCTTTAAAAGTTATAACTGCTTTAGCTGTTGGACTAAATTTCAAGGGTCCGAATTAGGTGATTGGGTGGATTTGGTGGAAGAAATCCGGAAAGGATCCCTTTCCCAATTTTATGGCCTAACAATTAGATTAGTCCAATTTTTAGTTATTTTTTTATTTAGGTCCATGAATAGGACTCCATATGTCAGCACATTTTGTTGTTAGGTTGATACTTTGCATTGTGATTACTATTTTACTCTACTATAGCCATTCAATGGAAAAAGTAAAAAAAAAAAAAAAAATGATACGATCGGTAGTTTTCTAGGTATTCTGTTCCAGAATAATCGCTATAAAGTTAGCGACTAATACCAGAAACAATCGCTATCTTCATACCGATCCCTCCCTTTTCAATTTTTTTCTTCAGTTTTTTATTTTTATTTTTTATTTTGTTAATGTTTCTTTTAGTTCTCTTACCATAACAACAAACTATCACATTCATGTTTTTCAAAATATATTATAATTCATTTTTAAACACTTGTAATCAATGATTTAAAACCTAAATTTAAAGATATTTTTTTTTTATTTTCCCACTTTAAGAATCAATAAAAAAATAGTTTCAAGACCTAATAATCGGTAGGATCACATCTAATAATCATGTAACAAATACTAGCAAAAATGAAGCTTACTGTTGTAAACGACTCAACGAAAACATGTAAAATTACTTGTAGTTCTCATAGCTTCATGCGAATTCAAATTCAAATTTGGATACTAATCCGCAGGAATCGTGAGGAAAATTCAAAACAGGAGTCGGATAGAGTTTTTGATGAAACAATGAGATTTGATGAGTACTTTTTTTTTAATATAACGGTATATTTTACACTAAAAAAGATGAGAGTTTTTTATGAAATGATGAGATTTGATGTGTAACTTAAAGTTCCATGTTAATTCTGGAAAAGTCAAGATAAAACATTTAACGACAGTCAGTGCAATTTTGTTTTCAAATTATGGACACTTTAATTGCTCTACTTATTAGACCCTACCAATGACTGTACAATACATTAGACCCATATTAAAACATGCGGATCATGATCCTCTCCCGAGCAAAGGGTGAGGATCCTCCTGACCAAGCTCATCGGGGCGTTGAAATTTTATCCAATGACTACAAACAGGGGCCCCCTCTAAAAGTTATAATAATTGTAGTCGTTGGATAAAATTTCAACGTTCCGATGAGTTTTGTCAGGAGGATCCTCATTAGGGATGGGCAAATACCCATCGGTTATGAGTAACCGTGGTTATCCGCCCATTTAAATTTGATGGTTACGGTTACGGGTAACCGTTTAGATAAATAAATCGTTATAGGTATAACCGTTTACTTGTGAAATTTAAATGGACGGTTATGGGTATTACCCGTGGTTATAAACGGGTACCCATTTAACCGTTTATTTTAATATATGTAAAACTATAAAAAAAAAAAAAAAATTAGTTTCTAACTAAGTTTAGTATCCCGAGATATATTTGATTATAAAGGGCCATATAATATATATATATATATATATATATATTTATGCCTCACTTGAGAGAAAAATATAAGTGATAGAATGAGCTAATGTTTAATATATGTGATTGAATGTGCTAAAACATTAGTGTTCGACATTTTTGTTTTGGAGTTTTTTGGAGTTTTGACTAATTCAAGATAATGATTACTTTGAGTATTTAGAAACATGTTATTATTAGATGATGCGTACCTATATATATATATATATATATTTAATTGGCCTCGAGTTTTCAATAAATATTTGACCCCAAAATTAGAAATCGATTAAATGGCTTGGATCAATGAACATATGTTTCTAAATAAAAATCCAAATATTTATCAAATTAGCCTATTAGCAGACTGATGCATACTTACATATATATATATATATATATGTATACAAGAATATTAATTAACCTACAACCATGCATAATTCTTGTAATAGAGTGACCGTCAAATAATTGGGAGACATCGCATATATTCATAAATAATATTGTCGTTAATATAAAAATACATGTTAAATGTATTTATAACGGTATTTAATAGTTAGAAAAAAGAAAATTATGACAAATTTCTTATTAATTTTCAAGTTGTTAAAAAAATAGGTAGACGGGTAAAAAAAAAAAAAGTAAATGGGTACGTGGTTATGAGTATGCGGTTATGGGTAATCGTTTATAAACGGTTATAGGTATGGGTATATCCGTTTATGTAAATACCCAATGGGTAAACGGTTATGTGGGTAAAAGCTTAAATGGTTATGGGTAAATAACTGCGGTTACCCGCCCGCCATAACCGATGCCCATCCCTACCCATAAGCGCTTGGTTTATGAAATTCCATAGAACCAAATATACAGGAGAAATGGAATGAAATGAAAACGGTTTTATGGTATTCAAATGAAGGGCTTTTATGCAATTAACTAATATTCAGGATCATATTGAGTTTAGGTTTTTATTAGAGAAATTATTTCTGCTCATTTTTTCACCTCTTGCATCCTTTTTTTCGGAGAAATTTTTTATTATGATGGGAACATGGGCAATATACCACATGTTTGTATATAAGTGGTGAGAAATTTTACTTTTTAAGTTATTAACTTTTTAAAACACATATCCCTTCATTTGTATAATGACACGTGGTGTACCACCTCGTGTGCCGGTCACACTGAAAAATCTCTTCTTTTTTGAGACCACTGTTAAATAAATTAAAGGAGAATCAAAATCCATAATAAAGAATAAATGAGCCATTAAGTAAAATTGAAAATAGGATACGTAGAAATCATATTTATTTTGTTGTAAGCCTTTATGTGAATGTAAGTATTGTAAGAGGCCTATATCGGATTACAAAATATTAATAGTGTTTTAACGGTTAAATCTTAGTTTGTTGTGTTTTTAAACACATATCTGACAGTTAAAAAGTCTAGAATAAATACTCTAATACAAAAGTGTCAGCAGGATAAAAACCTTCTTTTCTTTTCCTGCAGTGGTGTGATGCACAAAGCAATGAGGAAAAAGTTGGACATGGAGAAAGGTGATGGTAAAGTCATTGCGTTCGGATCGTTTCAACATCTTTTATACATTGTATATAAAACTGCAGACTTGTAGGTCAACCTTTATCCTTTTGGCTTTTGAGGAGCTTTTATAGTGGTTGGTTTGGTTGTCCTTGAGAGAGAGAGAGAGGGAGAGAGTGTGTGTGTGTGTGTGAGTGAAGGATGGCACCGAGCCTTTGTCTACCTCACTTTGATTCTTGTATGACCCCTTGAAATGCCCTTGTACTTATTCGAATGCTGCACTGCATGTTTGTTGTGTATCGTGGATGGCTCAGTTTATGCAGCAATTTGACCTCGATGCATCGCAGCAATCCATGAATTAAATTAACTTCACAGCAGATTATGTACAAAATTAAGAGAGTTGTACATCCCCAAATGTAATGTTATTTAGTTGGAAATTGGAACTTTGCACGTTTTGAAAAAAAATACTTTTAAATTAAAAATTAGTTAAATTATTCGTAAACGTATGTGTCAATATCAGAACTAAGTTTAAAATTCTTAGAATTTGAGGTTAACTATTCAAACTTCGCGCGAGCTGAAGGGAAAGTATTTTTAAATTAAAATTAGTTGAGTCATCCATAACGTATGCATCACGATCTGAAAGGAAAGTATTTTTAAATTAAAATTAGTTGAGTCATCCATAACGTATGCATCAATATTGGAAATAAGCCTTAAATTCTTAGAATTTGAGGTAAACCATTCAATGGGGCTTTATGCTTCTCTGTATATGCTCTGAGGGTTTTCGATTTGAATGGCATTGGGGGGGATTTGATGGCCTCCCGGTTTTCGCAATCCTCGGTGGTGGTGGTCTCCAGCCAGTTGGACGACTGCGCCTCCAGCCACGATGACGGAGATTTGAGCTCGCAGAGAAGGGAATCAGAAACTGCCAGTAGTAGCTATGGAAATGCCACCGCTACCACCGTCACAAGCTTGGCCTACTTGCCCCAAACCACTGTATTGTGTGAACTTCGGCACAATGCTTTCGAGGCTTGCGTGCCCACCGGACCATCGGAATGGCGGCCTAAAGACCGAGTAAGCCCCTTTTTTCAGTACATGCTCTTCGTATTTCTGAAACTGAAATCTGTAGATAAAATCCCAGCAATTCAAATTAAAGTTGTTATGAAAAATTGTTAATTTGTTTATGTAAAAATCAGGTATTTGTATTGTGGCTAGGAAGTTTTAACATTCCCTCGCTAATTTTGTTCTTTTGAATTTGTAATCATCACATACTTTGGTGGTACAACCCAACAACTTGGTTTTGAATTTGGTTTCGATCAATGGGTTGTTTGAATAATTCCATTTTTAGTTTGATAGGAAAGAAAAGTTTGTCAATTTCTCATATTTAGGTTTCGATCAATGGGAAGTGACTTTCACACTCCCAGATTTCTCCTTCTGCACTCCTCAACAAAAAACCAAAGTGTATACGTCATGTGGTCTCGAAGAAAGTGATAACTGAACAATTCTTAAAAAGGAGTAATCACTCAAGAAACCACCTTGTACGCAATTCATTTTCCAGTCATATCCGGCTGGAAGCTGCTGATTGTAAGGACAGGTTTTTCTTTTTCCTGCCCTCTTAATGGCCAGGTTCCTTTCAGCTGGCTATTACCACTAGTTTTTGTTGCTGTGTGATCCATTCAAACCTCCCACAGATACGTGACATTTTCTTTTTGCAATTTGTTACAGAAGGATGTGTGGCTATCCTGAGAATTTAAACCACCATTACTTGTGTGATGTATCACATGACAGGCAGAATTAGTACAATGGTTGGTGAACTTTGATTCGAGAAAAATGATTTTGTACGGTTTTGGAATGTCTATGATCAATCCCATGTTCTTGACTCTATTATTGAGACTAATAAAGGACACAACTTCTGCTTTTATCTTTGTTTCCAAATTTTCACTGCGCAAACCATTAGAAATTTTGAAGACTTTTCTTATGCAGTTTTACCAGTGATCATAAGTTGGTTAGGGTTAGTAATGGAAGTCACACAGATAGCCTAGGTGCCCCTTGCGGTCTAGCCTGTGGGTGACTTTGGTGGTACTGTCAATGTTGGTTGAACTATTATCTGAGGAAAACCTGATCTTTATATAGGATTTTAGAATTTAGACACTAATTTCTGTTGTAGAATTGCTAATTTAGGTTTTTTGTTATGAACTTTCAACCCTATTCTTGAACGACGGCATTGAAGGAATTCTTAAATATAACTGTTTCCTTTAAAAAATACAGCTACAATATTCTTTCCGGGGATGGCCAAAGCTTAAAGTAATTCTTACTCGGAGCTATTCGATTTGTTGATCTTAGTTTCTTGTTTTTGTTCCGACTGAAGACGCTCACAATATTGTACTCGTTAATTTGTGCTTATTTTGGTTTAACTTTCAACTTCTTTGCAGATGAAGACGGGATGTGTAGCTCTGGTATTATGTTTAAACATTAGCGTTGATCCGCCCGATGTAATTAAGATATCTCCCTGTGCCAGAATGGAGTGCTGGATAGGTGCTTTTACACTGCTGATTTTTACTCTTGCTTTAGTTTGTTGGTAGTGTATTGGTTATTAATTCTGTTCTTTAACCGTTTGGGTTGTCTTATTGAGTTTCTTACTTGTTGGACTTGGTGTTGAGTGCGTGAGTTCTAGATTCTCTAATTCATTTTCAATACCAAAGCACCCTTGGCATGCTATGGCTAATAATTCTACAGTCCATGACGTAAAAGATTGATTTAAGTTTCACTAAATATGACATATTCCTTAGTGGAGTTTGAATTGATCTTTTGTTAAAATCTTCTTGTACCCATTATTAAATATAATGGTAAATACATGTTGCCAAGAGGGAATGATACACAGTTGTGGGGTCTACAAGCATTATAACTTAGACACAACCAAACACTTTTACTTTTATTATCCCTTTGGCAACGTAATGTTTTTGGATATTATATTTTTTTTGTTTGTCAAGTTTACCATGCTGTTAACATTTTTATTCTGTGTTCAGATCCATTTGCTATGGCTCCACAAAAAGCTCTTGAAACAATTGGTAAAACCTTGAGTCAACAGTACGAAAGGTGGCAACCAAGGGTGAGACAGTTTTTGTTTACTTTGTGCATGCTGTTAATTTTGTTGTCTAAAATTAACTTTTAATTTTGTTTGATAATATGCAACCAGGCTCGCTACAAGGTTCAGCTTGATCCTACAGTAGAAGAAGTGAAGAAACTTTGTAATACATGCCGCAAATATACCAAGTCTGAGAGAGTTCTTTTCCATTATAATGGACATGGTGTACCCAAGCCAACTGCTAATGGTGAAATTTGGCTCTTTAATAAGGTTTTTACCAATTTGAAGCCTGCTGTTTTGTTCCTTACTATCTTTAAATAATGTTTTGTAGTTCTGATTTAGTTTTTATTGGGTGCAGAGTTATACACAGTATATCCCCTTGCCAATTAGTGACCTCGATTCCTGGTTGAAGACACCTTCAATATATGTGTTTGATTGTTCTGCTGCTGGGCTGATAGTCAATTCTTTCGTTAAGGTATCCTACAGTGCAGTTATGAATGTTTATGTAAATTTGATATTTTAGGTTTCCAAGATGTCTGAACTGGTATTATTATTTCGTATAGACTTCAATGTAATAGTTGGATTTTTTTTTGGTTAGCTTTATGATTGGGGTGGCTCTAGCTCATCTGGATCTGCAAGGGATTGTATCCTGCTAGCGGCTTGTGAAGCACATGAGACTCTTCCACAGAGTGCTGAATTTCCTGCTGATGTGTTTACTTCTTGCCTCACAACTCCCATCAAGACGGCATTAAGATGGTGAAGCTTGTTCTCCTTGTTTTGTTACAAGAAGTGATTATTGGTCTTAAGTTTTGTCTACTGTTAGGAGTTGTACTTCATCCACTAGGCTGTTTGTACAATTACTGTCATTGATTATAATTTCTCATGCTTTCACTTTTTGTTTCTCTCTTTGTTATGTTCTAGTGTTCTATATGTTTCTACTTATTGGATTGTTATGTATTCTCTCAGGTTCTGCACACGATCATTACTTCATGAGTCTCTTGATTATTCGCTAATAGATAAAATCCCTGGCTGTCAAAATGACCGGAAAACGCTTTTGGGCGAGTTGAATTGGATTTTTACTGCGGTCACTGATATGATTGCATGGAATGTTCTCCCTCACGGTAGTTTTTTTTTTCTTTTCTGCTGTACCGTTATCTAATGTTTTTGAACTGGATGTTCATTTATGTCTGCTTTGGTGACAGTACATCGATGTAATACTCAGTTCTGTGTTGCAGATCTTTTCCAGAGACTGTTCAGACAAGACCTGCTAGTTGCCAGCCTTTTTCGTAATTTTTTACTTGCTGAGCGAATTATGCGATCTGCAAATTGCTCTCCGATCTCTCACCCACAGTTGCCTCCAACCCATCAGCATCATATGTGGTACTAAAGGAAAGAATTTTTCAGTCATGCTTCATATGTTGGTTAAATCAATTGTCACCTCTTTTGCTTATGCTAACTGCAGGGATGCATGGGACATGGCTGCTGAGATATGCCTTTCTCAGCTTCCAGTATTGGTTGAGGATCCTAATGCGGAGTTCCAGGTGTGCTTCTGGGTTCTTTTTATGCAAGTTTGTTGCATTTTTTATTTTATGCAGTTAGGTTCCTCACAGTGTTATGTGGAATTAGATATTTGTATAACCTTCCTGTTTTGTATTTTTGGGGCATGCCTGACATTCACTTTATTCAAGCCAAGCCCATTTTTCACTGAGCAGTTGACTGCTTTTGAGGTATGGCTTGACCATGGGTCTGAAAACAAGAAACCACCAGAGCAATTGCCTATTGTTCTTCAGGTATGATATTATACTTATCACTTTTTAGTTTGGTACTAAAGCATTCTGGGATATAGGTATTATGTATGCTTTCTTTCTTTATATCATGTCTAATTGATTTTGTTTTTAAAGTTGGCTGAAAATAGTAATCTTGAGGTCGTTTGTATCCTGTTTGAGACAATTGATATAAAGTTCCTTAATTAGGTGTATTTGGTAACAGTACCTTATTCGTAAACCCAGCTGTGAAATAACTGGGAAAAATTACATGGTAGTCCTAGGGAGTATTGGTTGAGTTCATTTCTATTGAGATGATAACAGAGTAGTGCCATAGACTGTAAGTTGTGGTGGTGTAATTTGGCTTGAAGAGCGGTTCTACTTTTCTTCGTTATGTTGATTCAACTTGCTGGTTTGTTATTCATTCACGTATCATTGTATTAAGTTCATTCTCTGCGCTTTTTTTTTTCTTTTTTTTTTTTCTTCTTCTGTTTCTTAATAATCCCTGACTGAATAACATCTGTATTTAAGGTATTACGCAGTCAATGCCACCGATTTCGAGCTCTGGTTCTTCTTGGAAGATTCCTTGATATGGGACCCTGGGCTGTAGATCTGGTATGTGTTGTCATTTGAAAATGTTCTGTCTTGTTATCTCTATGTTGGTTGAGAGCAATATTTTGATGTTCTTTAAAAATTTCACATTTCTGTTTTCTAGGGCTTGTCTGTTGGGATTTTTCCGTATGTTCTGAAGCTGTTGCAAACGACACCTGAACTACGACAAATTCTTGTATTTATATGGACAAAAATTCTTGCTCTTGATAAGGCATGCCTAGATTACTGCAGCACATTCTTTCTCCAGATGTTTATAATTGCTATCATTGTGACATGCTCTTAATAAGAATTTGGTACTGTCATATACTATCTTGATAACTGCTTCTAATCTTAGAATTTGGTACTGTTACATACTATCTTAATACCTGCTTCTAATCTTAGGCATCAATGTCTCCATATCAAAACTCTTTGTCACCGACAATTTGTGAAGCATGTGCTTCTTTGCTTTATTCCTGATGGGTCATGAACTTAAGATCTATTTTCAATCCATTTTTTTGTTTATAAGTTCCCTTCTGGTGCCATATGCCTGCCCCTTTCAGTTCCTCAGTACCACAGTAGTAATCACACATTTTTTTTTTTTTGGTGGAATCAGTCATGTCAGGTTGATCTAGTGAAGGATGGGGGTCATACATATTTCATTAGGTTTCTTGATAGTATGGAAGCATATCCAGAACAGCGTACAATGGCTGCTTTTGTTTTAGCTGTAATTGTCGATGGGCATAGACATGGGCAGGAGGCTTGTATTGAAGCAGGTTTGATACATGTTTGCTTGAAGCACCTTCAGGGTCCAACTCTAAATGATACACAGACAGAACCACTATTTCTTCAGTGGCTTTGCCTCTGTCTGGGAAAGCTGTGGGAGGATTTTACAGAGGCCCAAATACTTGGTTTGCAGGCAGATGCCCCTGCAATATGTGCTCCTCTACTTTCTGAGCCCCAACCAGAGGTAAACTTTGACTATATAGACTCTATTTTTAACCAATGACATTTTTGGGCTATGTAACCTAGTCACTGAGATTGTTCTATTTCAGGTTAGAGCTTCTGCTGTTTTCGCACTGGGTACCCTGCTTGATGTGGGTTCAGGCTCATGTAGAGATGGCGTTTGTGGAGAAGAAGAATACGATGAAAAGATTAGAGCTGAAATTAGTATTGTTAGAAGTCTATTAAGTGTTGCTTCAGATGGCAGCCCTCTGGTCAGGGCTGAAGTTGCTGTTGGTATGTGATTAGCCATCTGATAATCAATTAAACATACTCGTTTGGTTGGAATTTTATTGCTTTTGGGTAATAAATATGCACTAGATTTTCTGTCACCAGTACATACCCTAGTGTTCTTTCCTTTCCTTCTTTCCCCTCATTCAAAACAACAGAGGGATTGTTTTACGGGGCCCTGAGATTTAATTGATCATCAAGAGATTTCTTGTAGGAAGTTGATTTGAGTAAACTTTATCTTCTTTACAGCACTGGGACGCTTTGCCTTTGGCCACAACAGGCACCTCAAGTCAATAGCTGCTGCATATTGGAAACCACAATCTAATTCCTTCCCCTCTTTGGCTCATATTAAAGGTAGTGTTGTTTCATCTCAAATTGATCCACTGTTGAGAGGGACCAATGATAACTCATTGGGTCGAGATGGGAGAGTCTCCACCAGCAGCCCTCTAGCGAGTTCTGGAATTATGCATGGATCACCGTTGTCTGACGATTCATCTCATCATTCTGATTCTGGAATATTAAATGATGGTGTGAGCAATGGTGTTGTCAACCACTCAACACCTAAACCCCTGGACAATGCAATGTATTCGCAGTGTGTATTGGCTATGTGTACCTTAGCCAAGGATCCATCTCCATGCATTGCAAGCCTTGGTAGGCGGGTTTTGGCCATTATAGGGATTGAACAAGTGGTGGCCAAACCCGTAAAGCCCACTGGTAACAGTGTTCGACCTGGTGAATCCATTACAGCAACTCCAACTCCCAGTTTTGGTGGATTAGCTCGGTCTTCTTCATGGTTAGATATGAATGGAGGTAACGATACGAGAATTACTTACTTTTTCTCCCAGTCATTGTCCTTTTTATTTATTGCAGGTTCTAACATTAGTATATTAAAACATCAATGGAGCTGGGGGGTAAAAAATATCTTGGAAGTTATTCTTTAACCTGACATTGAGCTCCATTTGATTTTGGTGATGTATGGTATTGCTAGTTAGTTTAATCTATCTATGCACTTCTAGTCTCTTTGTTTAGCAACCGATTTTTGACAGGTCACATGCCATTCCGAACTCCTCCTGTCAGCCCTCCTCGGCCAAATCACTTAGCTGGAATACGGAGAGTATGCTCTTTAGACTTCAGGCCTCATCTAATGAGTCCAGATTCTGGATTAGCGGATCCACTTTTAGGTTTTGGGGGAACTTCTGGAACCTCGGAACGCAGTTTTCTTCCTCAATCAACCATCTACAATTGGAGTTGCGGGCACTTTTCCAAGCCACTTCTCATTGTGGCAGATGACAGTAAAGAAGTACTAAGTAGAAGAGAGGAGAGAGAAAAATTTGCCTTGGAGCACATTGCTAAATGCCAGCACTTTTGTTGGTTTTCTTCTCTAATTCTTCCTTTTGCTATTTATCTTTTAGTTTTGTTTATCATTATATAGGCTTTTTTGTGGAATTAATGTATCTTCCATGTTTGTGGTCAGCTGTGAGCAAGCTTAATAATGAAATTGCTAGCTGGGACACCAAGTTTGAGACGGGTACAAAAACAATCTTGCTGAAACCATTTTCTCCTATTGTGGTCGCTGCAAACGAGAATGAGCAAATCAGGTGTGTAGGTTATCACTTTTTTAAAATTTCACCTTTTAATATTTATGTAATGTGTGGGTAATATTCATTCTATGTTTTCTTTATTCGTCACGATAAACTTTCATAGACAGAAACAGCTGTAATTGAAATAGTATCATATGAAATTGTCTTTTTCTTCAGTTGTTTAGTTTAGTTTTGTACGATTATTAATAGGTATCCTTTTAATATATGCATCAATATTTGATGAATGATGGAGGGTTGCTACCTTGTTTGAAAAATGAAATGGCCTCTCTTTGTCAAACTATGAGGTTTTGTTTGGGTTTTGGGTAACTATTGGGTGCATATGTATTCTTGTATGAGTGAATTTGGTTCATATTGCTAAGATTTATTGATTACCCTCAGTCTTTGACTATGTAGTCATGTTTATGTTTTGGTGGTTATTTCTTCATAGGGTGTGGAATTACCAAGAGCAGGAGGCTACCCTTCTCAACAGCTTCAATAATCATGATTTTCCTGACAAAGGAATCTCCAAGCTCTGCCTTGTCAATGAGCTTGATGACAGCTTGCTTCTTGCTGCTTCAAGTAATATTCTATACTACTGAAAAACTAGCTTCTTCATCAGGAAGGGCGCTATCATTGAACCTTTCTAAATAAGTTGCACCTTTTTGCGGTCATATAATTAGGTGATGGAAACATTCGAATTTGGAAAGATTACACTTTGAAGGGTCAACAGAGGCTTGTCACCGCATTTTCTTCAACTCAAGGTCATAAACCTGGGGTGCGAAGTTTGAATGCTGTTGTGGATTGGCAACAACAATCTGGATATCTGGTACTTCCTCTCTTTAAGATGTAATACGTTAGGGCTATAGGACAAGTTCTGTTTCATTTTGTGATTCTTGTTCTTTGTTGTGAATAATGTTTTGATTACTTCTGCATTGCTTCATTTGCTAGTATGCTTCTGGTGAACTATCACCCATTATGCTTTGGGATCTGGATAAAGAGCAGCTTATTAATTCTATTCCTTCTTCATCAGATTGTAGCATCTCAGCACTGGTGAGTATTTACCACCTCAACTTACATTCGACATCTGAATTTACAGCTGTTTTTTAATCAATTTACAGACGTATGGATTTGGCTATTGATTTTGCATTCTAGAAAATGAATGGTTTAATAATGACTGATTCCTGCATTGTCTGTTAGTCTGCTTCTCAAGTTCACAGGGGTCACTTTGCAGCTGGTTTTGTAGATGGTTCTGTCAGACTTTATGATGTGCGAACTCCTGAAATGTAAGCTCTTCATGTCTCCTGTGGCAAATATATGACTTATGTTCTTTGCGAAAGTGTTGCAACTAACTGCAAATGATAAGTGACAAATAGTTAAATTTGCAGACCTAGATGTACAGTTTCTTCATGTCTGGTGCTGTCACTGTACATTTGTCCCTCCATAAGTAAACAACAAACGTAAACAATAAACAAACGTATTAGTATGCTACTGCGTTTGAGTTCAGCTCCTCACTAACCTTGGATTTCTTAATGTGGTGCTGATTATTTGCTAAGCTAGTGTTTTGTGCTGTTTTACTTGTGTGTTTGTAAATCTTAGGCTTGTCTGTTCAACCCAGCCACACACTCAGAAGGTGGAAAGAGTTGTGGGGATCGGCTTTCAACCCGGACTTGATCCTTCCAAGGTAAGTGGAGAGACCCTTGTTTGATATTGTTTCTGAAGTTATTCTGATAGAAAGTGAAACTTACATGAAATTCTCATCTTCATCCAGATTGTAAGTGCATCTCAAGCTGGTGACATTCAGTTCCTTGATATCAGAAACGACAGGGATGCCTACCTCACGATTGAAGCTCACAGGGGTTCACTGACTGCTTTAGCTGTTCATAGGCATGCCCCACTCATTGCCAGTGGCTCAGCCAAACAGCTCATGAAAGTCTTCAGTTTGGAGGGTGAACAATTAGGCACAATAAGATACTACCCTTACTTTATGGCCCAAAAGATTGGTCCTGTTAGTTCCCTAGCCTTCCATCCCTACGAAGTGCTGCTTGCAGCTGGTGCTGCAGATGCTTTTGCATCCATTTATGCTGATGACAACTCTCAAGCTAGATGAAAATTCTAATTGCAATCTTGCTGTTGCTGATCACTCGGTGCATCTGGGCCGTCATGATATAATATTCCACTGCCCCAATTCTTCTTTGACGTCAATGGGTGCATCTGGAAGCATTGGCAGGTGACGATTTGGTGGTGTTGATAATTAGGTTGTAGACTGGGTGTCATGACATAATCTCATTAAGCAACGCATATGATGGCAGCGCTGATGGCACCATGGGGGCTACTGCCTAGGCCAATTGGGATTTTATCAGTATCTCGACTTCTGGTGATGGTTGCTTACGTAGTTATTGGTGATCGTGAGCTGAAGACATCTGCAGAGGCCGAAACTGTACATGCAATGGACAAGATGAAAGGTTCGTGTTAAGCTCTTCAATTCTCAATTCGTGCTTTGATGCTAACTCATCTGCAAATTTATCTTTACTTTGTTTTTCCTTTTATTATTGAGATCAGGGAGTCGTGATTGGCAAAGGTCTTTTTTTCTACTATCTTAGCAATCATAACAAACTGGTGACTGACATGTAATTTCAAACATTTCTAGCAACTGTGTTGCTTTTGTTTTTCCTGGCTGCAGATTTTCTTGCGGATACAATGGACTACACGATGTCGAAAATTTGAAGGCTCAAATCTAATTGTAGATATAGAGTGTCTAATTATCATTCACCAATCGGTCTAAGTAACGATTGTTTGGGTGGATATTTAATGTTGGGCTTATTGCAGATGAAGGCCCAAGAACGTGAAAAGTAGAAGGAGAATTGGGCTCACACAGTTGGCAGCCCATGAAGAATTGAAAATCATTTTTTTCCCCAAGAAATAGGCAGCAAGCCTATGTGAAGTGACAAGTGACAGAGGGCAGCTCACCCCCAGCAAAAAAGTATTTTTCCATGACATGGATAGGTAAATAACAAAAGTAGATGGTGACTCACCATACTCTGGAATCTATCACCAAAAGGGGAGGCTTGGACGATCGGGCTAGAAGGTCTATAAAAGTAGTTAGGGATGCAAACAGAAGGGCTCTCAACCAATCAATCAAATAACATTCAACTCTGCACTCTAATAGCAAGAAACCAGAAAGTTTTAGTTTGTTCAACCTTTACTCCTGTGCTGTAGTATCAAATCTCTTTAGGTAAACTCGGTTTATGTTCCATTTTCTAGGACTTCAATCCCTGTAAAACACAAAGAGAATGGTTGCAAGAAGATGAACCTTGCCTGACAAGGTTGTGATCTTGCTCGAGTCTCTTTTGTTTGTACTTACCTAAAATAGATATGTCGTTTTTGCATCTTTCATTGGATCCTACATCATTTTCAATTGCCTTCATTCAAAGTTTCATCTAAGATTAATCTTGCTAAACTAATTAATCTAGCTTCTTTATTGTTAGTCTAAAACTGTAACTAAAGAAATAACTGGATGGGTCTTGGACTCCCTTTAATTAGACATATGATATTATGAGTAAAGTCCTTGTTTACAAGGCAAGAAAAAAGAACTTTGACAGACTTAACCCATTTGTGAACAATCTAATCGAACTAAAAAGTCGAAGTAACTTGTGGCGCAATTAATCAATCCATTTAATAACTGAAAAGAACAATATGTTATACAGAAATAACAATGGTACGCTCAGATTCATATTAGTTTTGATCACGAGCCTCAAGCCTAACCAAGACCCCATAAAGGCACCATTCAAACTAATAACAAACTCATATTGCAGTACACAAAGCAGCAAACCTTGTCTGACAGGCAGGACCCAAGGGAATTGTGCGAGGAACAAATCTTGCCCGAACTTAATTTTGGCACGTTTGGTGGGGCACATTTTGTAATATTGTTTGCCAAGACGAATGAAGGATCGAACATTCAAGTGGAAGGTAGCATTTGGGCAACCTCTTTGCATGCCAAAAGTAGATATGACGAATCATCCATAGGATTTTCCTTCACCACACAGCCCCAAGATCATAGAGAGCTTGACCTATTATGAGAATTGGGTGGAAAGTTCACTAATGAAGATTTGCAAGCCACCATGATACAAGTACTGAGGAGTATGGAAAAGATCTCTCTGGAAACCAGATCAGAGGTTAGAAGGTTGTGTTCCTTAACAAGGACGCTACAAAGAAAGTTGGAGTTAGAATACTCTACACTAAAAGATGGCTATGCCAGTGAAGGAGTCGTGGAGACAAGCCCAGAAAAAAGGGCCAGCAATTCCTCAGTTTCCCTTACTTGAAGAAAATAAGAACAAAGGGAAAAGGAAGGAAGGGACTGAAACCAGGCATCAACAATACCCTAAAAAGGAGTTTCAAGAGATAGGCTTGCCCGATCTTTTGCCACCATCACCAAATGTTAGAAGGCAAATCGAGCAGGAAGGAATAGAGATTTGTGCGTCTAACTCGGTTGAAGAAACAGGTGGAAAAAGGCTTATCCATTACTGGGGACAATTCTCCTTCTTACAGGCCACCACCATTGGTTAATAAAGGAGGGGGATAAGCTAGATGAAGGCATCTCGACATACAGAGGCAAGCTTCATCAGGCATTGACCATGGCCGAAATGGGGGACTTCTTATACCCTACACAATAATATGGCTACTCAGCAACTCATGAATGAGTTGGCGGAGTTTAGAAGGATGGTAATACATAATGCTCAACCTCAAGCTCGCCCGATGTTTATAATAACATATCAAAAGCCTTATCCTAAGTATGTTGATGAGCATAATCCTTTCTCTCTCAATTTCAAAATGTTCGCGTTCCCAACTTTTAGCAGAGAAGACTGTAATGTATCTTCCAGATATCACATTTTTAAATTTTCAAATCAACGTGTGGCATTCGATATGGTGGAACCTGCTGGTGGGATTGGCTTCCCAATGATACTTTCTGTTACCCCTTAATTCCATTGCTAACTGAAGGCAAATGAAGATGGTTTTTCATGAGCAATTCCATATGGTGGAACCTGAGATGACCATTAACGATCTGGTGAAAGTAGAGTAATATGAACATGAGTCCATAGAGGATTTGATGATGAGGTTTAGAAAGACCAGGATAAGATGCTAGTTCCCAATTAACCATGCACAACTCATAGCCATTGCCAGAAGGCTCTAAGACTACCTCTGAGGAAGAGTTTATACGATGTGCAGTTTAATGAGCTTTATGAGCTGGTGGTTGCAACCACGAATTATGAAAAGCTATTAACATAAGAACAGCAAGCGAAGCATTCATCTAAGGTACCTTCTTTTTATAAAAATAAAGCACCAATACATCAACTGGAGTTTGAAGGCCGATAAGATGACAACAGCCTGATAGAAGGGATAAAGCTATGTGCTACAGAGATGACCACTCATTTCAAACCTTTGATGGTGAAAGGATTGGTTCAACCCATCTAGGACCAGAAGATCGTGATGAACGATGGAGGGTTTATACCCATGAAACCTCCAAAGTATCAGTCATATTCCTTTGACTTAACTAAGGCCACATACATCTATGAAGAACTAGTAAGGGCTCGGGTAATCTTGCCCAACAGCACTAAGAAGATGACTAAACCTGAAGAACTCAGAGGGAAAAAGTATTGCAAGATCCACTACACGTTCAATCACTCTATTGCTAATTGGTGCAATTCAGAGATTGGATCCAAGACTTTATAGTCAAAGAATTTATCTGAGGTATTCAGAAACTTTGAAGCATTTGAAGAAGTGGAGGATAAAGATGTAAGGTTACCACGCTAAGTAGATGTTAAGGCCCCCTAGCTAACCAACCACAGAAGAATGAGACAAGGGAGGCTAGAAATAACCATGAGCCTGATACCACCAGTTACAAGGTGAACTCAGCCTGACTTGGCCAAAAATGGTACGTAGTAGGAAATATGGAAGACATATCAAAGCAATTGTTGTTGGAAGTTTAACAGTTCTAGTAAAGGGAAAGATTGACAAAGAGAGATTTCAAAGCATAAATTCAAAGATTAAAAGACATTAAGAAAGGCTTAAAATTGCTTAAAAGAAGAGGACTCATAGAGATGTTGTCATCCTCTACAAAGTGAAGTATTTTTCCAATTGTTAGATTAAATTGGGAGGCGAGGGTCACTGCCATTGCTAGAGGCATGAACGAAGAAGAAATAACTAGTGCTTGTTCGACTGAAGATGATGGGGTGCCTCTTCTTGCTTGGAAAATAATAGAAATAAAGTCAATGCTTAAAACTTAGAGCTACAAGGTTGACAAGTTTTGAGAAAAGGAATTTTACCTCTGAAGGCTCAAGCCGAGGAGAGGAAATGCGCATAAGTCGAGCTGGAGGTGAAAAGGGCTTGGCTTGGGGAAGTCCCTTCTGCTTTGGAGGCCTACTTTGGAAAATAACAGAATTGGTTAAGTACAAGAGATAATTTCAGAAATAATTAAGCACTAAAAGTTCAAGGAAACTACCTTCAACTCATTCGATATCTTGGAAATGACATCCTTATCACTTTATTGCTCTTCCATACTTACCTTCATCTCCTTAGGAATATAATCAAGCTTTTTACTGATAACATGCTTTGATCACAAGAAAGAATATGATAAGTTCAAAACTTGCGAAGATGAAATTAAATAAAAGAAAATCAAGTTTGAATCACTTACTGGCAGACTTCTGTATTTTCTGCCTGCTTCAGTGGGAGGGGGAAGGAAAAGATTTAGAGACTTGGGAAGTCTAGGATATGGTTCTTTTCTTGGTTGGGGTGGCCATTAGAGTAAGGGCATCACGTCTAACCTGGGACCTCTTCTCGGGCTCAGAATCAGAAGACTCTACAATGGCATATCTTGCCCGATGAGGAGCCCTAGTCTCTGCTTCGAGCTCAGCATCTGTTTCCGATTCACTAAACATCTCAGAGATAGTTTTAGCTTATCCGAGAGTTTAGCTTGGGCCATCCTCTTTCCTAGTAACTTCAACATCAGCTTCTTGTAGAACTAAAATATCAGTAGCTTTTTCTTCCTCTTGCCCAATGACTACTTCATCAGGATTTCCTTGGGCTCGGAATTGAGAAAACAAAGTCAAAATTTAAAATAACTGTGTAATTAAAGGAAGGGGTTAGGAAGATAAGTTACCTATCAACAGAAGTTGGTTTTTCTAATTGATGAGCTCTTTCAAGCTCTCCAGTTCCTCTTTTTTGGGGAGAGACCTGAAGAATACTTGCTCGAATATCCTACTGTGGGCTTCTCTGATGTCTCTATCTGGACCACTTGGCCTCCCACCAAGTGGTAAATAGGGCAGTGCACTCAAAATGATAGCAATGGGCTTGTGAGCAATTTTGGTCACCACTTCCAAGCTACGCCTACTTGCTCGATATGTGACCTCAGAGGGGGAACAGAGGCAGTAGGAGGTTCCGTAATGCATTGAGCCAAAGAAATGAACTGGGATGGCCTGCCTAAATCCTAATTGCCTACACAAAAGTTGGGGATGGTAAACTTATAGGTCGCACTTATAATCGGCTCGGTCACTCCTCGCTCCCCAAGCTAGATCCTTTTGCTGAATGCAGCTGATGAATTTCTCATTGTAGAAGGTACTAGCATATGCCCTAAAATAATCCTGGAAGAGATTGTTCGAGAACTAGGGATACCTCATAAGCACTGAGGCACCATCGGTTATGATTATGCAGATCTTGAAAAAGTAGAGGCAAAAGAGGGTCGAGTGATTGATGGCTAAAGCTTATGCCAAATTTTCGGCCGAGGCTTCTTCTTCAGGAAACTCTAGATTTGATGCCCAAAACTCTGGAAAGTACCACTAGAGCCAAATCTGGACCATCCAGGTTGCTCTATTGAGATTTGTCTCAAAGGGCTGTCATTTGGTCATCTTGTAGAACAGATCATAGAAGTGGGCTAGGATGAAGGGCACCGTAGCCACATCATCAAAAGAGTGCAGAGTTTCCACCTAGGGAATCCACTCCAACTTTACCTATTTAGACTTGTTGGGGAACACATGTTTATTCAACCAGTAAAGAAGGAATTACATGTGTTCCTGAGCTAGATCGGTAAAAGAGGATGGCAGTTAAAAACTCTTCTTAGCAAAATGAATGAAGCTCGCAAATAAGGTTCCATAACTTTTGATGGTGGTCATAATCCAAGCTCACTACAGCCCTTGAAGTCTCAGAGCTTTCAGCAATTACATAGGAAGGGGAGAACCAATTATTAGTGATGTCCACACACCTACTTGATGGCTTTAGCCCGAACACTTGAGCCATGTCCAGAACAGTTGGAGTCATGGGCTACATCCTGGAATCAAAGGTGTTGGCCCTAGTATTCCAGAAGAGAATAGTTGTTGACATAAGCTCGTGCTTGATGGGAATGGTAATCTTGGACATTCTGATCGTAGATGTCATTTTCCATCCACTTCTTCTTCCAGATTGGCTCTATCTCATCTACCCACTTCGACCAAGCTGCGTCAGTTATAGAAGGAAATCACATTTTGAAGTTCGACCATTTGGCAGCAGAAATGCCTTCCCCAGCTTTATAGGGGTTAGGGGTAAGCCACTCCTTGGCGGGCATGCTGCTTTCTATAGTAATTGGAACTCTAGAAGTCCAGGTAGATCCCAGTGAGTGCGTCTCATCTTCAAGAAAGAAAATGGGGAGATCGTCGAGGGTGGTGAAGGGCGTTAAGGCTGTGACAAAGAGTGACGATGCCTTCTCTAGACTCGCATACAAGACGAGATTTGGGAGCCACTGTTGAATTTGAAGGCTGAAGAAAATGACTGGAACTAAGTCAGAGGGAAATTGAAATTTTGAAAGAAATTGTTGGCTCTAAAGATTAAGCTTGTTGAAGGAGTTGGCCAAAAGGAATAAAGTGGAAGTTATTTAATAGACATGTAGTTAACGTTGGAAATCATGGGTTAGTGCAAAGGTTTATTTAAAAATGGCTAATTAAGATGCGCTAATACCTAGTTTCGGCAAGCAATTAATTTTAATCATTATCAATGTCTTGGTCAGTAGACTTAACAATGATTAAAGGGGGCATTGTTTGGGTGGATATTTAATGTTGGGCTTAGTGTGGAGAAGGCCTAAAACACAAAAAGTAGAAGGAGAATTAGGCTCAGACAGTTGGCAGCCCAGGAAGAATTGAAAATCATTGTTTTTTTCAAGAAATAGGCAACAAGCCTATGTGAAGTAGGGGTGGGCACGGGCCGGGCCTGGCCAAATTTTGGAGGAACCAAACCTTACCCGTTTTAAACAGTAACAGGGTGGGACAAGCCGGGTAGAAGGATTTTGAGTTTTGGAACTGGACCTAACCCAGCACGTTTCAAACGGGCCGATTTGGGGCGGGTCCACAGGTACAACTTTTTTTTTTTTTTTTTGTGTAATTTATAAACTATACTGCACAGCAGTACTGTAGCACACAAACATGTTTTAGAAAATTACAAGACCTGAAGCTCCACCACATATTGCAATACATAGCTATCCAAGGTCTTATGATCTTCTCCACATAAACTGTCACATAAAAAAATAAAAAAGAACCAATAACTTCACAAAAATTGTCATATAACAAAGGACATAGCATGTCACCAAATTGAAAAAAGAAATCATAAGAGACACATATAATCAACAAGTATCACTTCATTTATATCTTTCCAGGCAAGCTTTGCATCCCTCAAGGAGTTTTCAACTGGTGTTCTAAGCCTAAAATATCAACAAAATGATAACGTGACTTTAGAATCAAATATTTCCAGAGCTCATAGAGTCAAAATTATACCACCAAATATAGCAACCAAAATACATTCCACAACATTAGGCTTCAAAGGGGACATCTTGAAATTAGCAACAAAGAAAAACTACAGCCAAATATACAGATATCCACAATATATGAGCACGTTGAAACAAAAGTTCACACATGTCAAGCAGATCTGAGCACAACTCCTTAAACTTTGCCCTTGTAAGGGTTGTCTTAATGTGCTTCGGCCCATCAACAGTTGCAGTAAAGAAATGCGGACTGGAACAAAACAATTATGGGATATAAGCATATGATGAACAAAGCATGGAAATCTAAAACCAAAATTTTATGAACTCTAATCCCAATCCCAATCCCAATCCCAAATCCACCAAAACAAAAACGAAAGCATCAGAAATCCAAAAGCTACAAGCTTGGTGGCTCAAATCTATGATTAATTTCAACATGTTCAAAAGGTAATAACTAAATCAGAACCAACCTTCATTTTTTCTTATGGCAGATTATAGGATTTATCAATTATCATCACCAAATATACAAATTCAATAAAAAAGAACAGAACTTTATCATCATCATCCCAAATGGTCAACTTTTAACTCATGCAACTTTGACCACTAGTTGGATTCAGCGGGATCCATAAATCCCTCTCAGTTTTCTTAACAATCCATCATAAAAAATTAAAATTATCCAATGAATTACAGAAACAAAATAGAATGAGAACAAGATAAAACCTTTAGTTATTCATCTGACTAAATTGGAAAATAAAATTAAAAAAACAAAAACAAAACAAAACAAAACCACCCAACTCAAATTCATCAAGGGAAATCCATGGCTCAATTCGAACATACCCAATTGCAATTTCGAAATAAGAAGAAATATGAATTGACAAATTAAAAAAATTGGTTTTAGAGGGACTCACTGAGTGATCGGATATGGGACAAGGCCGATTGACGAAGGTGAATTACAAGTTTAAATTTAATTGAATAAAGATATTAATTAATTAATATGGAGTAAGAGATTTGCTTTCCCTTGACATAGTTGAGCTCGAGGAGACCTAGGTACAATGACAGAATCAAGCTCGGGGTGGTGGAGGAGACGACGAGGAAAGAGAGAATTGAGTCGAGTTTGAGGACTCCAGTGACATAGTCGAGCTCGAGGAGACCTAGGTCCTAGGTAAAACTCACGGTTCAAATTTGCTGGTAGGTTCCTTTTCAATCTCGTCCGTCCATTGCAATTACAAACGGGCTGGTTCGACTATCTGTTTTTCTATACTTCTGGAGCCGGCCCGCCCCACCCTGTTTCTCTTTTTAAAAATTAGGAAACGGCCCATACCCATCCCAAACCTTGATTACTCGCCCCGACTCGCGGTTCTTATACCCATTTGCCCACCCCTAATGTGAAGTGCCAAATAATAAAGGGTAGCTCACCTCCAGCTACTTTTCCAAGGCATGGATAGGTAAATAACAAAAGTAGATGGTGACTCACCACCAAAAGGGAAGGCTTGGACAATCGGGCTAGAAGGTCTATAAAAGTAGTAAGGGATGCAAACAGAAGGGCTCTCAACCAATCAATCAAAAGGCATTCAACTCTGAACTCCAATAGTAAGAAACCAGAAAGTTTTAGTTTGTTCAAGCTTTACCCTTTTTAATCGCAGGTCCACTATAGAAAACTATCTTTTGTCAAGTTTTAAAAGCTTTGCTACCTTTCCCTGTGTCGTAGTATCAAATCTCTTGAGGTAAACTTGATTTATGTTCCATTTTCCAAGACTTCAACCCCTATAAAACACAAAGAGAAGTGGCTACAAGAAGACAAACGTTGCCTGACAAGGTTGTAATCTTGCCCGAATATCTTTTGTTTGTACTTACATAAAATAGATATGTCGTTTTTGCATCTTTCATTAGATCCTACTTCATTTTCAATTGCCTTCATTCAAAGTATCATCTATGATTAATCTTGCTAAACTAATTAATCTAACTTCTTTATTGTTTGTCTAAAATTGTTACCAAAGAAATAACTTGAAGGGTCTTGGACTCCCCTTAATTGGACATATGATATAATGAGTACAGTCCTTGTTTACAAGGCAAGGAAAAGAACTTTATACAGACTTAACCCATCTGTGAACAATCCATTCGAACTAAGAAGTCGAAGTAACTTGTGGCACAAGTAATCAATCCATTTAATAACTAAAAAGAACAATCTGTTATACAGAGATAATAGTGGCACACTTAGATTCACATTAGTTTTGATTGGGAGCCTCAACACCTAACAAAGGCCCTACAGAGGCATCATTCAAACTAATAACAAACACATATTGCAGTACACCAAGCAGCAAACCTTGCCCGATAGGCAGGACCCAAAGAAAGTTGTGCGAGGGACAAATTTAGCCCTAACAATGATGAACTGTTATCTTTTGGAAACATATCAATAAGTTTAGGTTTATGCTTCAATAATTCGCTATGATCCTGTAACACGAAGAGTCAACAACTTATCATCCCTCGCTCACCACGTATCCTGGCTCTTGCTTGGTTTCTGTCTTATGACCTTATGAATATTTGAGGGGCGTCTCTCTCCATTTGAATATAATGCATATGTTAGAATTTTAGTTTATGTACACTTTCCTGAGCATTGCCATAATTTGTTCAGTTGCACTTCTGCACAACAATGGCATACACTTCATTTACAATTCCGACCTCTCTGGCTTCCTCAACTCTTAGGCCGAATGACATCTCCAAAGAGCGCCTTCGTGTCCGAAGATTTCACACCGATTGCTCCATAAGCTCTTGTTTGTTGTTTCTGAAATTCCATAGAACTAAATATACAGGAGAAATGGAAAAGGCTTTATGGCTTTCAAATGAAGGGCTGTTATGCAATTAACTAATAGTCAGGTTCATATTGATTTTACGTTTTTTATTAGAGAAATTATTTCTGCTCATTTTTTCACCTCTTGCACCTTTTTTTGGGGCTGCTGTTAAATAAATTAAAGGAAAATCAAATCCATAATTAAGAATAAATGTGCCATTAAGTAATATAGAAAATAGGATATGTAGAAATCATAATTATTTTGTTGTAAGCCTCTATGTGAATGTAAGTATTGTAAGAGGTCTATATCGGATAACAAAATACTTAAAAGTGTTTCAACAGTTAAATTTTAGTTCGTTGTGTTTTAAACACATATCTGATAGTTAAAAAATCTGGAATAAATACTCTAAAATACAAAAGTGTCACCAGATAAAAAGCTTTTTCATTTCCTGCAGTGGTGTGAATCGTGTGATGCACAAAGCAATGAGGAAAAAGTTGGACATGGAAAAAGGTGATGGAAAGTATTATATTTGGATCATTTTAACATCTTTTATACATTGTGTATAAAACTGCAGACTTGTAGGTCAACCTTTATCCTTTTGGCTTTTGAGGAGACCTTTATCCTTTTGGCTTTTGAGGAGCTTTTATACTGGTTGGTTTGGTTGTCCTTGAGAGAGAGAGAGAGAGAGAGTGAGTAAGTGTGAGTGTGAGTGAAGAAGAAGAAGGATGGCACTGAGTTGATGAGTTGATTCTCCTATAAGCCTTTGTCTACCTCACTTTGATTCTTGTAGGACCCCTTGAAATGCCCTTTACTTATTCGAATACTGCGCTGCATGTTAGTTGTGTATTGTGGATGGCTCAGTTTATGAAGCAATTTGACCTCGATGCATTGCAGCAATCCATGAATTGAAGTTATCTAGTTGGAAATTCTATTCGCACGTTTCGAAAGAAAAGTATTTTTAAATTAAAAATTAGTTAAGTCATTCGTAAATTATGTGTCAATATCAGAACTAAGCCTTAAATTCTTAGATTTGAGGTAAACAATTCGAACCTTGTATGTTCTAAAAGAAAAGTATTTTATGACATCAGTGCATGATGTATGAATAGATGCTCTTAATGACTAACATTTGAGAATTCAGTCTCTCGAAGTAGTTAGCACAACATACAATACAACATATTTAACATTTTCACATATACAACGTCGCATGATTAAATTAAGATATTAACACTTCAAGTTCTTGTCTCATGTGCGTCTTCTCCACGTACGTTTACACTCCACTCAATACTCAATGTACACAAATATAGCCAACTCATTCAAAAATATAGCCACATCATTCAATACTGAGGCCAACTCATTCAAAAATATAGCCACATCATTGCAAACAAGAAACCGTATACTCAATGTACACAAATTTCAGAAAATGTTTTGGTGACTCATCTACTCATTGATCAGTAGTCAAGCAATTACCTTATGCTGTTACTGTATTGGGGCCAGCCATCCTTGTTTCAACATCAGTCTGTCTCAAAACCCCCCATTTTTTTACCAAACCCTAAGACCACACCAATCGCACGGTCAACTCAATTCAACCCAACCAGTTAACGTGGAGTATCATGGCCACGTACACAACCCTAGTTACTCTGCAAGCATGCCTTCAAAACGACATAACTCCAAACTTCCTTTTTATCTCTCGGATATTTGATGGACTTTTCCAGATATTACAAACCATAGAAAACGAAGATTATTGTCTTTTTTTAGGTCACCATCTCAAAACCCCCCCATTTTTTACCAAACCCTAAGACCACACAATCTTACGGTCAACTCAGTTCAGCCCAACCAGTTCACGTGGAGTATTGGTGAACGCGAACGCAACCCTAATTACTCTGCATACATGCCTTCAAAATGATGTAACTCCAAGCTTTCTTTTTCTCTCGGATATTTGATGGACTTTTTTAGATATTGCAAACCCTAGAAAACGAAGAGGCTTGTCCTTTTTCAGGTCACTGACGTTGATTGGCCTGCGCAGGTTAACTCTTGTTTGGCTAAATACTGGTTTGTTTAGCATCAATGTCCCTAAAACTAATCACACATTCATATTTCTGTCTTATTCAATCATTAATAGGTGAAGACGATGGGAAATGTTACTGTCAATACTCCACGTGGTTTGCATATATGCCTGCTCTCTAAATTAAGCTTCAAATGGTTGAGTGTTGAGTCATAATTCTAATATTCTTATTCATGCAAGACAAATTAATGTATTCGGTTGGTGAGTTATTAAGGGAAATGACTTCTACATGTACTTTTATTCAGACACGCATGTTTGAAAAAAAAAATAATATATATATATATATATATATATATATATATTAAAATGTTCCTTTAGGGACATCCAAAAAAATGGGAATGATGCAGGCATTAGATGATTAGCATCGTTTCTACGTTAAAAAATGACACACATAAATCTAGAAATGATCCAAATTTAAAAAATGCCAAAATTTAACAGAGAAGTGTGAGAATTACTTTGAAATATTAGTTAGGTAACAATTTATTTTTTTATTTTCTTTAACTTTATGAAATTTTAATATGAGAAAGCAGATCAGTTGAGTGATCAGAAGAAAATGAGAGTTTTTCTTCAAAAAAATTTATTATCATTGAGGGGAGGGGATTTTCGAACTAAGACACATTGGTAAAAATCTAACCATATATACTAGAATATTAGACAACATACAAAAGAAAATGAGAGTTTAAAATCACTCTCCTTGTTAGTTTTCAAACCACGCATTTTGAAATACAATCGACTTGAGTAATCATTCATTGTTAGATTTATTAAAAAAAAAGTTGGAAGGAAGTTAAGTTTTTTTTTTTTTTTTTTTTTTCAAACTGCATTTTAATATAATATTTTGAGGATTTATTTGTGAATAACTCTAACCACCTCCGCAAACTCTTCACATATATGACAATGTTAAGAACAATATTACAACCGTCGAATTGTCAATTCAAGGCTTATACTTAATTATAAGATTTGTTGGATTTGTTTGTGTTGAATAAGTTCTTCAAGGAAAAATATCCTAAACATAGTACCTATAGGGTAGTGCTATCCACACATTTTTTTTAATTTCTGACCGTTGGAGTGAAATAATAGGATTCAAAACAAAAAAAAAAAGAATTAATACAGTGTGTATGAAAGGTGTAAAGATGTGTGTGGATCTGTAAAATTGCAAACCTCTAATATTCTTTTGAATCAAAATATGTCACTACCCTTTCATTTTCAATGCACATTTCAAAGTGCATTACTTGGCACTCGGACATTTGCAAAATTAAGATGCTGAACGTGATTAACAAGTCTTAATCAGAACAAAACATGACCACTTAATTAATTATCTATTATTGTCATGTTATGTATCTTTTGCAATCAAATCGGGAGAATTCGGCATGTCTTTTAACTCCATTGCTTATTTGTTTACTCCATATGTGGACATCGGACGATACAGAAACCGACATGTGGACGGCCTGCTTGTTGCTTAAGCATGCGTATAAGTATATAAATCTTAATTTAAAGGTTTTATTTTTATTTTAAATCAAGTGCTTAATCATCTAGCTAGCTTAGTTTTGTTTCCACAAGGTTGATTGGGACAGAATGAGGTCAGTTGACATGCGTCAGGGCATATGATTTTATGTTAATCTGTTGAAGCATATCCGCTTCAGAGATATTGAGATCAAGCTTTATGGTGCACTACCCTTTTAAATTCATTTTTGATGTGGAAATGTCTTTTTCTCTCTTCTTTTATTACTTGTCTTTTTAAGAGGTTGCTTGCGAAACAAAAATGATTCCCTACTCGTATTTCATGCTTGTTAAGCTTTTGAGATTAGGTTAATGGCGAAGTCAGAATTTCATCACATCTTAATGTAAGCATGATATTGAAGAAGTTATGCGCCTCATACCACTCCAAAATCACATTTAGTGTTTATATGCCTTGTAATTCATTTTATCAAAACGTTCTTTTTTTTTTTTTTTCAAATGAAGAAAAATTGGGCGAGATTAGTTTTCGGCAATTGTCGTGTGTGTAACACCAATCCTTGTGAAGACCATTACACCCAGAAACCTCTGGCCAATCCCTTCTCCACAAATTTTATTGATAATAAATGAAAGTAAACAAAAAAGATACATGCAAAATAAGGACAAAATGAAATGCCACGAGCATGAGGAGAGGCCATAAAATCTGAAATCGTGGACCACCAGTAATAAGCATAACTATCTACCTCAAAGAAGCTAAAGTATATGTAACCTGATTTTCTTATCTATAAATATGTGTACAGATAAATTGCATTTGACGAAGTCGCCAGATAATTTTTTTAATCCACCATAAGAAACCACGAGACTGCGTTAGAAACCTTAAAAACATATCAAGGTCGACATTAGAAATTGAAATAAGGATTAGTGAAATTACTGACCCCCTATCTACAGTATTCCGTTCGACTACAAGTGCGGAGCCTGAAAATAAATGGTGAAGACAGCTTTGAATAGTAAAATATGATATAAAATAACTTAAAATTAATTGATAGTAATTGAATGGAAAACCATATTTTCACTACTTATGCCATCTTATTCCAGCATATTTTTTTTTTCCATTTTTCAAAAATATTAATGCTGTGATCTAATTCTTTTGTTAATAATAAGCAACAAAAGCAAACCCAAAATTTTAATATATCTTATAACATAGTGTTCGTTAATTTTTTTTAAACTTATTTAGACATCTTAAACATTTCGACTAATATTTTGCAAGGATAATCTCAAAAGTGCAACTGGAAAGGGATAGTACTATTCATATACTCATTTTTATCTCTCACACACCCCTTTTAATGTTGCCATTAATCTTATTTGATCCGAATGCTAAAAATTAAGAGGCGTGTGTAAGAAGTAAAATAGGTGTGCATATAGCACTACCCCTTGAAAAATAGACGATTCGGATAATTGAAGTTTGATATAGAGTGAACCCCACAACTAGTCCTCATTTTTACTCAAAAACAAAATCCCTTTAGATAAAGAAACTATAACTTAAAAATAAAAGTTAAGCTAGAATATGTTTGAAATGCCAAATGGATAGAGATCCTAGCCGGATCTTTCCCACCAAATCTTAAGGATTTAGAGATCCGGACCCTTGAAATTTGATCTAACAACTACAATTATTATCACTTTTAGAAGAGTTCCATATTTGTAGCCGTTGTATCAAATTTCAATGATCCAAATCTCTGGATCCTTAAGATTTGGTTGGGTAAGATCTGGCTGGGATCTCTGGCCATGCCAAATGAGTTGATATGTGTGTTGAAGTTAGAATTAAGTGCCTAGATTCAAGGGAAGAGAACCAAACATGTGGCCGACGATCAAATCATGAAATTTGGACTTGGGCGACGAGGTTCCTTCCTAAACTAGGAGGAGAGTGGAGGAGACCCAACAAGAATAATTATAATTCCTTGTTTTAAATGTGCAATGTAAGCATCTTCAATAACACCTCAACATACTCGTGGGCACCTTCTTTTTGAGTTGCGTATATACCCAACAAGACATTGGTTGGCTAATCCCTTCACCTTCAGTACTATTTTTACTTTTGAGTTATTTGGATTTATACCAGAAGAAAGAAAAAAGAAAGTGTCTTTACAACAACTCATTTTAATCATTTCGTCAATTATCTACCTTTAAACTAATCTCAATTACGAGGAAGAAATTCAGATTTAGGTGCTTGTTAGAGGAAGCGTTTAGTTCTAGTCATCTTGCTTACATCATAATTAATTTCTCTACACATATGTTTTTTAACTAAAAAGGACAATGCGATTCCTCTCTTATTGATTTGTCTCGTGTCCTTATAACTACCGTGATATTTACCATTTAACTTTTTAAATACAAAATCAACATTAACTATACTTTAAATGTGTTTTTACTTGCAAAAATTGCAATTTTCTTTTTGTTTTTATGAATCATCAAAGCAAACAATTAAATAGATCCATAACGGTCAAAAGTGATGATAATCCTTAACGGTAAGAGTGATGATAATTATGTAACATAAATTTGTTTCCAAACATACAAGTATGATTATTTGAACTTTAAACACAAATTTCATAGAAATTAATATTCTATCACTGAAATCATAAGTTTCCGCAATATTCGCCTCAAAGTTAACTAATCGAAGATACAATTGAAGCGTATGAAGACAGAGCAACATTATTTTCTTTTACTTACTCAAATAGATTTTCAAATTTGACTTAAGCAATCAATTATATAGAATGTTTGCAGAGGACTAATGGTTAGAAATAGCAAAAAATTGATACGACCCGTACCCGGACCCGGAAAGTATTTCAGTGGACAGAGGACAAAATTGGAAATAAAGAAAATTAGACGAACAAACGCATACTCGACACTCTCTCCCTCTCTCTCTCTCTCTCTCTCTCTTTCCTCTTACTCTCTCTAAACAAATCCGTATTTTTGTTTTTCTGAGTTTTTTTGTTTGTTTGTTTTATAGTTTCCTTCTGTGCCGCCACTGTTTTATGCGCCTCCATCATCCTCTTCGTCGCCGCCTAGGGTTTCTAGGGTTTTCAGAGGGATTTTCCAGGGCTTTCCGAGCTGGATTCTCTCTCCTTCCTCAGGCGAATCTCCATGCGCCGCTGGTTCAGCGGCTTCGTTGATTAGACGTCCTCCCAATCACCACCGCACTCTCCTCCGCCCGCTCCCCTCCTCCTCCGCCGCTCTTCCTTCTCCTCCTCTTCCGCGGCCGCCTTTCCCCTCTTAGCTTCTCTCGAAACCAATAATCCTAGGTTTTCAGCGATTCCATTTGGTTATTTCTGGTCATGGTTGTTCAATCGATTGCTTCTCTGTTTATGCTCTGAGGGTTTTCGATTTGAATGGCATTGGGGGATTTGATGGCCTCCCGGTTTTCGCAATCCTCGGTGGTGGTGGTCTCCAGCCAGTTGGACGATTGCGCCTCCAGCCACGATGACGGAGATTTGAGCTCGCAGAGAAGGGAATCAGAAACTGCCAGTAGTAGTTATGGAAATGCCACCGCTACCACCGCCACAAGCTTGGCCTACTTGCCCCAAACCACTGTATTGTGTGAACTTCGGCACGATGCTTTCGAGGCTTGCGTGCCCACCGGACCATCGGATAGTGGTTTAGTATCGAAATGGCGGCCTAAAGACCGAGTAAGCCCCTTTTTTCAGTACATGCTCTTCATTTTTCTCATTGGCATAAATTCGTTGTTAAAGTTGTATTTGTTAGATAATGGGACAGGAAAGATGTCTCATTTCAGTTTAGTATGCTAGTGGCTTACTTATTTCTGAAACTGAAATCTTTAGATAAAATCCCAGCAATTCAAATTAAAGTTGTTATGAAAAATTGTTAATTTTTTTTTTTTTTATGTCAAAATCAGGTATTTGTATTGTGGCTAGGAAGTTTTAACATTCCCTCGCTAATTTTGTTCTTTTGAATTTGTAATCATCAGATACTTTGGTGGTACAACCCAACAACTTGGTTTTGAATTAGGTTTCGATCAATGGGTTGTTTGAATAATTCCGTTTTTAGTTTGATAGGAAAGAAAAGTTTATCAATTTATCATATTTAGGTTTCGATCAATGGGAAGTGACTTTCACACTCCCAGATTTCTCCTTCTGCACTCCTCCCTATTTTTTTTTTACATTTATTCTTCTATGATTAATTCAATCTTAATGGTAGAAATAAGGGGATGTGTGCAGAAAGAGAAAAGGTCGAAAGACCACTTCCCAAATTCAGTTTGTTTATTTCTCTGTAAAACCAACAAAAAACCAAAGTGCATACGTCATGTGGTCTCGAAGAAAGTGATAACAATTCTTAAAAAGGATGTGTGACTATCCTGAGAATTTAAACCACCATTACTTGTATGATGTATCACATGACAGGAAGAATTAGTACAATGGTTGGTGAACTTTGATTCGAGAAAAATGATTTTGTATGGTTTTGGAATGTCTATGATCAATCCCATGTTCTTTCTGCTTTTATCTTTGTTTCCAAATTTTCATTTCTCGAACCATTAGAAATTTTGAAGACTTTTCTTATGCAGTTTTAGCGCTGATCATAAGTTGGCTAGGGGTAGTAATGGAAGTCACACAGATAGCCTAGGTGCCCCTTGAGGTCTAGCCTGTAGGTGACTTTGGTGGTACTGTCAATGTTGGTTGAACTATTATCTGAGGAAAACCTGATCTTTATTTAGAATTTTAGAATATAGGCACTAATTTTTCTTGTAGAATTGCTAATTTAGGTTTTTTTTTTTATGAACTTTCAACCCTATTCTTCAACGATGGCATTGAAGGAATTATTAAATATAACTGTTTTCTTTAAAAAATACAGCGACAATATTCTTTCAGGGGATGGCCAAAGCTTAAAGTAATTCTTACTTGGAGCTATTTGATTTGTTGAACTTAATTTCTTGTTTTTGTTCTGACTGAAGACGCTCACAATATTGTACTCGTTAATTTGTGCTTATTTTGGTTTAACTTTCAACTCCTTTGCAGATGAAGACGGGATGTGTAGCTCTGGTATTATGTTTAAATATTAGCGTTGATCCGCCCGATGTAATTAAGATATCTCCCTGTGCCAGAATGGAGTGCTGGATAGGTGCTTTTACACTGCTGATTTTTACTTTTGCTTTAGTTTGTTGGTAGTGTATTGGTTATTAATTCTGTTCTTTAACCGTTTGGGTTTTCTTATTGAGTTTCTTACTTGTTGGACTTGGTATAGTGTGTGTGAGTTCTAGATTCTCTTATTCATTTTCAATACCAATGCACCCCTTGGCATGATATGGCTAATAATTCTACACTGCATGATGTAAAAGATTGATTTAAGTTTCACCAAATATGACATATTCCTCGGGGGAGTTTGAATTTATCTTTTGTTAACATCTACCCATTATTAAATATAATAGTAAATACATGTTGCCAAGAGGGAATGATACACAGTTGTGGGTCTACAAGCATTATAACTTAGACACAACCAAACACTTTTATTTTTATTTTCCCTTTGGCAACAGAATGTTTTTGGATATTATATTTTTTTGTTTGTCAAGTTTACCATTCTGTTAACATTTTTTTCTGTGTTCAGATCCATTTGCTATGGCTCCACAAAAAGCTCTTGAAACAATTGGTAAAACCTTGAGTCAACAGTACGAAAGGTGGCAACCAAGGGTGAGACAGGTTTTGTTTTCTTTGTGCATGCTGTTAATTTTGTTGTCTAAAATGAACTTTTAATTTTGTTTGATAATATGCGACCAGGCTCGCTCCAAGGTTCAGCTTGATCCTACAGTAGAAGAAGTGAAGAAACTTTGTAATACATGCCGCAAATATGCCAAGTCTGAGAGAGTTCTTTTCCATTATAATGGACATGGTGTACCCAAGCCAACTGCTAATGGTGAAATTTGGCTCTTTAATAAGGTTCTTACCAATTTGAAGCCTGCTGTTTTGTTCCTTGCTATCTTTAAATAATGCTTTCGTAGTTCTCATTTAGTTTTTTATTGAGTGCAGAGTTATACACAGTATATCCCCTTGCCAATTAGTGACCTCGATTCTTGGTTGAAGACACCTTCAATATATGTGTTTGATTGTTCTGCTGCTGGGATGATAGTCAATTCTTTCATTGAGGTATCCTACAGTGCAGTTATGAATGTTTATGTAAATTTGATATTGAGGTTTCCAAGATGTCTGAACTGGTATTATTAATTCGAAAGTATAGACTTCAATGTAATAGTTGGATTTTTTTGGTTAGCTTCATGATTGGAGTAGCTCTAGCTCATCTGGATCTGCAAGGGATTGTATCCTGCTAGCGGCTTGTGAAGCACACGAGACTCTTCCACAGAGTGCTGAATTTCCTGCTGATGTGTTTACTTCTTGCCTCACAACTCCCATCAAGATGGCATTAAGATGGTGAAGCTTGTTCTCCTTGTTTTGTTACAAGAAGTGATTATCGGTCTTAAGTTTTGTCTACTGTTAGGAGTTGTACTTCATCCACTAGGCTGTTTGTACAATTACTGTCATTGATTATAATTTCTCATGCTTTCACTTTTTGTTTCTCTCTTTGTTATGTTCTAGCGTTCTATATGGTTCTACTTATTGGATTGTTATGTATTCTCTCAGGTTCTGCACACGATCATTACTTCATGAGTCTCTTGATTATTCGCTAATAGATAAAATCCCTGGCCGCCAAAATGACCGGAAAACACTTTTGGGCGAGTTGAATTGGATTTTTACTGCAGTCACTGATACGATTGCATGGAATGTTCTCCCTCACGGTAGGTTTTTTTCTTTCCAATGTAGTGGTCTGCTGTACCATTATCCAATGTTTTTGAACTGGATGTTCATTTATGTCTGCTTTGGTGATGGTACATTGATCTAATACTCAGTTCTGTGTTGCAGATCTTTTCCAGAGACTGTTCAGACAAGACCTGCTAGTTGCCAGCCTTTTTCGTAATTTTTTACTTGCTGAGCGAATTATGCGATCTGCAAATTGCTCTCCGATCTCTCACCCACAGTTGCCTCCAACCCATCAGCATCATATGTGGTACTAAAGGAGAGAATTTTTCAGTCATGCTTCATATGTTGGTTAAATCAATTGTCACCTCTTTTGCTTATGCTAACTGCAGGGATGCATGGGACATGGCTGCTGAGATATGCCTTTCTCAGCTTCCAGTATTGGTTGAGGATCCTAATGCGGAGTTCCAGGTGTGCTTCTGGGTTCTTTTTATGCAAGTTTGTTGCATTTTTTATTTTATGCAGTTAGGTTCCTCACAGTGTTATGTGGAATTAGATATTTGTATAACCTTCCTGTTTTGTATTTTTGGGGCATGCCTGACATTCACTTTGATCGTTATATTTTTGCTTTATTCCAGCCAAGCCCATTTTTCACTGAGCAGTTGACTGCTTTTGAGGTATGGCTTGACCATGGGTCTGAAAACAAGAAACCACCAGAGCAATTGCCCATTGTTCTTCAGGTGTGATATTATTTTTATCACTTTTTAGTTTGGTTTGCTAAAGCTTTCTGGGATATAGGTATTATGTATGCTTTCTTTATATCATGTCTAATTGATTTTGTTTTTAAAGTGGGCTGAAGATAGTCATCTTTAGGTTGTTTGTATCCTGTTTGAGGCAATTCATATAAAGTTCCTTAATTAGGTGTGTTTGGTAACAGTACCTTATTCGTAAACCCAGCTGTGAAATAACTGGGCAAAATTACATGGTAGTCCTAGGAAGTATTGGTTGAGTTCATTTCTATTGAGATGATAACAGAGTAGTGCCATGGACTGTAAGTTGTGGTGATGTAATTTGGCTTGAAGAGCAGTTCTACTTTTCTTCGTTATGTTGATTCAACTTGCTGGTTTGTTATTCATCATGTATCATTGTATTAAGTTCATTCTTTGCCTTTTTTTTATTCCTTAATAACCCCTGACTGAATAACATATGTATTTAAGGTGTTACTTAGTCAATGCCACCGATTTCGAGCTCTGGTTCTTCTGGGAAGATTCCTTGATATGGGACCCTGGGCTGTAGATCTGGTATGTGTTGTCATTTGAAAATGTTCCGTCTTTTTATCTCTATGTTGGTTGACAGCAATATTTTGACGTTCTTTAAAAATTTCACATTTCTGTGTTTTAGGCCTTGTCTGTTGGGATATTTCCGTATGTTCTGAAGCTGTTACAAACAATGACACCTGAACTACGACATATTCTTGTATTTATATGGACAAAAATTCTTGCTCTTGATAAGGTATGCCTAGATTACTGCAGCACATTCTTTCTCCAGATGTTTATAATTGCTGTCATTGTGACATGCTCTTCATAAGAATTTGCTACTGTCACATACTATCTTCATACCTGCTTCTAATCTTAGAATTTGCTACTGTTACATACTATCTTGATACCTGCTTCCTAATCTTAGGCATCGATGTCTCCATATCAAAACTCTCTGTCATCAACAATTTGTGAAGCATGTGCTTCTTTGCTTTATTCCTGATGGGTTGTGAACTTAAGATTTATTTTCGATCCATTTTTGCTTATACGTTCCTTTCTGGTGCCATATGCCTGCGCCCTTTCAGTTTCTCAGTTAGTACCACAGTAGTAATCACCCCTTTTTTTTTTTTTTTTTTTTTTTTTTTTTTCTCGTGGAATCAGTCATGTCAGGTTGATCTAGTAAAGGATGGGGGTCATACATATTTCATTAGGTTTCTTGATAGTACGGAAGCATATCCAGAACAGCGTGCAATGGCTGCTTTTGTTTTAGCTGTAATTGTTGATGGGCATAGACGTGGGCAGGAGGCTTGTATTGAAGCAGGTTTGATAAATATTTGCTTGAAGCACCTTCAGGGTCCAACTCTAAATGATACACAGACAGAACCACTATTTCTTCAGTGGCTTTGCCTCTGTCTGGGAAAGCTGTGGGAGGATTTTACAGAGGCCCAAATATTTGGTTTGCACGCAGATGCCCCTGCAGTATGTGCACCTCTACTTTCTGAGCCCCAACCAGAGGTAAACTTTGACTATATGGACTCTATTATTAACCAATGACATTTTTGGGTTCTAACTTAGTCACTGAGATTGTTCTATTTCAGGTTAGAGCTTCTGCTGTTTTCGCACTGGGTACCCTTCTTGATGTGGGTTCAGGCTCATGTAGAGATGGTGTTGGTGGAGAAGAAGAATACGATGATGATGAAAAGATTAGAGCTGAAATTAGTATTATTAGAAGTCTATTAAGTGTTGCTTCAGATGGCAGCCCTCTGGTCAGGGCTGAAGTTGCTGTTGGTATGTGATTAGCGATCTGATAATCAGTTAATCATACTCCTTTGGTTGGAATTTTATTGCTTTTGGGTAAAAAAAATGCACTAGATTTTCTGTCACCAGTACATACCCTAGTGTTCTTTCCTTTCCTTCTTTCCCCTCATTCAAAACAGCAGGATTATTTTACGGGGCCCTGAGATTTAATTAATCATCAAGAGATTTCTTGTAGGAATTTGATTTGAGTAAACTTGTATCTTCTTTACAGCACTGGGACGCTTTGCCTTTGGCCACAACAAGCACCTCAAGTCAATAGCTGCTGCATATTGGAAACCACAATCTAATTCTCTTTTGAATTCCTTCCCCTCTTTGGCCCATATTAAAGGTTGTGTTGTTTCAACTCAAATTGGTCCACTGTTGAGAGGGACCAATGATAACTCATTGGGTCGAGATGGGAGAGTCTCCACCAGCAGCCCTCTAGCGAGTTCTGGAATTATGCATGGATCACCATTGTCTGACGATTTATCTCATCATTCTGATTCTGGAATATTAAATGATGGTGTGAGCAATGGTGTTGTCAACCACTCAACACCTAAACCCCTGGACAATGCAATGTATTCGCAGTGTGTATTGGCTATGTGTACCTTAGCCAAGGATCCTTCTCCACGCATTGCAAGCATTGGTAGGCGGGTTTTGGCCATCATAGGGATTGAACAAGTGGTGGCCAAACCCGTAAAGTCCACTGGTAACAGTGTTCGACCTGGTGAATCCATTACAGCAACTCCGACTCCTAGTTTTGGTGGATTAGCTCGGTCTTCTTCATGGTTAGATATGAATGGAGGTAACGATATGAGAATTACTTACTTTTCCTTCCAGACATTCTCCTTTTTATTAATTGTAGGTTCTAACATTAGTATATTAAAACATCAAATGGAGCTGGGGGGTAAAAAATATCTTGGAAGTTATTCTTTAACCTGACATTGAGCTCCATTTGATTTTGGTGATGTATGGTATTGCTGGTTAGTTTAATCTATCTATGCACTTCCAGTCTTTTTGTTTAGTAACCGATTTTTGACAGGTCACATGCCATTCCGAACTCCTCCTGTCAGCCCTCCTCGGCCAAATCACTTAACTGGAATACGGAGAGTATGCTCTTTAGACTTCAGGCCTCATCTAATGAGTCCAGATTCTGGATTAGCGGATCCACTTTTAGGTTCTGGGGGAACTTCTGGAGCCTCGGAACGCAGTTTTCTTCCTCAATCAGCCATCTACAATTGGTGTTGCGGGCACTTTTCCAAGCCACTTCTCATTGTGGCAGATGACAGTAAAGAAGTACTAAGTAGAAGAGAGGAGAGAGAAAAATTTGCCTTGGAGCACATTGCTAAATGCCAGCACTCTTGTTGGTTTTCTTCTCTAATTCCTCCTTTTGCTCTTTTATCTTTTATTTTTGTTTATCATTATTTAGGCTCTTTTGTGGAATTAATATATCTTCCATGTTCGTGGTCAGCTGTGAGCAAGCTTAATAATCAAATTGCTAGCTGGGACACCAAGTTTGAGACGGGTACAAAAACAATCTTGTTGAAACCATTTTCTCCTATTGTGGTCGGTGCAGACGAGAATGAGCAAATTAGGTGCGTAGGTCATCACTTTTTTAAAATTTCACCTTTTAATATTTATGTAATGTGGGTAATATTCATTCTATGTTTTCTTTATTCGTCACGATAAACTTTCAGACAGGAACAGCTGTGATTGAAATAGTCATTAAGTCATATGAAATTGTCTTTTTCTTCGGTTGTTTAGTTTGGTTTTGTATGATTATTAATAGGTATCCTTTTAATATATGCATCAGTATTTGATGAATGATGGAGGGTTGCTTCCTTTGAAAAATGAAATGGCCTCTCTTTGTCAAACTATGAGGTTTTGTTTGGGTTTTGGGTAACTGTTGGGTGCATATGTATTCTTGTATGAGTGAATTTGGTTCATGTTACTAATATTTATTGATTACCCTCAGTGTTTGACTATATAGTCTAGTAAAAATTTGATGTTATGTTTATGTTTTGGTGGTTATTTCTTCATAGGGTGTGGAATTACCAAGAGCAGAAGGAGGCTACCCTTCTCAACAGCTTCGATAATCATGATTTTCCTGACAAAGGAATCTCCAAGCTCTGCCTTGTCAATGAGCTTGATGACAGCTTGCTTCTTGCTGCTTCAAGTAATATTCTATACTACTGAAAAATTAGCTTCTTAGTCAGGAAGGGCGCTATTGTTGAACCTTTCTAAATAAGTTGCACCTTTTTGCGGTCATATAATTAGGTGATGGAAACATTCGAATTTGGAAAGATTACACTTTGAAGGGTCAACAGAAGCTTGTGACTGCATTTTCTTCAATTCAAGGTCATAAACCTGGGGTGCGAAGTTTGAATGCTGTTGTGGATTGGCAACAACAATCTGGATATCTGGTACTTCCTCTCTTTAAGATGTAATACGTTAGGGCTACAGTACAAGTTCTGTTTCAAATTTTGTGATTCTTGGTCTTTGTTGTGAATAATATTTTGATTACTTCTGCATTGCTTCATTTGCTAGTATGCTTCTGGTGAACTATCATCCATTATGCTTTGGGATCTGGATAAAGAGCAGCTTATTAATTCTATTCCTTCTTCATCAGATTGTAGCATCTCAGCACTGGTGAGTTTTTACCACCTCAACTTACTTTCGACATCTGAATTTACAGCTGTATTTTATCAATTTACAGACGTATGGATTATTGATTTTGCAATCTAGAAAATGAATGGCGTAATAATGACTGATTCCTGCATTGTCTGTTAGTCTGCTTCTCAAGTTCACGGGGGTCACTTTGCAGCTGGTTTTGTAGATGGTTCTGTCAGACTTTATGATGTGCGAACTCCTGAAATGTAAGCTCTTCACGTCTCCTGTGGCTAATATATGATTTGTGTTCTTTGTGAAAGTGTTGCAACTAACTGCAAATGATAAGTGACAAATAGTTAAATTCGCAGAGCTAGATGTACAATTGCTTTAAGGCCTTGTTGGGTCCTTAGGATTGGATGACCCACTGTATTCGAGGTATTTGAAGGTAGAGGCAGATAATTTCTTATGTTGGGGATTAGACATGAAGATGAAGTAAACTTATTCCTTCTAATCCCTTTCTTTTTTTTTTTGGGTGGGGGTGGGAGGTGTTGGAATGGATGAGTTTCCTTGGTGAGTAATCCATCTTCGGCCTTCAAGTTGGACTCAATTTTTTTCGTCTGTCCCTCCGACATGTCTTGGATATAGTGGGGGTATCCAATCCTAGCGGCCAAAAGAGGCCTATTATACATGTGGCAAAGGATACACTCTTCATGTCTGGTTCTGTTACTGTACATAAACAATAAACATATTTTGCTACTGCATTTGAGCTCAGCTCCTCACTAAACTTATTTCTTAATGTGGTGCTGATTATTTGCTAAGCTAGTGTTTTGAGCTGTTTTACTTGTGTGTTTGTAAATCTTAGGCTTGTCTGTTCAACCCAGCCACACACTCAGAAGGTGGAAAGAGTTGTGGGGATCGGCTTTCAACCCGGGCTTGATCCTTCCAAGGTAAGTGAGAGAGACCCTTGTTTGATATTGTTTCTGAAGTTATTCTGATAGAAAGTGAAACTTACATGAAATTCTCGTCTTCATCCAGATTGTAAGTGCATCTCAAGCTGGTGACATTCAGTTCCTTGATATCAGAAATGACAGGGATGCCTACCTCACGATTGAAGCTCACCGGGGTTCACTGACTGCTTTAGCTGTTCATAGGCATGCCCCAATCATTGCCAGTGGCTCGGCCAAACAGCTCATAAAAGTCTTCAGTTTGGAGGGTGACCAATTAGGCACAATAAGATACTACCCTTCCTTTATGGCCCAAAAGATTGGTCCTGTTAGTTCCCTAGCCTTCCATCCCTACGAAGTGCTGCTTGCAGCTGGTGCTGCAGATGCTTGCGCATCCATTTATGCCGACGACAACTCTCAAGCTAGATGAGAATTGTAATTCTATCCTCACGGTTTGATAAGGCTTTCTTTCAAAATGAAGGCAGTGCAAGTGGATCGACTTCAATTCCAATCTTGCCGTTGCATATCACTCGGGGATGGCATTCGGACCATTGTGTGATATAACATTCCACTGCCCCGATTCTTCTTCAACGTCAATGAGTTGATCTTGAAGCATCGGTACGTTGCTTTCTACCGATTGTGTATGCTATAATATTCGTTAGCCTCCGGCATAGAGGGTCACAGTTGTGGGGAATAAATTCCTGCATATTTATTGGAGGCTCTGGAAAATAATCTGTCGTACAGGGTAAATGCATGTAAATATCCTTTTCGTTTTGGTGTGTTCATTTTTTCCCCTTTCCCTTTGTTCGATTTGTAAAAACAACGCACATTAATTGATCATAATCGTAGATGTTGATGCGGGTAATTATGTTTGTGTTGAATTCAATAATCTCACGTTTGCTTATCATGTAATGTTTTCTGTTGAGGTTTTAGGCCGACTTGCCCTTGGAATTAATCGTCATGTAACTTGTAATTAACTCATGAGTCATTTCCCTTGTGTTTGTTCTGTGTTTTGTCCTCAGATACTTTTGCCCTAACGAAATGTACCTTATTGTATTCCTGGGCAAAAATTATTATGGCACTGAATTTTATTTTTTTTCTTGGAAAATGGTGGGAGTGTGGAATTCACAAAGTCTGATTGTTGCCAAAAATAAATAAATAAATAAACAAATAAATAAAAATTGAAACAATTGACATATTTATTAAATATTGACGACACTGGCGATCAATTTTGGCGTCATATTTCTGAAATTGAGAAAATTGACCATTTCAAAGTGAAAATACGCACGTGTATTGTTCAATAAATTTGCATAAAATGTCTTGACATTTTTAAAAATTTTATAATTATTTATTAAAGTTATTGATTTTCAATATGTTCAAAACTCGTAAATTTATTATTATTAAAAAACGTATCAACATAACGTGTATTAAATATATATAGTACGTATGCGTATTATATGTGCAAAGTACGATGGAGTTTTAAAAAGTCCTATTTAATGAATTTTTTTTTTTTAAAAAGGGACAACTGGTGGCAAGTTACGGTTATCCATCATTTTCGAGCCCAGTGAGGCTATGGGGAATTTCACCATGCCCGTGGCCACAATCAAGCAAACTCACCAGCTCAGAGCATCAAACCCGGGACCTTCCACATTTTTTTGTTTATTGGGAAACCGCAGTCTGCACCCTTAACACTGAGCCACTCGCTCTGGTTCAAACGAATTTACCAAGCGTACAACAGGCTTGGCGGCTTAAATATAGCATGATCATGACATTTTAAAGCATTCAGACATTATGATTGTTGAAAGTTATGTTGATGGTGCTTGGCTCGAAGATCTCGGCCTCGGTGGAATTGGCATCGCCATCCAGGATTCTCGAGGCAAATGTATGATTGCCGCCACTCGCATCATTAAAAATGTTTTCTCTACGCTCCAAATTGAGGTGTTGGCTATCCGAGAAGGGCTTGAGTTGGTGATAGAAGGGGGTTTACACAAGATTATTCTTGAAAGTGATTCGCTTCAGACTATTTTAGCGATTCGGGATCCTTCTATTAACGTCTCTCCTATGAGACCTATCATTGAGGACGCGGACGCGAAGTTCCTGCTGACTTTGGTCACTAAGGTTACTGCTGTTGGTATTGAGAAAGCTTGATGAATGTGTTCTTGGAAGAATGCACTGAATGCAGAAGAAGAAGAAGAGAGAGAGAGAGAGAGAGAGAGAGAGAGAGAGAGAGAGAGAGAGAGAGAGAGAGAGAGAGAGAGAGAGAGAGTTGTATTGATATCTTGATAGTCAAGTTATGATTACAATTGCTGTTATATATTCTTTCTTAGTTAGCTAATATTGACAACTAATCTTCCTCCTTATCTCAACTGTAATTCTAACAACTTGTAACAACTTATAATAGCTCATCTATTTATTTATTGACAAGTGTCAATTAGTTTGGCCCTTAATCTTCTCTTCACTTGGATAGCTGTTTTCTTCACTTGGATCTTTATTTCCCTCCTTAATCATATGCTCAAGTGAACTGAGCATAAAATTCCCACAGTGTTGTTGAAACAAATGTGCTGACAACCCTTTTGTAAGTATATCTGCTGATTGTTCAGCAAAGGATACATGTTGAACAAGAAGATCGCCTCTAGTAACCCGTTCCTTTACAAAATGATAGTCTATCTCAATGTGTATGGACTTGGCAAGAAACACTGGATTGGTTGAAAGTGCAATGGTTGAGATGTTATCACAATAGATCATTGGAGGGAGTTGAATGGGAACATGTAAATTACAAAACAACTATCTAACCCAAGCCAATTTTGCAGCTGTGATTGCTAAAGCTCTGTACTCAGCCGAAGGACCTTGAAATTGTGTTTTGCTTCTTTGATGCCTAAGAGATTGGATTTGAACCAAGAAATATAACAAAACATGAAGTAGATCTTCTTTCATTTGGATCTCCATATATGATTGTAAATGTATTGGTCCTAGCCTGAAATGAATACCAAAACTTGAAGTTCCTTTGAGATATCTTGTGATTCTTTTTTCTTCAATAACACGGGATTCCATAGGATTGTGCATGAACTGACATGCTTGATTCATTGAGAATACTATATCTGGTCTTGTAAATGTGAGATACTAAAGAGCTCCAACAATGCTTCTGTATTGCTTAGGGCTATGATATACTTTGTATGTGATAAAAATAGCCCTTTCTAGTGTATAATTGATTTGTAACCCCAAGAAATAGTTTAGTTGTCCCAAGTCTTTCATATCAAACTCATCTACGAAGCTTGTAATCACATTTGAAATTAGCTCAGAGCTACTACCAGTAAGTATCACATCATCAACATATAACAGTATGACCACATTGCCTTTGGATGAATGCTGAACAAACAAAGAGGGATCAACTTGTGAAGCTTTGAATCCTAAGCCTGGTAAAAAAACTTGTGAACCTGTCATTCTAGGCTATGGGGGCTTGTTTAAGTTCATATGGAGACTTTTGTAATTTACAAACATAACTTGGTGGATGTGCTGAACTTTGAAATCCTGGAGGTTGTTCCAGATACACCTCATCTTGAAGAACTCCACGCAAAAATGTATTTTTTACATCCATTTGTCTGAGGGGCCAATTGAATTGTGCAGCTAATGCAAGGATCAACCTTATAGTTGTAGGCTTCACCACATGACTAAAAGTCTCTCCATAGTCAATTCCTTCTTCCTGGCTATACCATTTTGCCACAAGCCTTGTCTTAAACCTTGCAATAGATCTATTTGCATCTCTCTTAATTATGTATACCCATTTACATCTAACTAAGTTCTTGTCAGGTGGCAATGGAACTAGAGACCAAGTCTTCTGTGTATGTAGAGCACTAATTTCTTCTTTCATGGCATCTTGCCATTCTAAAACTTTTGAAGCTGCTTTGAATGATTTTGGTTATGTGATGGATGCCTGAGAATAGCTTATAGATGCAGAGAGAGCATTTCATCTGAATATTCCATTTTTGGACCTTGTTTGCATATGGTGAATATTCATAGGTATGGTAACATAACTTGTAGTTGCTCATGTTGAAAATTAGGATCCACAGGATTGGGATATTGTCTAGGAGAATGAGAACCAAGGTTTACATTTAAGCTTTGTGAAGGGGAATGAATAAACTCTGAGTCACTAGATGCAAATTTATCCAAGGAATTTGAGGCTCTGGATGCAGTCAAAGAATCTATGACACTAGATGAATGCAAGTTCAATGGATCTGTGGCTGTAGATGTTGATGAATGAGTATGAGATGCATGTGACACTACTTAATTTTATAATGAAATGGATGCTATTGTAGGATTTGGAGAATGCTCATGTGAAATTGCAGGTGATGACATTGGTAAATTGGGTAATGGTGCTGCATTAAACTATGGAAAAGTTGTTTAATCAAACAAGACATGCTTGAATATATAAATTCTTTGAGTGATAATGTCTAGACAAATGAGCCCTTTATAGTGATCTGCATATCCTAGAAAGACACAAGTTTTTGTTTTTGGTTGCAGTTTGGAGCTATTGTATGTTGTAATCAGTGGAAAACATGCCCAACCAAAGATTTTCAAATGACTAATATCTGAAATCTTGTGAAATAATAATTGATAAGGGGAAAATAGCGCATGGCATTCTGTTGATCAAATATATTGCTGCAGCATGCAACTAGAATTTAGTAGGTAAATGTGCAGTTTGAAGTAATGTAATTGCAGTTTCTACATGTCTATGTTTCCCTTCTACCAACCCATTTTGTTCTGGGTGTGGGGACAAGACTTTTGATGTAACATGCCTTTCTATGATAGAAAATGTTGAAATTTTGTGCTTACATATTCACCCCCACCATCACTTTGTAAGTTTTTTGGTTGTGCAGAAAATTGAGTACACAAATAAGCATAAAAAATGCACAAATGTTGTAAAAACTTTTGACTTATTATTTAAATGGAAAACCCATGTATATCTGAGTACATTCATCTATGAAGGTTACATAATACCTAAGTGACACTTGTCAATAGATAAATAAATGAGCTGTTATATATTCCTTCTTACTAAGCTAATATTGGCATCTAATCTTCCTCCTTGTCTCAACTCTAATTCTAACAACTTGTAACAACTTATAATAGCTCATCTATTTATCTATTGACAAGCGTCACTTAGTTAGACCCTTGACTTTCTCTTCACTTGGATAGCTGTTTTCTTCACTTCTCTCATTTGGATCACGAACGCAGCCAAGTCATCTAAAACGCGACTACCTCGGCAATCCATAAAACTCCTCGCGTTACGCCTTTTGCTCAAAGGCAACGAAAGTAAAATTTGAAGCGGAGAATCCGAAATTCTGAATGCTCAAAAATATATACAGCTATAAACATTCTGAGGATTAAAGGCTTATTGACTTCATTTCAATATAATTAAAAACCTTAGTTTATGAAGAAAAATGCTAGTCTTTAGGGTCAAATGATTCTGCTGAAAAGCGACACACAAATGGTGACCGATGACAACTGCAAATCAATAAAGCATACCAATCTAACGAAATCCGAATACATCACAAACCGGAAGACGACGCAGACACTGATATACAGGATATATTCACAAAGCTGCATCCCGGTTCGTAATCTGTACGACAGTATCTCACTTCCTCCCACCTACCATACCTTGGCCGGCAGCTCCAGACAAGCTAGATGATGTATTGCTGCTTGTCATCTTAAACTTTCCATCTGCATTGCCGAACACATTCAGATCTTCAAATAATCGGTACGAGGGAATGTAGGGCTTTTGTCCTGCTGCAGGGGCAGGGCTCCTAGGACTCGGGCTCGTTGAACCTCCGTTGCTATCTATCCCATTCATTCCCCTTGCAGGGAACGAATTGAAGTGGTGCAAAGGTCTAGCTGATTGTGCTGGACTATAAGATGTGGTTGTGTGGGCACGAGGAGACGAAAATGTATTATTGGCGGAAAGATGGTTTTGGCTAGAATATCCCGGTGAAGCTGCCCACGGTGGAGGAGGGTAGGCAGTCGGGTATTGAGGATATTGAGGTTGAAACTGTGACTGGAATTGAGGCTGAGGCTGAAATTGTGATTGCGGTTGGAACTGTGGCTGTTGCAGTTGAGATTGAGGTTGTGCTTGTGCCCATGGAACAACATAGCTGTTATAGGGTACCATCCCGGGATTTCCGGGATAAGGCTGGGAAGGATAGGGATTTCCTTGTATGGTGGGGGCAACAGGCTCCTGATGTGTGTTACCATTAGATGCTGGAACCGTGTGCGGGTCTGGCGTGGTGTGAGGGTCAGATGCTGGGGCGTGAGGGGTGGTGTATGGGGAGGCAGCTGTTGTTGATAAAGTGATACTCAGAAGGTCGATCATGTCCTGCTCTTTTGTTGTCTTAACTGGTGCTGGTGGATCAGCCAGAACTAATGCATTGCTTGGAGCGGATGTTGTGGCTGATGGATCTATTGTGCTGCTGGTGCTCACCAACGCCAAATTATCATTACTTCCACTAGATGTGTTTTGAGGAGGCACTGACCGTGGTTTAAAATGCCTGCATCCATAAAATAAGTGCAACACTTGTGAGTTAACTTTCACCATACTATGAGATTAAGATAGATACGAGGTATTCCAAAAGTACTTTATGCAAGTTATCATTAAATCACAAAACGGCAAAACTAAACCCAGCAATGGTGGGAAACCATTGACATAAGAAAAGGCATTTCTATGACCTATTAAAAAAGAAAAAGAAAACAGAGAAAGATGTCCAGTCATGCACAAACCTTCGAGCTAGCTGTGCAAATTCATCTTCCTCTTCTTCGTCTTCATCAATCTGGATCCTTGCCATGGTACCAACTGGTGCAGATACATTAGCATTAGGTCTTGGACTAGAGTCACTTGTGCTGGACTCTTTTACTTCAGTCTGCTTGGAACTTGACGCAAACTTTTCGGTTGGTTGGGGACTAAAGCTTGTAGCTTGAGTTGGCACAGGCAAACCAGAAACTATAGCATCATGTTTTGCAAGCAGACTTTGCATCCTATCATTCAAATCAAGACCCCGAGCAAGAAGTTCTTCATCTCTAGACATTACCAAAAATGTGAAACGTTAAATATTCACTGCTTGAGTATGTTTTATGGGCTTGTTAATTAGGAAAAAGAAGTGACGTTAAACATGTTCTCTCACCCAGTTGTAGTTAGCATATGGATCAGTTTTTTCTGGTTGGCACGACATCCGTTGACAAGCTCCTCTATCACTTCATCTTTTATGGCCTACAAACAAAGAAACAAAAGGTAAATATCTTACCCATAAGTTGTGAGGAAAAAGTTGAAAACATCATAGTTCCTCATACCAAACGGTCACTAGGGTTCACAGCTTGCAGCATGTCATCTAAGAGCTCCATAACATTCCTCATAGAATCCAGGCTTGACAAACTAAAAATAATCAAAAGAAAAATCAAGCAGAGGAATGAACAGAAGATTGATCTTAAAGAAATCCTTAACAAGAGCACTAACAAATGCAGAACGGGGGAACAGTAAGGGCTAACAATCAAAACTAGAGTCAAACTCACCTTAGATTCTCCATTTCTGTAGCCATTGTTTCATCGAGCCTTCTTGAGGAATTGCTAGGCATTCCGTATCCAGCTTGAGAGTGCCTCAATGCTGTATGTGCAACAGGTGGTGTAAATATTGGAGCTGCTTCTGATGCACGCCTGGGAAATTCTACTCCGGAACGCTGTCATTCATGTAGTGTACTTTTATTAAATAATATCATAATCATAAAACTAAAAGCTGAGCCAGATAGCTAAAGTATACCCTTAGTTCCTCGCATGCCCAGTAGTACTGAGAATGTTTTCCAGCAGGACCACCAAATGCTTCTTGCCAAGAGTCCAGCAATATCAAGATTTTATCCCGAACCTGCATATCTGCCTGAAATCCATATATATGTTTCAAGGTGAGATTGAATATACTTAACCAATGAAAAACTAGCAGGACTAATTAGAGTCAAATTGAACAAAGGTTAATAGGTGAAACAGAAAGCCAAAAAAAATATGTCCACCATATGGGTAAAAAAGGTTCAACAACCAACAATGCTTAAACTGAGTGAAAAGGCTTTGATGTATCATTAAACACACACTATAAAGATGCAGTAAATAAGTCATGAGAAGAAATGTCATAAAAGTGTGAATATTCTACATTGAGACATTGCCTGTCATCAAACTCAAATTTTTTATCAAATCCACAAGAACAAAGCTTTTCAAAGACGTAGAGAGGCCTTGAAAACCACTAAGAACCCGCCATTTGACCACTAATCATTCTAATACCAAACACACGCTAAAAAGAAACCCACTTACAGGATTATACAAAATGACACCCTCAAACATACAGATCAGCATGTCTAAGGTCTAAAAGAATAAAGAGGTCAATACCTTTCAACAAAGACCATAAACCAGCAAGAAAGTGCGAATTAAAACCCGCAAAGTCCTAAGAAAAACCATTTTAAGGGCCGTCTTGTTAATACATATTCTAGAGAAGTTCGAGTTTCCGGTGCAACACGTTTGAATACACGAATGCTCTCCCTAGACTCAAGACTATTAAACATTGACAAAAACAAAAGGCTCCAATGACAGCTTAACGAAAAAGAAACCGAAAAACCATAACCAAAATTTCTCTCTAGCTCAAAATACTCGGCCAACAACACATTCAATACTTACCCTCTTTCTCACAATTTTAACCATCTCTCCTAGTATATTTCTCTCTGCAATTTGAACATGGACATAATCACCACAGTTCTTCACCATTGTCTCCAAAAGCTACAAAAGTAGATTAGCAAACCATTAGCCATACTTAAGGAAACATTTTATCGGACCAAAAAAAAAAAAAAATGCATACAGATGGCTTAAATTGGAAGAAGATAAAAGGCTTTCAATAATAAATACCGTCAAGGCTAGAAATTGAACTTTGGGGCTCTTATGCTGCAACCTTTTCTTAACAGCTTTTACGACATCTTTTGCCTGCCTGAGAAATTTAACACACATCAATCAATGAACAACCACAAATAAGAATTTTGTTATACGAAAAGGAAAAGGACAACCTACAACAAGCTTGGATGCAACAAAACATCCACATAACTTGGCTCTACAGAACAAGATTGAAATAAGTCTGCCTGTGCTAAAACTAAAACCATGAATATAATTTCGTACAAAGCGCGTAAGCCCCTATAATTTGTTTCTAACCCCAAAAAGGAAAATAAATCCAGAAACAGGGAAAGTAATTAATAGTGCAAAATGTTAAAAATGGTTTGCACCAGATATCTGCGTATATGTCAAAATTCAAACTTTCCGCCTCTTCGAATTTCCCTTATCTGTTTCTGGAATCACTTATGCAATCCAAATAATTGACACACTCCAGCAATTTTAATCCACTTACAGAAAGTAAAAATATCAAACACTTCAACAATAATATGATTCAAAAACTTCAACATCAATCTCTCCCTCCATTTCTCCCATACACAAAATTACAAATTATAGCGACAAAAAAAAAATTCAAGAACAACCCTTTTTGTTTTGGTGTAACACAGATAACATCAAGCTGATAAATTTCCCATCAATCAGAGAAACCCTAGGCTGATAGAAATACAAAGTCAACTCAAAAAACCAAAACAAAAAGAAACAAACAAAACCCAAAAAAATCTAAAAGCAAAAAGCTTTGAGTTGAATTACATATACATATATACATGTAAATTACCAATGATGAGAATTGACGGAATCGCAGATGTCTATGTTCATAGTCCAATCAGGACTTATCAGAAGATCGCTCGTCGCCTTGTCCACAGCCACACTCGCCGAAGACGACGATAACGACGACGTCGCTGCTATCATCTTTCTCTCTCTCTCTCTCCCTGGGCTTTCTCTCTCTAGACTTTTCTCCTTCTCTCCACGGTGGATGGAGGGAGCAGAAAGAAAGACGGAAAGAAAGAAACTTTGGCTCTGTTTATCGACAAAAAGTAACGAAATCCGCAACTAAAAGCATAACCCACAACTCACTTTCCCGGAAAATTCACCCGCCATGATTATTTCTTGTTTGGATAGGTGGAAAATCTCGAAACCCCAACAAGAAAAAGAAAGAAACGGAATTTTGGATTTTCTCTCTCTGTACTTGGTTGTATATAATATATCCGGAAGCTGCTGCCAAATTTAGCATGCTTTTCCTCCGAACTAGTTGACTGTTGAATTCCACCAGCTCACGCGCGAACGGCTGCTTCGGCATAACTGCATACCTCGTCATCTACGGTCACTATACTGTATTTTTGTACACGTCGGACCATGGAAAAGTCCTTTTCCTCCTTTTCCTCTCCTTTTCTTCCTTTTTCATTTTTTTTTCTTTTAAGTTTTTTCTTACATATTATTTAAATTCGAGTTTAGCATAACAACTTGTTTCACTCTCTATTCTAATTTTTTACAGAATTTGAATAAACTCAAGTATTATCTTTTCACTTCTTAAAAAATAAAAAACACACGATGTAAATAATAAGGTTCATAAAATTGATATAATTCTTCATTTTGTTTCTTGAGAATCGAAATCGATAAAAGTGGTCATTCTGTTTGTCTACTATCAATTATTTTGATAATTTCATGAAAAAAATTCATTAAATAAAGATAAAATGACCAAAATAATGGATAATGAAGAAACTTAGAGATTGCTTTTATTGATTTTGAATCACAAATACCAAAATGAGTAATTATGCCAATTTCAAATAATTTGACAAAAGAGCTTTATTATTTTAATATTAATTTTAATTATTTGATAAGTAAAGGTGAGGTTAGGGTTATAGTGGGCACTGGGTGAGTGGCGGTAGAAAAGTCATGAGGGAATAATGGAACTTTTTTGTGTTTGTGGATAAGAATTATGAAGGGAATAATTGATAGTCTCTGTCGGGGCCGGCCTTGTCTCTTTTATTTTATCTGTGATATGAACCATGCAAAGGTTTCCACCGGACGATCATATATTCTCTTCCTGCCTCAACAATGTATCCTTTTACTTCCAGAAAAAGAATACTATCTCGTATGTTTAATTTCATTTCGTTGAAGAATCATATCGAGTAAATAAGGGCGAGCGTAATTTGTTCTTCTTCACTTTACTTTCACGTGATATGTACACCATGCTTACTTAAGTGTTATTCTTATGCATTGCACGTAACATGTGTACCTTTTAAGTGTTTGTTAAATTCATACATTTCTCACAGCATAAGTGTCGTATAAGGATAAAGCGTTAATAGTTGCATTCTAAATTTAAGTTTTAAGATTCGAATTTTCAGTGTGAATTAATGTGACAAGATCTTAAAGCTGATAAAATCCATATATATTTTCTGAATTGACTATCTTTTAACTTTCTGGGTTATTATTAAAGAATTATGAGTAAATCTGTTGGCGTCTAAAAATAATAAGAGGATAAAATTACAAAATTGCAACTACGTAATGCTAAAGAGTTTCAAAACTTTTCAGAAGAATTACTTGAGGTACAGTCTAACTGGTACGTACAGTCCAATGCAACATAGAACACAAGAGAATGATATTTAATTTCTTCTTTTTTATAACCAAAAAAACCTTGGGATCATCATCCCTTTTAAAACTATGTAGGTGGATTTTGCTTTAGCTAATCTTTGCTACCGTATACGTATAAGAATACAGCAACAAAAATACTCATACCAATTAATAATTTAATTCTAATAATAATCATACAATCCTGATAATAAATAATATTTATCAGGATTATATTATCGAGAGATAATGGACAAAATTTTAAGCTACACGAGTGCTTGTAGACTTTTGACCTCAACAATGTGATTTTTGAAAGATCAACCCATTAATTAATGTATCTATTGTTTCGACCATAACAGAAAACTTCTTATCTGCTACGAATTAAAAAAATATATATAGAGTTGGTTCGGACAAATAATAAATGAAACACTACAATATCAGTTAGGATCTTAAAAAGTTAGCATCTCCACTCTTTGTATTACCTCTCGAATTATAGAAGTTTTGAACCCACCGTGGTTAGCAGGGACGAGCTACTATAAGCTCACTGGGGCAATGGCCCTACTCATTTTTTATTTGTAGGAGAAAAAAACTAGATGTAGTGCGACATGGTTAAGTAATACACCCCACTTAAAACCACTTAAATGAAATAATGTAATCTTGTTAATATTTGCAACACTCCATCCAGGACTAATAACTACCCCACATACAAAGACTCAAAAGAAATTATAGAATGGTTGTGAAATCGGATGGGAGATCAATATGAATGATAACATAATTGCATACTGAAGTAGTCATACCTGATGTATTGATGGGTTGTCTTCGGTAGTATAGATTACTGAGTAGTCCTGACTTTAACCCTGACGGCTAGAAAAATAAAATTTATGAATGGTAGTGCTATTCACACACCTCTTTTTACCTTTCACACTTAATTTTTGTCCATTGATCTTCTTTAGTTTATTCGATTCGACAATTGAAAATTAAAAAGTGTGTGTGAAAAGTAAAAATGAGTGTGTGAATAGAACCACCTTGTATGGACAGTGGATAGTGGATAGTGGCTTCCAAGCATTTTTGATATAGCATGCCCAAACATGATTTGCATGCTGGCAATGCCATTTATTCATGCAGAAATGGAATGCGGATGGAGTTAAAACTCCTCGTGACCCTTTTGGTATTAGGTTAAACGAATCCATTTTTTTAGTGCAAAGTCGTTACCAACATCTACATCTAGTTGGTAAGAGCATATAAAACTGCAAAGAGCTAATAAGAAGGGCGTTTTCCCTATTAATATATTACAGTTTATAGGCCAAAACAAATTGTGAAGGAAACAACAGTCCATGGATTTTGATCGATTTCAAATCATGAACACGTGAAACTTGCAATTGACATTCGTCTGTCAATAATCCCCAGCTAAATTAAATTCCAACACAACATGCTGGTCAAAGGTTTTTTTTTTTCTTTCATGTATCCATTTACTCAAACAAAATAAGGATAGGAATGTCCACGTCACACTTCTTACAAAGTACTTAGATTTGTATGCAAGATGCAACTGTGGCATTACATGTCAATCACAAATGTTCTGTAAAGAGAAACTAATCTTGAAATTGTATGATTAGTATACGCGCCGCTACATAATCAGTGTATAATTTTTGTTGCTTTTACAAGATTGTATATTTTAATCTCATATGACTTTACACTTCTCCCATTTAATGTGAAAGTAGTTCTAATTAACTGGGTCCAAATGAAGTTTAATTTTCTAGTTGCCTACAAGTCACTATCACTTTGCCATCCCAAATATTTTTCAATGTTTCCAAAATTCATCGAGAAAATTAAGGATTCCGATACATGCAGCACTACTATGAATATAATGAAGTCATATTTGTCCCAACTAATGCATATACAATCAGCCTCCAATTACGTACTGGAGAATGCCACAACCACAAGACTTTTAAAGCACCATTAACAAGTCTGTCAAATTTGTAACACATGCAGCATCACTTGAACTCTTATTAATCAGCACAAGCACACAATGAGCTATTTTACTTTTATTCAACTCATTAACTACGTAATTAAAAAGAGATTCTACTGCTAGCTTTTTATGTCACGCCTCGATTCTAAGCTATGTATAGAATCGGACATATTGATGTTGTCATATCAGTACGTATCGAACAACTTATACAAACAAAACACTAAAAATATAAATAACATAATGGTGGAGTCTCTCCCACTTATATACTTGGAGGAGGTTATTATGAATTCAATTTTAAGTAACAAAATAAACACAAAATCTATTACCAGCTTCACTAGTCTTCCCCTTTTCGATCTTGATTAATCTCATGAAGAACCACCACCACAGCAACTATAAATCCGAAATCCACCTGAGGGTACACCGTCACTGAAAACGAATCTTGCCCCAAAACTTTGCTTTTAAGGCCGAGTTGCTTATGCATCTAGAATTCAAAAAAAATCTTCAATAAATTCTTCACTTACAAAAGAACATTCTTTTACTTAAATTAATTACAAAAATACATCATGCGATTAATCTTACTTGTGCAATGATAGTGTTCTCTCTGGTGTATACGGTGCATGATCTTTCCTTAAAACTTCCTTTGACCTTGAAATCATGGGTGTCTTCTTTTGTGTTAGAAGCCAAGAACACATCTAATTCAGTCTTCAATTGAACAACCCCCGACTTTTTGGCACTGAAAAGTAGATCTTTGCTATCTCCTTTGTATACTTGCCATCTCCTATGAGTCGTCAATATCTTCACAAAATTTAACGGTCAAAATGATCGAAATCAAATATTGATGACATATCTATTAGGTAAATATTTCACATTAACTCAAATGATAACTGTTACACTGTGGGTATTTATACAAGACTATTACAGCTAGCAAATAAAGATTACTTAATCTCTAAGTATTTCCTCTTCCTAATGTAATTACATTTGTATCCTTAATATCCCCCTCAAACGAAACGGGGAAAGTCGCAGTTGAAGTTTGGAACGGAGAAACAGGAATCGGGGCTTGGACAGAGCCTTGGTGCAAATATCAGCAATCTGATCCTGGGAAGCCACAAAATGCACAGAGACGTGATTTGCCAGAACCTGTTCCCGAATGTAATGGTAATCAAGCTCGACATGTTTGGTACGAGCATGAAAAATGGGATTTTTGGCTAAGGAGAGAGCTGAGATATTATCACACCATAACTGGGGAGAGTGAGGGAGAGGATAAGTAAGATCAGCAAGGAGTTTGCAGAGCCAGGTGAGTTCTGCAGCAGTGTTAGCAAGAGAGCGATACTCGGCTTCAGTGGTTCTCGTCCACATTACTCTTCTCCTCGCAAGTTATGCTTAGTTGGCGACAGATCTGACAGAATAACTTGCGAGGAGAAGAGTAATGTGGACGAGAACCACGAGAGAATCGTTGATTAGGATTCCGAGAGTAGTTATTCCGGCCAGTGTTGTATCTAGAGTTGCCACGAGATTGAAAATTACCCCGATTTGGATGTCCTTGATTTGTAAACCCTTGAGAAGTATGCGAAGCCACAAAACCTTGAGGAGGAGAATTTGCAGGCAAAGGAAGAAGACCAGCAGATGAATGATACGCCTGAAAAGGAGCAGTGGAAACAGGTTTCTTCCGATTATTGAGCTGAATTTCCTTACTAAGAAGTAAGCCATGCAACTCATCAATAGTGGTAGAGCCAATACGGAACTGAATATCATCCACAAATGAGTCAAATTCGGGAGGTAAGCCATGAAGTGTGACTGAGATGAGTTTTGAATCTTCCACGGGAGCACCAGCACTGGCAAGGGCATCTGCAATTTCTTCGATTTGCTGAAGATATTGAGCAGCAGTCAAATCACCTTTGACAAGACTGCGAAGACGAGAACGAAGCTCGTGAATGTGCGACTGAGAGGCAGTGGCGAGGCGCGATTCCAGTTTCGCCCAGAGTTCTCGAGCAGAGATCACGCCAACTGTGTAGGGAATTAAAGATTCAGAGAGAGTGGAATTGATCCAAATGAGGATGTTCTGATCATTCTCAAACCAGGTAACATAGTTCGGATTGAGAGTTGCAGTGCGATTGCCAGAAGAATCAAGAAGATATTTGGGCGGCGCTACCAGAGATCCGTCAATGAGACCGGTAAGATTATAACGGCGGAAGATCGGAGCAAACAAGGCACTCCAGGTGAGATAGTTGGTAGTTGTGAGCTTGATTGGAACCATAGATCCAATGTTTTGGATCGTGATGGAAGAAATTGCAGAGTTAGGGTTGAGAAGTGCATCTGGAATCGGATGAACAGGAGAAGCCGATTCGGAAGATGGAGAGGCAGTAGTCGCCATAGCTAAGATTGAAGAAGAGATCGCGATTAGGAGCAAGAATCGCAAGGAAGGAGCACGATCAAGATCAAGAACCGATCGAAGAAGAACCGATCGAAGAAGAAGAGGAAGCGACGCAGAGAGAAGCGGGAAAAAGGAACGAAAAAGGGGTTGTGAGACTGGAGGCTCTGATACCATATTAGGTAAATATTTCACATTAACTCAAATGATAACTGTTACACTGTGGGTATTTATACAAGACTATTACAGCTAGCAAATAAAGATTACTTAATCTCTAAGTATTTCCTCTTCCTAATGTAATTACATTTGTATTCTTAATAATATCAATCATATATCAACGACACAACGATAACAACGACATGCTAAAAAGGATCATTTTAGCAATCAAATATCAAAACTTGATCAGTTAAGCCAAAACACACAAATTAAAAGACACAAAAAATTTAAAACAAGGATTACCCTCAATACCAAAAAAAAAAATGTATAAGGGAATTGTATCAACTTGTACCTTTTGTCGAAATGTGACAATAGGAGTACCGGCGCTGTCAACTAATATGCGTTTATCATGGAGGCTGAAAACGGAGCCCTTAACGCTGAACATGATGTCGCCATTGACATCGGAGACAGCGAAGGAACCCTCCTTAAGGGTCATGAGCTTCTCGCTAATGACTAGATCCACAGGGTACGGTGCTAGGAATTGTGAGCTGATCACAACCACAGGGTTCGACAGAGGCGGAGCGCTTGGTCCAGCTGAGGGTACAGGCACGGAAAACGACATCGTATTGTGTTATCAAACACTGGCTCGCACAAGGGATTGGTACATCAAAGATCGAAATGTCGTTTGCAGTTGAAGATTTTATCAAGTTCTTTGACTTGTTCAAAGTTCCATGCTTCTGATTGGATCTGTTTGTGAATTTTAATTTATATTTACTATCATACGGTTTCCTACTTTTTAGTGTTTCTGAAATTCTAGTCCAAATAAATTGCCAGCTCCATTAATTTTCAGCGACTTATAAAAGATGTTGAAGGATTCCTGACAAAGAAAATGTGTTGAAAACCTATTATTAGATGGCTCTTATAATTTCTGACAAAGAAAATGCCTCTTTAGCACACACAAAACATGCCTCTTACATTGTTGTTGGTATACAAGGAGTTTTTACAAAGAAATGTTGGAGAAACAAACATAAGTTAGATCAGTTAGTTACAGTAATGTGTTCACCATCTTACATTCGAGTTAGGATTAAATTCGGCCCCTAATGGACTATGATTAATTAAAATAGGGATTGTCTTATAATAGAAAGAAAAAAAAAATAAATCGACAATACCAGAACTTGAAGGTTCGTTTTTCTTATATTTTCTTTTTTATTTTCTAGTTTCTAATGTATTTTTTTTGGGCCTTCATTATAATAGCAAAGAGTGGATGCCGCCCAAGCCCAACGAAATGATATGGAACATGTAAGGGGGTGGGAGCGTCCATATAGTCTCCCCAACCCCAAATTAGAAACCCAACTCTTCTTTCTTGCAATGAAGACTGGGCAAGAAAATGTCAGAGGCGTCGTCGTGAGGAGCCAACGTTTCCGAAGGTATAATGGACGGATGGATGGAAGCAGTTCGAGCGGACTACATTGTTCGTGAAGTATTCGGACCACAAAAAAGACATAGATCGATGGAAGTGATCACGTTATTGGACAACGTTCCAGTAGGAATCATGCACGACATCCTGCTGAGGTCCTAATCACATCACCAGAGTGTGCAAGTCAAGGAGGTCTCATGTCCAAAGCTCTGCCTTGTTTCGCACCCACCTCCACGCAACACTGATCGATCTGACAATGAAAATGACGATGTTCAACAACTCCTCCTACCGAGTAGTTCTGGAGATGATTCCGGAAGAGAAGACGCTTACTCGTTGCATTTGGATAACAGCCCTTGATTCAATGAGTATTCTGAGCTTACAAATCCATTTGTAGCTTACAGGGAAAATTATGTCTCGCACCCGTGCTATTACTTCTACTACTCTTTTACGTACCCAAAGAAGAAAAAGAACCAATTGAAGATTTTGATTTAGAAGATACCGCTAGTAATAGTTTTACACCTAAAGAAACAATAGAAGATTTTTGCTTGCAATATTCTTCTTCAGAAGATACTTCTACTTCTTCTATTTCACCCCAAGATTATGATGCGTGAATCAAATTGGTCGGAACTTGTAACGGGCTCGTGTGCCTATAGGAACCCTATAATTCGAAAGTTTGTAGTTTTGTCTCCGCTTAGTGTTACCTTAATCAGGGACCTTGATCACAGAGAACATTAGGGTTCGTTTAAAAGTGCTTTGGTGAAATTGATTTTGAGTTCCAGAAGCACTTTAAGTGCTTTTCGGAAGAAACATTAGATATGTGCTGCTTGTAGTAAGCACTTAAAAGTGCTTTTCCAGGATCCACTTGGATTTTTACTAAGGATTGGTTTAAAAAACATTTCCCTAAAAATCATTTCAATCATTTTAAAAGTACTTCCGAATGAGCCCTTATTCTTTTGGATAGCCTATGATTTGTGTACCATTGACTAGCATTCCTGAAGTCTCATACAAACATTGGCGGAGCCAACATGGGGGCATTGACGGTCATTGACCCCAACAACTTCAAATATCTCCTCTTCTAATTTTTATGTATGACACTAGGGTAATATTAGGAAGATCAAATTGCAAGACCACATTTTGTAAACCAAATGATGTAGATAGTGATGATTGGATTATTCCATAAATGTTGATTAATGTGATTGTTTCCTATTAGTGGCACATCATTGGGTTTGCAAAATTTGGTTTAAAATCTTAGTTTCCCTAGCTAGGGCATACAAAATGAGAAACTATTTATTTTTAATATTTTTATTAAAACATATCGAAACTACAACCTTTCCAAAATAGGAAGAGCCTTTTTTGTGATCAATTTTGTAAAGAATCGTATGGGAAATCAATGGTTGAATGATAACTTCGTTGTATACAATGAAACATGAATAGAAGTCAATGGTTGAATGACAACTTAGTTATATAGAATGAAAATTGTATTTGATTCTATTGATAATGATGTTGTGATATGACGCCAAGAAACATGCAGATGTAATGGGAAAGATTTGGTATTTTTCAAGTTACAGAGAGTCCCTTGCCTTTTTTAGAAACATGTAGATTTTGGGTCGAGTTTAGTTTAAACGTGTGCTTTTTAGGAAGATTGGTGAACTAGGACTCATGGAATGACGGAAAACGTAGATATCGCATGATGGATCCCAAAACCTCAAAGTCCAGACTTGTTTGGAAGTGTTTTTAAAATGACTGAAATTGCTTTTAGAGAAAATGTTTATAGGTTCCAAAAACACTTGAAGTGCTTCTTACAAGAAGCACCAATTATGTGTTCCTAACTGGTGCTTCTATAGGAAGCAAATAACTAGTGGTTTTTCATGATATTTTTTGCATTTTTACCAAGGATTGGCTTATAAAACATTTTCATCAAAACTGCTTTGACATTTTAAAGGGATCTCCAAACGAGATTGATTTTCAAACTGACTGGGTATTGTTGTGTCTACCGCAACATGGATTACTTTGTATAGAGTCTTAAAGCTTTCATAGTTGTGCTAAGTTGCTATGGAAATTTTCCCAGTTTTCAGCATTTGCTGCAGTTCCGAGTATTGTTGCAGTAGATGTGCGACTACAAAGACTTTTTAAAGGTATTACAGTTTGAAGTTGGTTTCAGTCATTAATAGATGACCCAATGCTTAGTGTTATACAGATTGCGGTTATAAGCCTAACATTGTGCATTGCTTCATTCATATCTTGTTGAAGCTTCATGTGTTTTTTGGTTTCATGACAGTGATTTTGGAGATATTGGTTAAATATTAGAATATTATGCCCACTAGATCATGGATATGAACTCATGACAGAAGTTGGTGAACTGCAAGTTGATCCAACACCTTTAATGCGTGACATTACTTCAACCATTGCACTGACTAGGAATCCTAAGTTTCACGAAAAAAAAAAAGGCACACTAAAAGAAAGTATCATTTCATCAGAGATGCATTGCAAGAGAATGTTTCTGGACTCGGGAAGAAGCAGAATCAACAGCATCATCAACCAAGGAAGCCAACGGCTAGTTTTTGTTTTAATTGCAACGGCTAGTTTAGCTAGCTTCATTGGAGATAAGCTCCTACTGTGCAGCCTAAAAGAAAAAACCCTATCAATGGCATATGTATTTATGCCAACACTACAAAACAAAGGGGCTTTCGATACAAAATTAAGGACACAAATGAAGGATTTGTGTCTATTTCCACACAAGAAAATTAAAAGTGCCCATTCAACAGAGAACACTACATATTGTGCCCTGTATCAAGAAAAGTGGGCACAAACGCATTTTCTGACAACTTTTTTAAAAAATTTAAAACAGTGCCGACTCAAACTTGTGTCTCTTTCCCTCTCATCTCTCTTTCCCTTCTCTCTCATCTCTACTCCCCAACCCGCATTCTCTCTGCCTCCCTCAAACTCTCCAACCCGCTTTCTCTCTGCAACCCCTCTTCTCTCTCTACCTTCCCCAGATTCGGTCCATCTCTCTCTCATATCTGCCTCCCTTAGACTCCTTTCTCTTACCCCTGTCTCTCTCTCTCTCTCCAAGGCTCCAACCCCCTTTCTATCGCTACCTTCGCCAGATTCGGTTCATCTCTCTTCCCTTCCTAATCTCTCTCAGATCTGGGCTTTTCCGCCTGACACCTCGACGATCCGAGTTTTCTTGACTATTGACGAGGTTCCTATGACCGTGCAAGCACCAGCGGCGCTGGAGGAAGGACATGAAAGGCCGTGCAAATCCCCAAGAACTCTGCTTGCATGTTTGCTTTTTGTGGGTTTGATTTTTTTTTTTTTGGTAATTTTTTAACAAATTTTGATTTTTTTTGTATTTTATCCCGCAGGAAACTCTACTTCTCCTCAGTGCATTTGGTAAGTGATTCACTTTTTTTTCCCACTAATTATTTGGTTTTAGAGATGCATGTCAACATTTATATCTAATCTTACCACTGAGATACAAGTCCAGACTTAGGTTAGGTCCTTCGCACATAACTTAAATTATTCGTGTTTAATTACTTTTACTTGGCTCATGGATTAGTTTTGCTAGTTTTACATCGGAAATCAGGATATACACAAAAGGAAATGTTAGTCTTTGAATCAAAGATATTTTGATCATATAGTTATGTATAATGAGGAACAAAAATAAGAAAGCATTTATAATTCCTGGGTTATTGAGGAATCTGCTTTCGGTTAATCACTATATGAAGAGAACTGTTTGTATATTTTTTTTTTCCAGGAGATGAACGTGGCTGATTTAAAAACAACATAACCTTTTTTTATTATTTTCTGCTTGAAAATTATCATTTTTTACACAAAAGAAATAGTTGCTTATCTGAGATAATTGCAAACTCATTTCACTTGTTACTTTGATAGCTTATTATTTTGTCTTACAATACAAGGTTAAATTGTAAAACACATTAACGAATGGGAGAGGTATTAATAAATATCCTTTTATTTCCCACTTGTATCCAAACATGTAATTAACTCATGCTGAGCTTCAAATTTACTTGGATGATTACAGTCTTTTAGCTCTCCCATATGTAGAGTAGAATGAAAGTAGCTAATGTTAATTTGTTTTTGACAGAAAATTTCAATGGATGAGTTTCTGATGTCGGAAAGTTTGAGTTTACAATCTGGAGTTGAAGAGAGTTTCCAAATACAGAAAATTTACATGGATGGTTGCACAATCTTTTAGCTCATATATCCCGAGTCAAATTTCTTCTTGATAATTTTGCTTTCTTCAAATATGAGTAGCGTAGACCCCATGGACAAAACCCCTTTATCTGTACTCATTCATTCATTTGTGGTGTTATAGGAAACAGGATCTGAGACAAATTTGAAGAAACTTTGAAAGGAATATGGGTTAAGTGTTTATGTTTTTGCAATTCTGATTTCAGATTTATTTTATTATAATCTGAATATGTAGTTTTAACATTTTTGAGGTCATTGATTTTTTGGGTGTAGTACATCTTAATTCTAAGAAGAGGAGATTTGACTCTGTAAGTGCAGGTCTCGGATTGCTCCGCTCTCTCAGTGTAAGTACGTCTCTGCATATCTTTATTTCCTCAATTATATTTGACTTTGTTATGTTGAGTTGCCAAATTAAAGATATCGCACTACCTTTTCGATGATACATTAAATCAGGAACATGCGAAACATTAAATTTTGAGTGTTAATTATTGAACAGGGGCTGCATTTTAAATTTGTAAACATCCACAGTAATGGTTTGGGGCTTGATAGTTGTACCAAATCTCTTTTAAGTTTGGGTAGACCTTTTTGTAGCTTTCTAAGTTTGGGTTTTTCTTGATGTGTGCTTACGTGGTTTGGGATTACTTTCCTTTGCAGGCCTGGGTATTATATAAAGCTTTGTGCTTTCATATTAAGGTAAAGTTCGATTATATCTTATTAAGGTAAAGTTTGATTATAAGAGCTGCTGCAAAGGTAGATTCTGATAACCGTCATTCGTCTGAGAAATTCTCTGAGTTTTTAACTTCCATTTTCATTGGCAAACTTTCCCTTATATATCAAAGAAAGATACAAAATTTAATAAAACATTATCTTCTGCCTCCAATGGAAACGACATCTTCTACCACTTTAATAGAAACATCATCTTTTATATCTCTTCGATGGAAATGTAATTGTCTAAGTCCATCTTCATGTTGCTTTCTCTGAATGAAAGGTGATGAAAGAATGAGTTAGGGCTTAAGTTACATAAATACTTTTTATTTAACAAAATAATCGCGTCCGACCTTTTTTTTAAATTTTTTTTTTTTAAAATCAATATTATTGTACAATAGTTTGTAGTTCTCTTAGTTAAGAGCATTTGCCCATGCACTTGAATCTCATGTTTGAATCATTTTCTCCACAATTTGGTGTAAATTATCTTGTCGTTTGTCAAAATAAATAATAATATTATTATAACATATTTTTAAAATTCTTATATGTCATTTTACAAAGAAGCAAACTTCTAATTAAATTTTTAATTAAAATGTGTCCTCTTTGAACTAGTGGGTATGAAGCGGATGCAATCACTTATAAACCAAAACAAATTGATTGACCGTCTTGCCTGTTTTGCTGTCTCAAGTTCCGGTTCTGTTTCTGGTTTGAAGAACTACCTGATATTATCACGGATGTTTTGATTTCTAATTGTATTTCCCAAGATTGGTGAGGGGGCTCAACTTTTTGTTCTGATCTCATTTTGAAATGAATGAAAATCGTTGCTTTCACCAAAAATAAAAAATAAAAAATAGAAAATAGAAAAAAGGAAACCTAATAAAAAAAGGTTTGAAAACTTTGAGTTTTAATGATAAGGACAAAATAAAGAGTAAAGTGAATAGTATCAGATTTGACTTTTTAGTGTAAAAGTGTGGTTTTTCGTTAAAGTGAACAGTACCGCAAGCTTTTCATTAAAACTCTCTATAAAAAAAAGTTCTTCAAACGGTATTTCTGTAAATTGCAACATATTTAATCGCGGCATCGGGCAGAAAACAAAAGTGAGAAAGGAATAGAAAAATCAAATGACGTTTTGTTTTGACTGTTGTGTTCTTGAAACATGCTAGATTGCATTATAAATTTGGAGTAATTAGCAGTATTCTTATTTTAACTAGGTTTTGGATTCTTTTGTAACAAAACGAAAAAGAAATATGAAATTTTTTTTTTTAAATTACATTTAATTATTCAGGTTCAGAATAAATAATTCTTCATCGTAGAAGCATCATAATTTGTAAATTTTTCTTTGTTATCATCATCTACGAATCAATGGATTTTGAGACTACACTTGCAATGCATAATAGGAAAACCCAATGAATGGCTTGAGTCTGTCGCTATGAACACTTTCTACCCATCTTAGTTGCTATGGTTGGTGTTTTGCCTGATATACCCTACAAAGAAGATAATGTCACACATATGGTGTTTTTAGACAAAATTGCTAAAGGTGTTGCTTCGATCAAAATGACCAATAATGCATGTTGTGCCAAATTCAAGGACTCGATTTTTATATTCATGAACTAATTGGCTAAAAAAATCAATGCTCAATTCTAAATTTTAGGGAATTGTTATTAGCACTCTAAAAATCTCATTTAGCATTTCAAACATTCTATAATTAGAAAGAAAAATACACTTGTGAGGAGTGTAGAATGAGATTTTTGGAGTGCTAATAACAATTTCCAAATTTTATTCTACTAAACAAAATTTTGGGCCTGAACTAAAAGAGCTAAATGTCTTAAAGTTCAAGGCCCAAAACTCCTCTTCATACCTTGTCCTAACAAATTGACTAGAGAAGAATGAATGTAGTCGGACTTGGTACACATGCATAAATGCAAGTACTCCTCCACAAGCACAAAGTACAAACCCTAACACATGCATAAATGCAAGTACTCCTCCACAAGCACAAAGTACAAACCCTAACTCACCCAATCGTCTTGAGATCTCTCCCCATCTCCCTCCTTTTGAAGCAGTGTAGAATATAGGGTAATTACTATCTTTGTGCTTCATATTTTTGTTCATGATCACTTGAATCTTGAGGGTCTTTCCATCTCCTTTTCTCATTACATTACACATTTTATAGGTTGTGAGTTTTACACATTTAGGGTTTTCGTGTATGGGATTCTTGATCACCAATTTAATTTTGTTCCTAAGATTTTGTTCATCTATATATCTGTTTGTAGTATGGACGAATTAATTGCCTGATTTATAATTATTATTTATTATTTATTATAGAAACCTGATTTCTCATTATCTATTAGTTGTTAATAGATTTATTACACTAACTTTGATAATGTGTTCCCCACAGGATCACCGAGCTCCAGCACCGATTCTACATATATAAACATAATACTCTATCAACAACCCGATGGTTTGTTTTATAATTTTAATTTCTTATTCCCAAAAAAGAATAATAATAATTTTAATTTCAGTTGTAATAAATTAACATCCTCAAAATATATTTCTTTTCTTTACTTTATGTATTGTATTGTATTGTTGGAGTTCAATATTTTCTTAAAATATATTTTTATTTTATTTTTCAAAAATATCATTGGGGTCTTATAGACTACAAACTAGTTTGCCGGAAGCAAACTTTGTTGAGGGGCTGTTTCTGTTCATAGTGATGTCCCAGAAGCAAACTTCGTTGAGGAGCATGTTGCTGTTCATGGTGATGGCCCATAAGCAAACCCTGTTGAGGGGCTTGATGCTGTTCATGGTAATGGCCCATAAGCAAATCCCGTTGAGGGTGTGATGCTGTTCATGGTAATGGCCCAGAAGCAAATCCCGTTGAGGGTCCTATTGTTCCTGCTGATGATCTAGACGCAAACATCGTTGAGGAGGGGCCTATTGTTCCTGCAGATGTTCAGAAAGCAAACGCCGTCGTTGAGGTGTATTCTATTCTTACTGATGGTCCAGAAGAAATCCCCGTTGAAGGGCCTGTTGTTCCTGCTGATGGTCCAGACGCAAATGTTGTTGAGGAGGGGCCTGGTGTTCCTGCTCATGTTCCAAAAGCAAACGCCGTTGAGGGACCTGTTGTTCCTGCATATGACTTAGAAGCAAACCCGTTGAAAGGCTATTGTTCCTATTTGATGGTCCAGATGCAAATGTTGTTGATAGGCAGGTTGCTCATGTTCCGCCCTTGGATAGTGTTGAGTGCACATCTTTTTTTTTTTTTCCACAACAAGTCAGCAAAAGTATTATTTACATCTTTTAATTAATACTTATTCCTCCAAGAGTTTAGGCCTAACAAGTATGAGATAGAACTTTGGGTTTATTTTATGTCCTATAGGATTCTAAAGGCATATTATTTACAATTTCAATAAATACTTAATCCTCCTAGAGTTTAGGCCTGACTTATTTGAGATAAAACTTTGGGTTTATTTCATGTCCTATAGGATTCTAAAGCCTGATGAGGAGCCTAGCCATTTGATTGTGTATCAAATGATTGGATCATCGGGACATTCTTGGTGGAGGATCACCATAGGCTAAAGTACGTGTTAATGATTTTGGCCATGAAAATGAGCAGCCTCTATGGAGCTCATCGCATTCAATTTAGCATGTGGCCAGAAAGAGGAAAGAATGGATATGCAACTTTAGCATTTGACTTCAGAATTTGATGGTCTACGGGTGAAGACAAATGCTGAAGTCTTATATCCATTCTTTCCTCTTTCGGGCCACATGCTAAATTGAATGCGGTGAGCTCCATGGAGGCTCATTTTCATGGCCAAAATCATTAACTCGTACTTTAGCCTATGGTGATCCTCAAACAAGCTTCTGTTAAACTTTCTCATCAAATCCCTCGATGGTCCAATCATTTGATACATTGGAATCAAATGGCTAGGCTCTTCATCAAGCTTTAGAATCCCATAGGACATGAAATAAACCCAAAGTTTTATCTCAAATAAGTCAGGCTTAAACTCCAAGAGGATCAAGTATTTATTGAAATTGTAAATAATAAGCCTTTAGAATCCTATAGGACATATAATAAACCCAAAGTTCTATCATACTTGTTAGGCCTAAACTTTTGGAGGAATAAGTACTAATTAAAAGATGTAAATAATACTTTCGTTGACCTGTTGTGGAAAAAAAAAAAAAAAAAGATTATGCGCTTATCACCATCCAAGGGTGAAATAAGAGCAACTTGCACATCAATAGCATTTGCATTTGGACCATCAGCAGGAATTAACAGGATTTGCATGTAGACCATAGGCCTCTCAACGGCATTTGCTTCTGGAACATCAATAGGAACAACATGCCCATCCTCAACAACGTTTGCGTTTGGACCATTAGCAGGAACAACAGGTCCCTCAACGGGGATTTCTTCTAGACAATCAACAAGAACAAAATACACCTCAACGACGATGTTTGCTTTTGGAACATCAGCAGGAACAACTGGCCCCTCCTCAACGGTGTTTGAGTTTGGATCCTCAACAGGGTTTGCTTTTGGGCCATCACCATGAATATCATCAAGCCCCTCAACGGGGTTTGCTTCTAGACCATCACCATGAACAGCAACATGCCCCTCAATGGAGTTTGCTTCTGGGCCATCATTATGAACAGAAACAGGCCCCTCAACAGAGTTTGCTTTTGGCGAACTAGTTTGTGGTCTATCAGACTCCAATGATATTTCTAAAAATAAAAATATATTTTAAGAAAATATTGAACTCCAACAATACAATACATAAAGAAATATATTTTTGGGGATGTTAATTTGTTACTACTGAAATTAAAATTAGTATTATTCTTTTTTGGGAATAAGAAATTAAAATTATTAAACAAACCATCAAGTTGTTGATAGAGCATTATGTTTATGTATGCATAATCGGTGCTGGAGCTCAATGATCCTGTGGGGAACACATTATCAAAGTTAGTGTAATAAATCAATTAATGGATAATGATAAATCAGGTTTCTATAATAAACAATAACTATAAATCAGGCAATTAGTTCATCCGTACTACAAAGAGATATAGTTGAACAAAATCTTAGAAATTAAATTGGCGATCAAGAATCCCATGCACAAAAACCCCAAATATGTAAAACCCACCACTTATAAAATGTGTAATGTAATGAGAAAAGGAGATGGAAAGACGATTGGGTGAGTTAGGGTTTGTACTTTGGAGTACTTGTATGGTTGCATGTTTACCAAGCCAGGCTGCATTCATTCTTCTTTGGTCAATTTGTTAGGAAAAGGTAAAATCGAGCCAATTAGCTCTTTTAGTTCGGGCCCAAAATTTTGTTTAGGAGAATAAAATTGAGCATTGATTTTTGAGCCAATTAGTTCATGAACGTAAAATCGAGTCCTTGAATTTGGCACAACATGCATTATTGGTTATTTTGATCGAAGCGACACCTTTAGTAATTTCGTCTAAAAATACCATGTGTGATATGATTTTTTTTTTGTAGGGTATATCATGCAAAACACCAACCATATATTCATTAAAAGAATTAAAATCCCTCAAAATTCTAATTGAATACACTCCCCTATAATCGAGTCCTTGAATTTGTCACAACATGCATTATTGGTCATTTTGATTGAAGCGACACATTTAGCAATTTTGTCTAAAAACATCATGTGACATGATCTTCTTTGTAGGATATATCAGGCAAAACACCAAATGTGTTCATTGGAAGCGTAGTCTCAAAATCCATTGGTTCGTAGATGATGATAACAAAGGAAAATTTACAAATTATGATGCTTCTACGATTTAGGAGAAATGGGATCGCCAACAAAGAACTCTCTCTCACGAAAAATAAAAATAAAGAATTCTCTCTTTTACTCAGCCATCACAGCACACCATTTCGGAGGCAGATTGTCTGCCCTCCTGTTTAGGTACCCTTCTTATCTCCTCCTATTTTATACGGTCACGGTTAAGTCACATCAACATTTTATATTCTAACTGCTTTTTGTATTATCTTTATTAAAAAATTAATATAAAATGTTGATATGACTTAAACGTGACGGCACAAAATAAGAGGGAATGAGAAGGGTATCCAAACAGGGCAGACAATCTGCCTCCCACCATTTCAGATCTTCCTTTTAATTTATGGTTATCTCAATCCGTCCCTTCCCTTTGTAGCGAACTGAGTTCAATATTATTTTCTATTTTTTTGTTTATGATTACATGGCTTGAAGATCTGTCCGAAATTTGATCGATATTTCTGAGTTTTTTGTCATTGTTTTGACTGGATCTCTCGCAGATTATTTTTCTCTGAAATTTGATCGGTAAAACTTAATCGGTGTTCCACCCTCTCTGGCGGATGCGGATCTGGTCCTGCGCATCGTTCCCCAATCTTCTTCCCGCTGCTGCCGTTCAACCATCCTCTCAACCCCAGGTATTCCTCCTTCTCTCTCTACGTCCTCTCTCCTTCCCTCTCTATCGTTCCCTATGTTTCCCTATCTGATCTTTCTTGCAAATTAATTTTCTTTCTTGCTTTATTTGATTGTGTAATTTAGGCTTTAATTAAAATTAGGGGTTCTCATGTTTCTCAGATCTGAAATCAGTTGGGAAATTTCTTCTAAACACGTTTGGTTCTTCTGTTCGTCCATTAATTGAAGGGTTTGTTGCTGAAAACTGCGATACATGTGGTGATTTTGTTGTTTTAGAACTTGACCTTGTTTTTACCTGTTGCATATCAAGTTCTATGTGTTGTCTTAATTTTGGGAGTAAATTGTAGCAATGATCTTTTAACTTTAACTCAATTGGAGAAATAGTTCCTCAATTAAAAATTTATTACCATTAGTTCCTTAACTCATCAAAACTTATGATTCATCAGCTAAAAATTCATTATTATTGGTCCATCAACTTTAATTCAACTGGAGAAATGAACCCTCAATTTTAACCAAATTGTAGCAATAGTTCGTCCAACATAACTCATTTTGACAAAATTTTAACGAAGTTGATGAAAAAGATCATATCTACACATTTTGAAAAGTTGAGGGACCTAATTGTAGCAATGGTCATTCTAACATAACTCATTTTGACAAAATTTTGACGAAGTTGACAAAAATGACCATAGCTACATATTTTGATGAGTTGAGGAACCACTGTTAATAAATTTTTAGTTGAAAAATCATTGCTCCAATTTGATTAAAATTGAGGGACTATTACTATAATTTACTCTAATTTTGATACGAAATTGGATGGAGGTGTCGAGTAAAAGGTTTCTAATTGTAGTGATTATGTTTGGGTGAAGAGCTTCTAAAGTCGAAGGTGACTACTTTGAAGGAGTCATTTATAAATCCCTATCATCGGTGACTGGTGCATTAAGGGACATGGCAGAAGCCCGAATAAGTGGCTGTAATGACCTCCATGGACTACCCAAGTTTGAGCATGTGGGGAGGTCTTGGCAAGCCATTTAAAACCAAATAATTAAAAGCAAGTTTTCTTATTAAGCCACGTGAAGGAGACCCATTTTAATTAGAAAAAAGATAAAGAGTCTATTCTCTTTCCTCCTACTGAAGATCTGTACCAATCTCATTTTAACCTCACTTCCTCGAACTGGGAATATCCAATTCCAATTTCTGTTTTCCTCTAACACCACTCAACTAGGGATGGGCAAATAGCCATCGGTTATGGGTAACTGCGATTATCCGTCTATTTAAATTTCGCGGTTACGGTTATGGACAACTGTTTAGATAATTAAATGGTTATGGGTATAACCATTTACCTGTGAAATTTAACTGGACGGTTATGAGTATTAATTGCGGTTATAATGGTTACCTGTTTATTTTAATAGATATATAAAATTAAAAAGAAACAAAAAACCTAATCTGTAAGACTGTAACCTGTTCGTTCTCTCCGCCAGGAGGCTAGGACCCCGTTTATTTTAGTAGCTAGGTGATGAATCTGATTGGTATGTTTAATTCACTTTTAAATTGCTGCCATGGGAACCGGTTGTGGACCTGTGGTACGAATCCGATGTATATAATCTGAGGTTACATTCACTAGTTATACCTGACTCAATGCTAGCTATCCTTTTTGATCCTTCATAGATATTTCCTCCTATATGCCAACACCTCTGGTTAAATACATTTCTTTTGGGATACTAATTGAATTTATACATTTCTTTTGTAGGTCTCTTTTGGTGACAACAAGTCGATGAGACTTTATAATTGAATGTGCTTAAAGCATTAGTGTTCGAAAGTGTTTAGTTTTGAAATATTTTGGAGATTTGAATAATCTATTATTCAAGATAATGACTACCTTGAGTTTTTAAAAGCTTTATTTTGTAATCATATAGATGTTATAATTGAATATTTGCTTGGGTATAGAAGAAAAATGTCAAAAATACATGAATTTTCTTTCCAATATGCTTGCTCAAGTAATGAGAGGTATTTTGTTAGTAAAAAATCGATTATTAGCAAATATATTATATTACCTTGATTGATTAAAACTATTGTTCGTCTTTATTATTTCAATTATTGAAGTTGTATGCGGTTACGGTTAAAAAAAATATGTAAATAGGCGCAAAAAGGTGTAAATGGGTTAAAAAATGGATAAATGGGCAAACGGGTATACGGTTACGGTTAAATGGGTACGCGGTTATGGGTATGGTTAGTCATTTATAAACGGTTATGGGTATGAGTAAAACCGTTTAGACAATTACCCAATGGGTAAACGGTTATGCGGGTATATAAACGTTATGGGTAAATAACCGCGGTTATCCGCCTGCCATAACCATTGTCCATCCCTACACTCAACTTATTCCCAGGCCACTGCAAGCTGCTACACGCTCCATCTGTCTAGATTAATCATACAAGATTTTAAATTTGATGTGCATTGGATGAAAATTTTAAATTTATAATAGATTATAGTTATTGTCTGTTATGATTTTTTTATATTGTTTGGATCATGTGTTGGGTAGTTCATATATACTTTTTAGCTTCATCAATTGATATGGTTTTTTGTTTTGATTAATTGATGTGTAGAATTAGAAGTATGGAACAATATTACAAGTGAAAATCATCATCGATTAGTTCAGACAATACTCTTCCAAATAGTTCAACTCTAATTTTAAATAGTTTCAATCCTATTTCGAATAGTTCAACTCCAATTTTGAAAAGTTCCAAACCATCATCCATCTATTTTTTTTTTTTTTTATTCTTATATTAACAATGAAACTATCATGATACATTCTTAGAGTATGAAACCTTGTTGTTCTTATATTAACAACGAAACTATCATGATACGTTTTTAGAGTATGAAACCTCACAAATTTAGTTGTTGTAGCTTGTAATGTTGTTTGTTCAAAGATTATGAAGTTGGTAGTTGATTGTCTAAATTTTCAATATTATTTTCATCAGAGCTTTTATATTGGGACCACCCGATATTAGAATCCTGAATTTGCCACTGCCAATCACGTAACTTTATGAGATGCATTTTCTAATTCCTTCTTTTATAACTTTTTGTGATTAATTTCTTCTTCATTTTGCCCAAATGTCTTAGAATTTGAAGTCCATCACCAAACATTCCCTTATTGGTTGTCATTGTATTTTCATTACAGAACCGATGTCAGTGGACAACGTTGAAGGATCCAGATCAAAAGGAAAATGGACGGAAGCAATCTCAGTGGACGATATTCCTAAAAAAATCATACCACACAAAAGACAAAGATATGAGCAAGTTTTTCCTGAAGACATTGAGCACGAAATCCTGCGGAGGTTGCCCGCCAGATCTCTTATCAAGTTCACTGGGGTGTGCAAGTCATGGAGGTGTCTAATCCGAAGCCGTAAATTCATTCACGCCCACCTATACCGTTCAATCATCCAACCAGACAGCCAGAACGACGGTGGTCAGCTCCTCATACATCGTTGATGGCACTCCGAATTCAACTAGTGAGTATTTCAACCTTACGAAACTATTATTTGTAGCTTACGTTGAAGATAATAAAACGATGGATTCAGATGTAAAACGTGGGTGTTGTGAGTTGGTCGGAATTTGCAACGGGCTGGTGTGCCTCCTTATTGACAAAACCAGAATATTACTTTGGAACCCTTGGATTAGAAAGTTTGTGATTTTGCCTCCGCCCAGTGTTATCTTAAAAGTTAACAAGGACTCTTAAGGCTCGGAGAAGTGAAGCATATGCCTTTGGCTTCGATTTGCGTAACAATGACTATAAGGTTCTGAGAACTGTGAGTTATAGTACAATTACCAGATTGTCATGCAAATTTGAGATTTGGTCCTTAGCTAGGGGCTCCTGGAAGAGCCTCAGAGGTCCTGTTATTCCTAGAGACTTCTCGCCCGGAATTTTTACTTGTGATGAAAGTCATGCTTTTGTAAACGGTGCTCTGCATTGGATTCATAGAGACTTTTTTTACGAGAAGTTGATCGTGTCATTTGATATGTCCACTGAACTATTTAGCAAGATTGCAATGCCGAAAGCAGTTTTGAGGAGGCCGACAAGCTGTACACCGGAACCTCAAGTGTTAAAACAAATTTGCCATGTTTCAATTTACAAGGAGTCCCTTGCTTTTTTCGAGAAGCATGAGAGTATGGGACCATATATTTTTGTTCGTTATTTGTTCGTTATGACATGTGGGTGATGAAAGAGTATGGTGTTGCTGAATCGTGGGAAAAAATATCAACTATATCTCGGGAATCAGAACTTGTGCTCACTCCAGATGCATCTCTTCCGAAAAAATGGTTCTTGACGTCATGCTTCTTATGCATCTGCATTCAGCAATAAGTATGCATGCGCGCGTTAGAATCATGCATATGCATCGTATAAATTCAACGTTGTTCCGCCTCAGTAATCAATCGAATACAATATTTAAGCACGAAATTGATGAATGATTAGTAAAAATTCTTACTCGAGCAATGATGGTGTTGTCTCCAGTGTATATGGTGCAAGATCTCTCCCCCCAACTTCCTTTGACCTTGAAATCATAGTTGTCTTCGTTTGCGTTGCCAGCCAAGAACACATCTAATTCAGTCTTGAACTGCAAAAGAGATGCCTTCTTGGCACTGAAAAGTCGATCTTTCGAGTCTGAGCTCTCTCCTCTATATACTTGTCATCTCCTATGTGTCGTCATTATCTTAACCAACAAAAAGGAATCGGATTAATATAACATACCAATCCAACAAGAACAAGTATTCTCCTTCCTTTTCTTGACTTTGAATTTCCATACCTTCCAACAAATTAAAAGGGTCCATCTTTAGGTTTTATAGCTTTTTTTGGTTGCGCATCTATTTTATTAGCTTCAGTCGATCTAAAGACGATTTGATGAGCAATGGTTTGTACTTGTATTGTTCATGGAGAAATCCTTCTATGGATGGATAAGGTATCAGGAAGAGTTTTGGGCCTTCAAATTTGAGTTGATTAGCCCATTTCAGTTCAAGTCCGAAACTTATAGCCAATTAAGGTATTGAGTATCCACCTGATCCATGTGTTTAAGTTTGAAACTTTTCAACTCCTCTTTATTATTGTAAATTTGTAATACTTTCAAACTCGCTTCTTTTTTTAATAATAATTCTAAAAAAAAGAAAAAGAAAAAAAGGCCTTGATCTTTGAGCCAATTAGTCCTAGAACGTAAATTCGTGTCCTTGAGTTTAACACAGCATGCATAATTGGTTGTTTTCGTCGAAGGGACACCACTAGCAATTTCATCTAAAAATAACACCATGTGTGTCACGTGATCTTCTATGTAGGGGTATATCGGGCAAAACGCCAACCACTCAAGCAGTGGGAGTTGACGACGAGCCAATGACGAGCTTCGAGAAAGCGTGCGGGTTTGTAGGCTTGCCGGCCGATTGAGCGAATTTTAAAAGATACAAGTACTAAATTAGTAAAATTAAAGGTGGGGTAAGCACATGCGTCTAAAAGAACAAGCTGTAACAAAACAAAAGATAGGTATTACAATTTTTTGTACAACTCGTTAACTTCACACAAAAAGACATAAAAATAATAGATTTTTGGTCAATTTGTTAACGAGTCAAATCATTATGAAATCATCCGATAATATATTGTTTTCCAAATCAAGACATTAAAGTCATGCAATTTCTTGCATGACTCGTTAACCCAACACGACCCGTTCACGAATCAAGTCATTATCGAGTCACCTGTTAAGATAACGGATCTCACACGACACGAACTATTAAAATAATAACTATAACACAAAATAACACGAATACGACAAACACGACCGGCATACCAAAAGATAATCAACCTTAACATTTATATTGACATGGACGCATATGGGACCACAACCTTTCACAATAGGGTGAACCTTTGCTCATGGGATGCATATAGGGAATATAGTTGAAAGAGTTACTTTTCGTTGTATGAGGACAATAGTGGATTTCTTTTAGTTTTAGACACACTAATATTGGAGTGTGAGAATTTCGACACAATAAATCAATCATAATTAGTCATCAAATATGTAGAGTCGATCAAATTTATATTTTCCACTTATTAATAAAGACGAACACTAGATTAGTGCTCGTGACAATGAAAAAACATCCTACTGTTAGAACGAGCCGGTAAAGGAAAATGACATATAAATAGTCAGAATCATACAGATGGGGTTGATCAAGCTCACATATTTTGATTACCATAAAAATTTTGAAAAATTCCGACGTAGTTGTAACAAGAAACAAATAATCTCAAACAAGTTACAGATCGCATTTGTAATGAAAACTCATGATCGCATTTGTAATGAAAACTCATGATCACATAATAGTAAAGATCCAAATCATCATACATTCGCAAGTTTATAGAAACCACAGCAGAAATAAAGTCATTACAACAGACATCATCAATTTATTCAACAGAAATAAAGCACAGCTTCAGTCTAGCCCACTTCTGTCCATATTAATCTCATGAAGAATGACCACAACAGCGACTATGAAGGCGTAATCGACATTAGGGTACACCGTCACTCCAAATGCATCTCTTCCAAAGAAAACGCTCTTGATGTCATGCTTCTTATGCATCTGCATTCAACAATAAGAACACATGCACACGTTAGAATCATGCATATGCATCATATAAATATATCGTTGTACTGCCTCAGTAATCAAGCAAACACAATATTGGAGCACTAAATTGATGAATGATTAGTAAAATTCTTACTTGAGCAATGATGGTGTTGTCTCCAGTGTATATGGTGCAAGATCTCTCCCCCCAACTTCCCTTGACCTTGAAATCATAGTTGTCTTCTTTTGTGTTACCGGCCAGGAACACATCTAATTCAGTCTTGAACTGCAAAAGAGATGCCTTCTTGGCACTGAAAAGTAGATCTTTCGAGTCTGAGCTCTCTCCTCTATATACTTGCCATCTCCTATGAGCCGTCATTATCTTAACCAACAAAAAAGAATCCGATTAAAATAAGCAATCCAACAAGAACAAGTATTTTCCTTCCTTTTCTTAACTTTGAATTTCCATCCTTGCAACAAATTAAAAGGGTCCATCTTTAGATTTCCTAGCTTTCTTTTCTTGCGCATCTATCGTATTCACTTCATTTAATCATTTTAAGATTTTCTTAACTATTATTTGAATGTACATTTTTTTTGCTAAATGTTATTCATAAATGCGGAACTATTGATCCTACTCGATCGGATGGGTATTCACCTCAAAGTGTTACTTGATCGCATTCAACATGCATAAGTAAGTTAGTGCAACACGACACATTTCATTAACAGAAATTAGCAAAAGAAAAGAAAATTAAGTGCAACACGACAAATTTCATTGACCACAATTAGCAAAAGAAAAGAAAAACGAGTCAACGTCAAAGTCTTATTATTAAGATTTGATTATTGCATTACTATGAGATGTCCAAAGACTCCCATGCCTTTGTCTTGGTTGAACTGACCCAACCGGCGACTTCATCTTCTTAATTTGGGAATTATCCTTCGGAAGAGGCCAAATTACAATCGTACTTATGTAATCTACTTGAATTTTCACTTTCGTCCCTATAATTATTTTATAGAAAAACTAATGAAAAGAGTTTGAAAACTTCGAGTTTTATCGATAAGGACAAAATAAAAGGTAAAGTGAATAGTATCATGATTGATTTTTAAGTATAAAAAAAAAATTTTCGTTAAAGTGAATAGTACAAAGAGCTTTTCGTTAAAATTTCCTTATTTTATTGCATAGTTTGCTTTTATTTTGTTCAAATTCGTCAATTATGGCACAATTTTGAACTTTAAAACTTGTTGAACTTCGATTTTTTATTTTTAAAAAAAAGGTAAGAAATTTGTTCAAGTCCGTCAACGAAGTTGATTTTTTCCTTCCACTTTTGGAATGAAAATGTGAACTTCAAAAAAATTTGAAGAAAAGGTAAGAAATTATAGAAAGATGCATGGTAAAATTAGGAGTGGTATAACTGGTAGGATACCTTTTGTCGGAAAGAGACGATTGAATTACCGGCGTTGTCCACCAACACGCGGCGGTCGTGAAGGCTGAAAAGTGAGCCTTTGATGTTGAACATGAGGTTGCCGTTGACATCAGACACAGTAAACGCACCCTCCTTGATGGTCATCATCTTCTCCGTGATCACCAGGTCCACCGGATACGCCGCGAGGAACTGCGGGCTCACCACCGTCACTGGGTTCGCCAGTGGCTGTGCGCTAGGCCCTGCCGCCGGCACCGGTACAGCATAAGACATGTCGTTGATTAATTAGTCAGAGAAACTCTCAAGCAACGATGATCAATTAGACTTGGAAATATTTCTGATTGTTTTTGGAATAGGGTTGTGATCGGATTGGGGTATTTATTGGTGATGGATGAGAAGTTCGTGATTTAAACTGGGGTCGGATGGTGTTTAGTTGAATATTATGAGATGGGTTGACTCGGTGAGATGGTGCGCGGGAATTAATCGGTGGGGACCGATTAAGAAAAGACGGACGCACCGAGTAACAGTGGATCACGCGTCACTGTGCGTGGTGGGAAGATTACGACACCGCGTGCGATAATCTTTAGTAAGGAATCTCTTGACCTCGAGGCTTGATTATCTTCAAAAGGGATGTTAAAAATACTATATAGACATATAACACTAACAAATAACGTATTAATTATTCCAACCAAAATGTTAACATTGACATAGAAAATAAGGCTAAATTACATGGACAAAGAGATGTCAAATTTGAAACTGGCTTCAAATATAGTTTTTGGTATTTCTAAAGGTATTCCACTTGTCTTACCTTACATGCTAGCATATTTAAGTATTATTGTATTATTTTTAAATTAGTACCAACCAAACTTTTATTATTTTTGTTTAAAAAAAAAACATAATGAAACAATAAATTTTAACATATCGAGTGGAAAAAAAAAAAATGATAATATGTCAAATTGCCAAGTGATCCATCAAATTGAAATTTGACATTTTATATTTGATATTTCATTTGGAGATGCACTTAGATATAAAACATTGGAGGACGGCTTATTGTACCATGTACTATGGGAGCTATTTGGGAATTTTGGAAAACGAATTTTGTTTATTGGCACGTTTTTGTTCGTGGATGTTTTCTAATCTAGTATTAGGGCGTCGGCCCTTGAAGGTAGTCTTCTTAGACGGCCGCCAGATTCCTAAATCTGGAGAAGCCATCAATTTGAGTCTTTGTATGGATACAATAACTAATTCGAGTGAGTGGGCGAGTTCAGCATTTGCAATGTTTAATTGTTTTATATGATTAATTGAAGAAAAACAATAAACTTGCTTTGTATGTGAAAGTTAAAACGTTATGTGACTCAAACTTATTTTTTTTAACTTGAAAAACAGACTTATTTACTTTTCTTGTCGCACTCCCTATATTGCCAAACACCAAACCCTAAACAACCAAACTCTATGTCCATTGTCGCATCCTGAAACAAACACCAAATTCTAAAGGGAAGTATTATTGGCACTCCAAAAATCTCATTCTACATTCCTTACAAGTGTATTTTTTTTCCAAATATAGAAAGTTTGAAGTGTAAAATGAGATTTTTGGACTGCCAATAACAATTGTCATTCTAAAAACCTTGCTTATTACAATCCGTTCCCTTCTCAAATAGACAAAACACTCAAATTATCAATTCTAGACTCTTGCCTGCAAATTGAAAATGTGATGAAAAGAGAATTTTATCTTCCTTCATTTCTTTTTTTCTTTTTATTTTTTTTAATTTTTTTTTTATAGCTTTCCTTTTTCAGTTGTTCGGAACTTTTTTCTCTGGTATGATAATGGTCCTATAGTTTGATATTATTATTGTATTCGCTACTTTCTAATGTTTGAAATTATTATTGTGTTTGCTACTTTTTAAGGACATTTAATGTAGAAAAAGACTTTTTATGTATTTATCGAATTCTTTCTATACATATCAGCGTATAAAGAGTCACAGAGAATTTTAGGACCCTACTTTGAAGACTTGTCTATGGCCCCCAAGTTCTCAAGCGGGCCTTCTAGAATAGATAGTTTCAAGTGTTGAATTATGCTAGTGGTTAACGTTGTTACTTTAATTCAATGCGTTTCGAGTTTCAACTATCTCCTTTGTGCAGTTTAGTATAGAATATTGTTTGTACTAAAAATGTAGAAAATATAGTCACTCGAGAGTCTTTTCTAGGCTCCTTGAGCCTTGAGTGATGTTCGAACAACCAAACGTTTGTTTGAACTTAATATATACTAAGTTATAACATTTGTGAATTGGTATTACGAAGTAACAATGTGCCAACAAAAAAATGAACTTTGAAAAACTTATTTGCTTTTTAAGAAATCACTCACTACTACAAAATCATTTATTAGTGTCGCTATAATAACCAACAAAAAACATATATTACTGTCGAATATTAAGCAAAATCCGACAGAAAATGGATGTAGTGGCGGATATAATAAGCGACAGAATTACCAGCGTCAGGAAATTAATTTTCTGACAGAAAATACTCTAAAACCGACAGAACTTGTGTCAAAATAAAAAAAAAAAAATCAATGAGTGAATAAAATAAACAAAGCTCGTAACAAACATAATATGCATTCAAATATAAATTAACCTACAATAATGTCTTTTGAATCCGCCATAACACATAAAGTAGACGTTAAATATAAATTAACCTACAATATGGTCATCTGAATCCGCCATAATACATAACTAGGCAAAAAATATTTGTCCGAAGTAGATAAAGTGTCAGACATAGCCGTAAGGAAAACCAACAAACTATTCAATAGAACCCGAGCCTTCTACCGAACCTTCCCGTGCTCCAGAGCCTTCTGTCGATCCTCTCTGTGATCCAAAGCCTTCTGCCGATCCTCCATGTGATCTAAAGCCTTCTGCCAATCCTCCATGTGCTCCCAAATACCTCATCACATCCCTATCAAAACTACCCGACAACAATCCGGAAAACAAACCTAGGGATAGTCCACCATTGAAAACATCTGGAGAAATATGTGAGTCACGAGGAGAAGCCATCTGAGGTCGATATACTGGCATTAGATACTGCGGCTGAAAAGGCATATGCTTCATGGGATATGCAGGCGCAGGTGGCTGACTGGGGGCCGAATACTATGATGCCTGAGGGCTGAGTGGTGGCTGCTACAGATGTTGTGAATAAGCAACATCAACATTTGTTGTTGCTGCATCGTCATCTGCTGGTTCATCGTTTGCTGCTGCGAGGCCTTTGATTTCTCAAGCTCAACTGTTACCACCGCCAACTTTCTGGAGGCTTCTTCCTCCCTCCTCCTCAATTCGTTGTTCTCAACTACCACCTTGGCCAATGCACCCCTGGATGATTTCCTGGAAGACCTAGCACCTGAAGAGCTTGCATATGACACCATCTCTGGTATCACCCATGACCATAACCTCAAACCCTATTTCTAGTCTCAGAACCCATCTGCACAACATAAATCTATGTTCAAACCTCAAAGTGTCCTCTTCTCCAGACTCGATAATTGACTAAATTTGACTCTCCATAGATGTCTTGCAATATAATATTTAAACAAAATAATAAAAGATTATTATAAAAATAAATAAATAAGATTCATAAAAACAAATTCGTCAATTCAAACAGAAAGAGAAACAAGGTTCTTAAAAAACACAGATTCTGTGTTTAAATAATGTGTTCTAACAAATGCAATATTATTGTTTAAATAATGTGTTAGAACACAGATTCATCAATCCAAATAGAAAGATAAATAAGAATTAAATACAAATAGTCATAATCTGAATAGAGTTATAAATCATTTACCCCTCTCTGTTGTGACTATTCATCAATCCAAGAGTCATCTTTCCGGGTATGGGTAGCTCGAAAAAAAGAGACGGGATCCGGCTCCTTCCCATGCTTGTTCTTCTTTAAATATGTTAAAAGAGAACAACAAATACATATTAACCCCAAATTATAAATACAAAAATAAAAAACACTACATATATTACAAATTAGCAACACATACAAGTTCTTCACAAACCCAAGCAAACGTTTTTGGACCAGTTGTATGGTTCATTGTATTTAACTCCCGATTATACTTGTTTTTCTCTGCCACCTCCTGAAATGTACAAAAAAACCTTATAAGACAAACATATTTCAATACCAAATACCAAATACCAAATCATTAATTTTTTACCTTTGTTTTAGGATTATCCCAATACGCTAACATCTCGGCCCACTGACCACCATCCACACCAGGGGGAGGTTTTGAGCACTCATGCTCTTGTCTTTGGGTGTAATACTCTGCTTTTAAACCATTACAGTATTCCTTGTAAGCATGATCCGCAACATGGAGAGTCATGTTATGAATCAATGGCATTATGTCACGGTCTTCATCAAGAAAAATGATATTCCCCTATATTCATAAAAATAAACATGTTAGTACAAATCCAAAATATAGTCCTGAAATATAGATGTACAAAACGAAAATATATACTTTAATTCTTTCCCACAAAACTTCCTTATCATTTTTAGGAACCAAGCGCCAATCCCTCTTCAATGGAATATGTCTTGGAGCCTTAACCTCCGAGGCTATCAATTTCGAAAATTCAATGGCATTTTCACTAACACATTTCCCTGTCGAATCAAATAGACAAAGTTGTCTCTCTTTCCACTTCGGAATAGCAGCTCCGCGGGTCCTACGTTCATTTTGTTCATCCATAGAAAAGGGAAGAGGAGTAAAAATGGGTAGAAGTGAAAATGGGTAGGAGTAAAAATGGTTGGAAGTGAGAATGGGAAGGAGTGGAAATGGGAAAGACGAGAACGACTGAAGTGAAAATGGGAAAGAAAAGAGGAACGACTGAAGTAAAAATGGGAAGTAGTTGAGGGTAATAAATGTTGTCGGTTATATCCGCCATGAAATTAAAATCCGACAGAGCTTTTATGTTTCTGTCAGTACAATGCATTTATATATGTCAGAACGGTACATTTATAGATGTCAGAATAGTGTCGATTATGACCAACAATAAAGTAAATGGTGTCGGTTATATTTGACAACCTGACTGAAAAGTGCCCGCCTATTTAATATGCATGTCAGGTTTGTGTTGGTTGTAACTAACAAAAATTTCTAAAAACCACCACAAAATTTTCCTCCATCGGTTTTTGTGCGCCTTTAATTTTTTTGAATCCAAGTCATGGGAAATATCCCACCCAAAATTTTGTTTTGTTCATGTCGGTTATATACAACAGGGCCATGAGTGAAAAAAAAAAAAAAAAAATTAAACCATGTGTTTTTAAATAACATTTTTAAATTTTATCACACAAACTAAAATATTTTAAGTAAAAGTCACCACACAAATTGAAATATAGTCTAACTAATACTTAAAAAGCATAAAGTAAATAATAAAACTATTCCATTTCATCTTCTGTTAGATCATCGTCGGCATTGACAACATCAGGGAACTGGGTAGGTAACAGTAATACTTCGTGAAAAGGAGTCTCTTCCACGCCAACCCTTGTATGCAAATTTTCATTGTCAAGTACACGATCATCCAAATCAGGTAAGGCATAATCATCAAGTGCATCATTATCCTCCAATATGTCAAACAAATCTCTTGGCTGCGTTTGAACAACAACATGCCAATCTTTTTCAATTGTGTCCTCCACATAAAATGCTTGTAATGCTTGTGAAGCTAATATGAAAGGATCCTCTTTAAATCCCAATCGATTGAAGTTTACTAAAGTAAATCCATATTGATCGGTCTTCATACCTCTTGGACTTTCACTATTAACCCATTCGCACTTAAACAACATCACAGCTTGACCTCTGTCTCCTGCTTCGATAGGGCCACAATATTTTACCTCAAACATGTCTATGACTCTACCATAACAATTCACTTGCCCAATTGCACCAGGGACATTTGTAGGTACAAAGACACCACAATTTTGATTCTTATGCTTATCGTTCACAGATTTTGTACGAAATTTGAACCCATGAATAATGTGACTTTTATATTTCATCACAACCCTACTAGGATAATTGGCTAGCCAACGCAAGTCTTCAGATATCAAGATGTCATTAGCATGACATCTTGAATTAATATGTAATAAGTAAATGGATAAAAGTTGACACGACAAATATAAACACGTCATAATTAAAATGTAAAAAATAAAATAAAATAAAATAAAAAAGTAATAATGTGATTGTTATATTAACTCACATGTTGCTTGAACCATTCTGGAAATTCCTTCTTGCTTAGCTCCTTGATTTGTCGCACAATCCGCCTTGCTCAACGATGTTGATTTTTCAAGAATTCCTCATGTTGCCTAGCCAATCAGGTCCAAATATGCTTAACTAATTTTTCAAAATAAAGAAAATTGATAAAACATTAAGACGTATGACTAGATGTTCTTACCTTCTATATGGGTTGACCTCATCACAATTATTTAGAATGTATATGTGGCACTGATCAAGAACATTTAACTCGAGCTCCACATTTTCTCCTGAACCCATATAACATCCTTTAGAGTAAAAAATTGATAACCCGCTAGATACTCCACGTCCAATACCATCTTCATTTCGACCTCTACGAGTGCGACAAGACTCGACATCTCTAAGATACATGGAACAAAAGGACAAGCACTCATCCACCAAATATTCTTCAGCAATAAAAGTTTCAGGATGACCCTTATTACGAATATAACGCTTCAGTGTTTGCAAATACCTATAATTATAATACAAAACACAAATTATTATAATTACTAATAAAAATTATCATTATAAATTAACACATTTTATAAAGATTTGTTAATTACCGTTCAATTGGATACATCTATCTATATTGAACAGGCCCTGCAATAGCTGCTTCATCTGCCAAGTGAACTAGGAGGTGCATCATTACATCAAAAAATGTAACGGGAATATCTTCTCCAATTGACATAATGTCAAGGCAATTCTTGAATTCAATTGCTTGAAACCTTCCTCCGACTCCTTGCTACACAATTGTCTGAAAATTGCACTCAACTCTAATAATATCATAGTAACATATTTAGGCAAAATTGCACGTATTGCAAGCAAGAGTAGCTGCTGCATTAAAACATGGCAATTGTGGCTTTTCAATCCATGTATTTTTTGTTCATTCACATGCACACATTGCGATAAATTTGATGAATATCCATCGAGAACCCGAATAGTAGACAACACCTCACAAAATGCAGTTTTTTCTTCTCTTTTCAACGTGAACAATGTTGGAGGTCGAAATGTTCTATTTCCTTCCCTATGTGGATGTTGTCCATGTCTTATGTTCAAGATTTCAAGATCTGAACGTGCAGCCAATCCATCCTTGGATTTTTTATCTATATCTAACAATGGTCCCACTACATTGTCACATATATTTTTTTTCAATATGCATAACATCATGATTGTGTCAAATCAACAGATGCCTCCAATAAGGTAGTTCATAAAAAATAGATTTCTTCTTCCACTGACTCCTACTACTTGTACTGCTCTCAGTTCGTTTTCTGCATTGCCCAACCGAAGCATCTTTCTTTGGTTTTCCAAAAGTAAATCTCAAAGTACAAAGTTCTTCAAGACATTATAAACCAGTCCACTGCTTAGTGCACTACTATGCTGTCGCTGACCATTAAAAGATGTGGTTTGCCTTCCAAACCTATGATTAATAGGAAGAAAGCGTCGATGCCCCAAATAGCAAATCTTATGACTCGCCGGCAAGTAAATAGATTCTTTATCATGCATGCAATGTGGACATGCTTTATATCCATGTGTACTCCATCCTGATAACATTCCATAAGCCAGAAAATCACTTATAGTCCATAAGACGATAGCCTTCATTGTAAAATTTTGGTTGGAATACGCATCATAAGTAGGAATGCCCACCTCCCACAACTCATTCAACTCATCAATCAATGGATGCATGTACACATCAATCTCTTTACTGGGACTGCGCGATCCTGGTATTAATAGAGACAACAAGAACAAATTCAGTTACTTCATACACATCCAGGGCGGTAAATTGTAAATTGAAAGCACCACAGGCCATGTGCTATGGTCCTGCCTCATTTTTCCAAAATGATTAAATCCATCACTGGCCAACCTTAATCGGACATTTCGAATTTCTGATCCAAACTCCGGATATAAATTATCTAAATGCTTCCATGTTGGAGAATCTGAAAGATGTCTCATAAACCCATCCTTAGGGCATTCAGTTGCATGCCACCTTATATGTTCAGTCGTATGCTTCGACATATACAACCGCTGCAATCGTGGTTTTAAAGGAAAATACCCCATAACCTTAGCTACTATTTTTTTTTTCTAGAGCCATCTTCTTCATTGACATTTTTATATCTTAATTCACCACAAACTGAGCATGCAGTCAACTTTGCAGTGTCTTTCCAATAGATCATGCAATTATTGGGACACACATCAATCTTCACATACGTCAGACCCAAGTCATTTATAAGTTTTTTTTTTTTGCCTTATAACAAGATTTAGGCAAACAATCTCTATCAAGCAACATTTTTTTAATTAACTTGAGTAACGTGGTGAAGATCTCGTCCGACAGTCTTGCTAAACACTTGATTTGATACAATCTTACAACCGCTTCCAATTTGTTAAATCCCTTACAACCTGGCCACAAATCTTGATATGCCTCTTCAAGCAACTTAAAAAAAGTCTCGACCTTTTCCGGACGCTTTTTCCTCAGAAAGGGGCTCAGTAGACGACCCAACACATTCTTCCATTAATGGTTGGACAAATACATCATTAAGAACATCATGAATACCAGTCAACCAATCTCCTGTTTCAGTAGATGGCCCAACACCTTCTTCTCCAATCCCCATATTTTGCTCTCCAATGAAAGGTTCCCATGATGTCAGCACGAAGCATTTTTGTAATCTTTATCCATATCATACAACACAAGATGTTCGACAATAGTTTTTCTAACAAGAGTATATCGATTACAACATCTTTTGTAAGGACATCCAAACTTATCGGGGCTAGCACCATTTGCAAGTGCTTGATCCAAAAACAAATTAATTACATATGTATACAATTCCAAATTTCGCGATATTGTCAACCAGCTATTTTCCATGTTTTACCATTGTACGAGAGTAAATATTACGTTGAAACTAAGATGCCTACAATCTTTCAATCCCTATCATGTAGGCATAACTATTATAAATTTTAATCCCTATCTATCAACCTCAAACTATCACAATTGAAATTTAATTTCCAACACCTATCACAGTAAAACAAATTACAAAAACAATAAAAGGTTAACAAAAATACGTTTATCTACACTCTTGATTATTTATTAAATTTAAGTTTTGTATATCCTCATAGCAATTAGAGTGAAATATTTAATTAATTAACATAATACATACTTAATTAATTAACATAATACATACTTGTATTACTAAATATTACCAATTTATGGTATATTAAATATTGTCAATTTAACATAAATATTGACAAATAATATTTATCTCAATTTCTTCATAACAATTTAAGTAAATAAAATAAACTAATGGAACACAAATATTCCTAATTTTTCTTACTAATTAAATTAAAATCTCTAAATAAATAATCTTGTGTGTTAAACAAACAATTTAAACATCAAGAAGTTCAGTAATAAAACATGAACTTTTGAAGAAATTCTGTTGTCAATCTACTCTTTACGTAGTCAGCAAACTAAATAAAACCCCTGCAAAATCAAATCAGAAAATAAAAATAAGCCACGAAGTGCTTGATGAAGAAAGAAATAGAAGATGAAACGCATGGAAGCAAAAGAAATGAAAAACTTACTGTGAGATGAAGAGAAGAAAAAGATGAAGTGCTTGATGAAGAAAGAAATAGAAGATAAAAAGTATGGAAGCAAAAGAAATGAAAAACTTACTGTGAGATGAAGAGAACAAAAAGATTGAAGATGAAGAGAAGAAAAGGATTGAAGATTGAGGATTGAAGATGAAGAAGAGAAAGAAATCTAAATGAACAACAAACTGAAAAACTTTTGGTGTAAAAACAATAAAATAGGCAATTTCTATCGGTTATAGCCGCCATAATACTAAAAAAATAATCGCCAAAATACTAAAATAATAAAATAGTCAATTTCTGTAGGTTATAACCACCACCATTAACTTCAAAACCGTCAAAATCTATAAAAAAATATTTTAAAAAAAGAATTCACAAATACTGGCGGTTATAATAATTTTATGTCGGTTTAATCCGACAGGAATTCCTGTCGGTTATATTCTACATAAATTCACTTTTATCCGACACTAACTAAATGATGTGTCGGATATCTTTTATCCAACATAATGACTTATTAACCACCACCATCATTGACACTTAAAGCTAATATTGTAGTAGTGACTTCTTGGAAGAGGAAGACCCTAACACGAAAACAATCCACCACAAAAAAATGATATTTATATGGCATATGAATGATTTTCTTTAGGGGTTGTGATATGCACATACCCATTTTTACTTTTCACACATCCCTTATTAATTTCTATCCTTTATTTTTTATTTTTAATTCATTCGATCCAATGGTCGAAAATTAAAAAGGTGTGTGAGAAGTAAAAAGAGATGTGTGGATAGCACACCCCTTTCTTGAATGATATCGATAATAACATTTTAATTGATAATTGAAGGAAGTTGAGGTTCCACCATAAAATCAATTGGCAATATGAAGAGCAGTCCAATTACTTAAATGACATGGAAGATCCCTCCCTTCTCTGAATTAGAATTGATACGCTTAACATGCTCCCTCACGTGTGACAAATTTTCAAGCCTAACACATCCTTCTCTAACAAATATGTGAACAACACAAACGGGGTAACGTGAAGCACGTATGTTTGTTGGCCTTCACACGTGATACAAGTTGCTCTAATACCATTAAGAAGTTGCAGTTCCAGATGAACAACCTGCTATGGTACTATCAATGGTTTCATAACTACTATAAATTTGGGCAAGGATGGTTGAGTCACCAGCGTATATGTCACAAGAACTTGCAGACCAACTTTCTAAATTCGGCTGTTTTATTTGCCAAGAAAATATCTAGTTTGTTTCACTAGATTTTGTGCTATCCCCTCTGAAAACTTGCCATCTTTTATGTGCAGAGAATATATAAGTACACAAATGAATAAGATAGTGCAGCACAGTACTATAAGCAGAGATAATAGACTTATTAAAACGTCACGTGCTATTTGTGATAAAAATTTCCCTACTATATCTTCGTTTGTAAAGTGACGATAGTATATGTCCAGCGGTGTCGTAGAAGACTCGTTGCTGATGAAGGCTTAGATATGCTCCGGTTTTCACTTTGAAGATTTAATGTTACCATTGACAGGAAAGTTGTCAACTTTTGAGACAATTGCAATGTTGACAGGATTGGGGCTGCAGAAGTGATGGATGATGATCGCAACGTGGGACTAGGGATTACTGCTTGTGCCATTATCACATAAGAGAAATTTGGGCTGAGTAGTGAACACCATGACACAATTGGATGCTTTCCTAATACATCTATGAAAATTGGAAAGAGATCAAGGCATTACAATTTATGAGTACATGGAAATTAGAGAGCCAACGAACTGATAACTAGAGAGAAATCATGATCTCAAGAACTCAAAGATTCAACAATGGAAATAGAATGTGAAGAACAAGAGAGAGAATGAAATACTAGAGAGATAAAGGATCTTGGAGAGCAAGTTGTATTTACTGACATGAATTTTACAAAATACACGTGGTTATCCTCATATATATAGTCTTAAAATCACAGCTGTTATATTTAGATAAAATTTAACCACTAAGCTAATCAAATACTGAGGTGCCTAACTAACATGCTGAGGTGTCTTCTGTTAATACTCCCCCTCAATCTCAGCTGGGATGACCCAGTCTGAGATTCGAACAATGACAAACAAACAAAGGATTGTGTAATCCTTTTGTTAAGACATCTGCAACTTGAGCATCTATAGTAATGTACTGAACCTCCATATCCCTTTTTGTACTCTTTCACGAAGAAAATGAAAATCAGTGTCTAAGTGTTTAATCCTAGTGTGAAACACTGGATTAGAACACATAGCTAATATAGACAGATTATCACAATGCAACACAGGAGCACAAGGAAGAAACATATGAAGATCCTTAAGAACCAATCAAATCCAAGCAATGTCAGCCGCTGCATTAGCCAATGCTTTATATTCAGCCTCCGTTGAACTTCTAGACACACTGCCCTGCTTCTTTGACTGCCAAGAAATGGGATTAGATCCCAGGAAAACAACATATTGTTGATCGTCCAGTATTGATGTTAGTTGCCCAGTCAGCATCACTATAGGCAAGCAACTCCAATTTTCCAGTAGTTGAATAAGTAATGCCACAGGTCAAAGTACCCTTCAAATACCTGAATATGCGCTTCACCAAACATAAATGAGCTTCCGTTGGGTTATTCATGAATTGACAAGCATAAATGAGCAATATGCAATATTTGGCCGAGTAAAGGTCAAATATTGCAATTCACCAACCAAATAATAGGAACATTGAGTCGCTATTAGTGCAACCTTTTCTTACTTTTCACACATCTTTCTAATTTTTGGCCGTTGAATCGGATGAATTGAAGAAAATGAAAAGACATAAATTAATAAGGCGTGTGTGAGAAGTAAAAAAATGTGTGTGGATAGCACACCCCTAGCGCAAATCATTGTTACATGAAAAATGTTAAGGAGATCACATTCTTATATTACATTAGTGTAGTATCTGATAAGTGGTGTGTACATGCCACGTCAATTAATGAACTTATTTGATTGAATATTGGTTGTATATCACTGGCCACATAAGATGTCATACCAATATGGTTTACAAATGTGGTCTCCCTCAAAAAAATTTAATTGAAAACTGATAACATGCATTTGAATAATAAAGATTGTGTATTTTAATTACGTAGGAATTTGTTAAGCCCATTTAAATTATGATTAGACTCTTTTAAAACGTTGTAACATTTGTCCTTTCTTTATCTTTGGTTACTTTATATTATGATGTAATTCAAGCAATTAGGAAGACATGATTGAATGAAAATGTTTTTGCTTTGTGCAATTGAATTGAGTGATTTCTCCTTTTCAAATCAAAAGTTTGACTTGTTCGTTTTGAGTGAATTCACGATTAGCAACATGAGTGATTTCGTTGCCCCTCATTGAGCGTTTCCCAGGTTATCTACCCCGTCTCTCAAGACCCTTAGGCTTGTCTTGCATCATCATTACTCTCGGTCAATAGTTTTGTTGCTCAAGTTACTAGTGGTTTCGTTGCCCCTCATTGAGCGTTTCCCAGGTTATCTACCCCGTCTCTCAAGACCCTTAGGCTTGTCTTGCATCATCATTACTCTCGGTCAATAGTTTTGTTGCTCAATTTACTAGTGGTGTTATAGCACATAGAAATCGTCTCCAACACATTTTTCTTCGCAAGTGAAGGATTAAGTTTTAACTTACTAAAATTAAAATTAGAACTCAATCGTTCATATATCTGAGATTTTAGTCTTTAACTTACTTCCAATTTCCGACCGAGAGTAATATGAAATCACTCAGCAAAATGAATTTGAAGTTAGGTGAAGTATGACTCAGTAAAATGGCGTACCACCTAATAATGAAATATGAAATCAAGGCAATATGAACTGAATGGAAAATATCAAGTTACAATGTGGAGAATGAGGCAAACTGTAGAGCTTAGAACCTCAACTTTGGAGCACCAGAGGCTTCATCTTTCAAATACTTTTAATTCACTCCAATATCTTACATTATTTAACAAAAATATGTATTAAAAAAAGTTATATTTCATCATTAATTTCCTCCGATGAGGATATATTTTCTATTGGTCAACTTCAATACAAAAAAATTTAGTTTCAATTGTATAGACTGTGCTGTGCTCGAATAATGCGATGAACCAAAAAATAAGCGTCATTTGTTAGGAAAGTCGTAAATATATCATGACAAGAGTAATTTCACGACTAATGTATGACATGTAATGGTATTATGAGAATCATGCATTTCTTTTTTCTTTTTCTTTTTTTTGGAAACCTCAACGGTGGGAAAATTTTTATTGATAACAAAAAAAAAAAAATTACACCTAGTCAGGGGGACATATCAAAAGTAATACAAAGAGACTGAATTTCTTTCTTGTCATTGATCGAACTAGGGTTACAACTTTTATATGGAGTCAATACAATCCTGATCCTACACTAAAGCCTATAAACAAGGGAAGTCAAATACCAAACGAGTAAGTAAATAACTAAATGAAAATTTATAATATTTACTTAATCAATTTGAGATATCTTCCTTAACACTCCCCCTCAAGTTGGAGTGTACATTAATGACACCCAACTTGCTAAGTAGTGTTTCAAACCATGTTGAACTCAACAGCTTGGTAAATATGTCAGCTGATTGATTAGTTGTTCATATGTACACTGTACAAACCATGCCTCCTTGAATTTTCTCTCTTACTAGATGACAATCAATCTCTATATGCTTTGTCCGTTCATGAAATACCGGATTCAAAGCGATGTGCATGGCCGCTTGATCGTCACAAAACAATGTGACTGGTTGTGGTGACTCACCTTCAAATCCTTTAAAATGTTCTTCAACCATGTAATCTCACAACATGTAGTGGCCATGGAACGGTACTCAGCCTCTGCACTAGAGCGAGATACAGTGGTTTGTTTCTTTGTTTTCCAAGAAATTGGTGCTTGATCAAGCTGAATACAGTAACCCATTATTGAACTCCTCGTATCCTTGCATCTAGCCTAGTTAGCATCGCAAAATGCCCTTAATTGCAATGATCCTGTAGAAGGTAGAAAAATACCTTGTCCCAGTGCATTTTTTATGTACTTGAGAACCTTGTGTGCTGCCTCAAGGAGTGGTTGTCGAGGCTTTTCCATGAATTGACTCAGCATGTGGACGACATAGGTTATGTCTGGCCATGTTATGGTCAAGTAGATTAATTTACCTACAAGCCTTTTGTATGATGACGCATCACTTAGCAGCTTTCCTTCTGTCTGCGTGAGAGAGATGTCTTGCTCTACAGGAAATCGTGAAGGTTTGGCACCTAAAAAACCCAGGATCATCTAATATATCCAGTGTATACTTCTGTTGGCATAAAGCGATTCCACGTTTGGACTGTGTAACCTCTATCCCCAAGAAAAATTTGAGTTAGCCCAAGTCTTTCAATTTACATTGTTGTGAGAGAAACTGCTTTGTATCTTCAATTTCTTGCAAATTATTTCCTACCAGTAGTACATCATCAACATAGACTAGCAAAGCGATGAAATTACCTTGACGACTTTGGACGAATAATTAGTTGTCAGACCATGATTGGTGAAACCCAGTAGGCTTGAGAGCAGTGGAAAGTTTAAGAAACCATTGCCTCGAACCTTGTATTAATCCGTATAAGGATTTATTTAACTTGCATACTCAAGTCTTCCCCCTTTCGTTTGAAACTAGGAAGCAAGTGCATGTAAACTTCCTCGTCGAAGTCACCATGTAAAAATGCATTGTTGATGTCAAGTTGGTGCAAGTGCTTTTGCAACGAGAGCAAATGTTTCTTTGTAATCAACCCCTTCTATTTAACTATAGCCATTTATAACCAGATGTGCTTTGTATCGCTTAATGGTCCCATCAGGTTTGAGTTTCACCTTATATACCCATTTGCAACATATCGATCGTTTGTGCAGTGGCAGTGGGACAAGGGACCAAGTGTTGTTGGCCTGAAGAGCATCAATTTCGTGCTTTATGGCAGCACGCCAGTTTGGATTTTCGATAACCTGCAAAAAGGTGGTAGGTTCTTAGATGGCTGTGACGTTAGTGATAAAGGCTTTATGGGTTGGAGAGAAGCGGTTGTAAGATAAATAGTGAGAGAGAGGATGAGAAGTACCTGATGACTTAACCGCATTCGTTGAAGATGAAGAGGCAGGTCTTGACGAGAGAAAAGTCTCGACATGAAAGTCCTACAAAAAGGTTGAAATTTTGGTGGGCGTGTGCCGCGATGCGGCGGCGATAGTGTGGCAGCAATGAGGCTGACTAGGATAGGCAATGGGGAAGTAGGAATAAGAGTGGTATGTGGGGTTACTGGGAAAAATGGTGTCGTGGGGCTAGTGTCGAAAAAGTTGGATAAAGGTGGCATGGGACCAGGTGTTGGGTTGGTTTGGGGTAGGTGGGACATGGAAGTAGGCGTGTCATATAAGGAGATAAATGTAAAGTTAAGATCCATATCAAAGTATGATTGTGGAGAGGTTGAGTTGGGCAAGGAACTAGGGGTAGCGGTGAAGGAATTATTTGTGAAAACTAGTTCATTTGAGAAACATATATGCATGCAATTAATAATTAAAAGGCGGAATCATGCTTGTATGCACTCAAAAAGAAAACTTTACCCATGAAATTTAAGGCCTAGTAATTGTGGTGAACCAAGACTCAACTCAAATCTTAAAGAAAAGAGTTGAGAAACTTTTATACCTTTGAAGTACCTCTTTGCTTAGCAAAGGATATTCACCCATGTGAGGGCCTTTTTACCTTAGTATCCTTGCTCCTTGACTCCATGAACATGGATGGATGAACTTTTCTTCTTGGCTCCATGACTTCTTGGATGGATGAAGGAATGGATTCTCCAAGTTCCCAAAATAGGGAACCTTTAAGTCTCCACACCAAGGAAAGCATTGAGGAAGAGATGAGTGACCTAAAGTACGAAAGATTGCTAGCTATTTTCTTCTAGGGTGGCCGGCCTCTTAGAGAGAAAAGAGAGCTTTGTGTTCTCATCTTTTTCTCCAAAAGAAACCCTAAGGATGAAATGTTATAAAGTTCTTTATATAGTCCCTTCAATTAAGTGACAAAAGAACCAAAACCCTTCATCCTCAAATGTGGCCGGCCTTAAGGGATCAAAGGGCTTTCAAGCCCTTTGTGTTTTCAAGTTGTGATACAACTTGAGTTAATGGGCTTGACATTCAAATCTCATTGGGCCTTGTGGCCCAAAACTAACCCAAGGTCTATAACGAACATATTCATTTGATTAATTAACATATTAATTAATCCTAGCCATAAATAATTAAACCATTTAATTATCCTTACTCATCTTCGTTGTTTCTTCAATCTCTACCTTACTCGGTGTACAATCCATTAGGTTTATTTTAGCGAGGCAATGTGCTATTAGAACTATTTAAATTGATTGTGAATTGAAACATATTTTCAATTCTCCCATTAGTGATTATACACTTTTAGGGTTTCCACAAACCATGAGTGACACTTAGCAACATATCATGGCTACCCAAGCTGATCATAAGAGCTGGAGAACCTATTCAGTTTAGGATTATAATGCAACACGGTCTTTCTTTATTGCAATACTCTCGATCACATTGTTTGGTTTGATAACTTATTCATGTATACTATCCAATGTGATTCATTTACTTATATGATTACCTTGAATGTGATTGGAATGACCTCCTAAATCTCATTCATACTCTGGCCAGAGATTCTTAATTATATCTGTTGACTCTAAAAACTACAAAACCTACGTGGCGCGCAGGCCGAGTAACTAATAAGCTAACTACGTCCTTCGGTTGAATGCAGGGCATGCCAACTCGTCGGCCGAGCTTGGCCGAGGAGTAAAATTTGTTGATGTCGCGTTGAGCGCGTCGTTGACTTCTCTATCTTGCGATTGCGACCGAGGAAGGAACACTCTCGGTCTCTGGGTTTTACAGCCTGAAGACAAGGCTACTAATTCTGCGGAGTTCACAAATCGTCGGAGCCCGATTCGGTCACTGTGATTATATTCGTAAGAGTATACGCACGTCGAATCGAGACCAAACTATATGGGCACAGGTACTCAAACGTGATGTATGTCTTGATGGTAAACGTAGTTCGGCCGTCGGAATGCCGAACCCTGAAACTTACTTGCGAGCATCCAATCATACAATCACTCGGCGTCCAGCACGCCGAGCGATGCAATTCGTAACACCTGACTATGCCGAGAAGGCTAGCAAGGTGACCTCTGCCAATCAAAGATTCGAAAACCCTTCTCGGTCTAGACTTAGATAGATAACCGGTCGACCTCGACGCAGTGCTGTTTATCTAAACTGAAGGTGCTTCTTGGTCGGTTGATTCTACGGCAGCAGTGCTGTTTATCCAAACTGAAGATGCTCGCCGGGTGTTGGCACAGTGCTGTTTATCCAAACTGAAGGTGTGCCGGCATAAAAGAAAAGGAAAAATCTCAAGGTGTTTGAGAGGTTTCGCGCAGGGCAATTGTATGCTGATTTGAAGGGGTTTTTCTGTTGCATGATTTCTTGTATTTATAGCACCCCATTCCTTGAGACCAATTCTGATTTGGATTGGGAGTCCTTGTCCCATTTCGACTCTAACTCGAACAAACCTATTCCCATTGGGATTTTGAATTTTCCTTCTTTTCGAGGCTTTATTCCTTGCCGGTCGAGAATCCTGGTCGCACCAGGACTTCCTCGACCTTTTCTATTTATCCGGACTACTTAGAATAGGATTTGGCCGACCTTGCCAACTGGCCCGGGATTTATTATTCGGCCCATAGTATTTGTCATTACCTTGGGCCGAGCACATCCTGCTGCTCGGCCCAACAATAATATTTTGGGCCCAAACAATATCATAGAGTATTCTCCCTTAAACGGTTTAAAGGTTAGAGATCCCTTGTTGTGCATTCACTTGCCTCCATGGCTAAGTGGCTTAAACCCAACTATGTCGTGGACACCCTTTGACGGAGTGACTTTGACATAGTCAAAGATCAAGGGCTTAACCATAAGACAACTATGATGCCTCATGTCAAATGATTACTTTGCATTATCCCAACCATGAGTTCTCATGTGACATGAGTATGAGAACTCCTCGTTAATCGTGTTCAGTGGAATCATTCTCTATTGAGCACCTACATGCTTGTCTTGGTGTCGGTCACACCAATGACTCGATACCAGTCACTCTCAGTAAGAGAAGACATAGCACATACTGATCTTAACGGATTGTCAATGCCCAATTGGTAATCCTATGATCAGGAACGTTTAAGATATGTATACGAAAGAGAATGGTCTTATGAATCTAACTTCTTTAGATCACATTCTCCCAATTACATATTCCTTGGACTTATTGTTTAAGCATATAACATTTATATGAGACGGCTTTAAACAATAATCTTTGCCCTTTACATATATGCTAAACCAGATTAGTTTAACCTGTGAAATGTCCGTAAAGTATCATCATATGATTGGCTTTTAGGGCACATTTCCAACAAGCGGAAGTATCTGATGTGTGGTAGGGAAAATAGTCTTCAAAGAAGGTAACATCCCATGACACAAAAACCTTTTGGAATGTGATATCAAATAGCCTATAAACCTTTTGACCATAAGGATAGCCAATGAATATTCGATGACGTACACTTAAGATAACCCTGACAATTTTTGGTGGTGTGATTCGTCTTGTTGCACTTTCCGCATCGGGGCCCATTGTACTCGAACTCAGCTTCCCGGCTTGTGGTTTTCATGACAAACACTGCTGCCTTTGGTTGGGCAACGCCTTTCCCACTAGAAACTTCTGCCTGTCGCTCATGATGAAAAACCAAGGAGTAGGCTTTGTTCACCGTGGACAGTGGCCTAAGGAAAAGGGTGTTACTGCGAACCTTGGTATACGAATCGTTCAAACCCATGAGAAATTTAATGGTTTTCAGAGTCTCCACGTAATAAGCAATCTCCTTCTTTGTTTCACAACTACAAGCTGGGATTAAGCACAAGATGTCTCGTTCATCCCAAAGACTTTTCAGTTTGGTGAACTAGGAACTTACTATCATGGTGCCTTGCACACAATCTTGAACTTCATTCTCTATGTGAAAAAAGTTGTACGATATTCACATGGGAGAACCTTTCTTATAAGTCAAGCCACATTTGTCGAGCATCCTTACAGTTGATAACGCTTCTTGAAATTTCCTTTGACATCGACCCCAATAGCCATGTCTTGACCAAATTGTTGCATCGGTTACATTGTTGCAACTCTCAGGTCTGTCTTCACTTGGTTTCTTGATTGTGACATCAAAGAGCCCAAGCTTGTTCTTGACCATTAAGGCCATTGCCATGGACTGAACCCATATACTGTAATTGTCTTCCACCAACGACTATGGTACATACTGCACCATGCTAGTCCGAATGGTGAATGTAGAGTGAAAGGTTTGGATTTTCCTACTTTAGATGTGAGGCTATACCTAAAGAAATTATTTATGTTTCTGGTTTGTCACCCATGGCTGTGTTGACTTGGGTGGCGTTTTGTGTCTTGTTGTGTTTCCCAGATTAACTCTCTGGTACCATCAAAAGTAATACAAAGGGACTGAATTTCTTTCTTGTCATTGATCAAACTAGGGTTACAACTTTTATATGAAGTCAATACAATCCAGATCCTACACTAAAGCCTATAAACAAGGGAAGCCAAATACCAAACAAGTAAGTAAATAACTGATTGACAATATTTACTTAATCAATTTGAGATATCTTCCTTAACAACATAAATCTTACCCCTCATAAAATAGAGATAACAAAAACAATACACGAAAAAGCAGGGAGACATAAACCTTACCCTTCTAGATACGAAAACAAGAAAGATGCAAAGAAAATAAAGGGAGACATGAAACCTAATCTCTCTAAAACCAAACGTAAGGGTCTAAACCTACAAAACAAGTTGAGCAACACCACAAAGTTAGGAAAAAAAAAGTGAAACAAACCTAGATGCCCAGATGCACATTAATTTGAGAAGCGGTAGCCAGGCAAGCCAACATAGTCTGAAACCAATGCAGTACGAGCTGCCAGCGAAGGAGAATCATGTCAAGTTAAAGTTGGAGAAGACAAGCCAATGTTAGCAAAATTGTTCGCAACAAAATTTCATTCTCGATATATGTGAGATGCATAGAAAGTCATTTTCCAAATGCGCTCCAAACAAGTAGAACATTGCGTACGAAGAGGCCAAGGATGATCAAAATCAAACGATTGAAGAGTAGAAATAACACTAGAGCTGTCATTTTCCAAACAAAGACAATGCCAACCCAACTAATATGCAAACTCTACACCAATAATAATTGCAAATAATTTTGCTAAAAAAATATATATATATTGTGATGACCAATCCATTGGTAGAAACCACCAAGAAAATGACCATGGCAATTCCTGAAAACTCTTCCACAAGTAACAGGATCGGAATTTTCTTTAGATAAACCATCTGTATTAAGTTTAATCCAAGAGAACTAAGGGGGAGACCAAATGACAAGAAGAATAGTAAGTGCCTTGCGAGAGATAGGTCGGATCCCCAACGAAGAGATGATTCGAGTGTCAAATCCCTGAGAGTAACTAGGAATAAACTTTCCACAATGAACAATGGCAAAATTGATAGAAATGCAGAGACGATGAAAATAGATTGGTAGACCCTCAAAAATATACTTATTTCAAGTCTTCCAAATAGCCGCAATAGTAGAAAGACCCGCAAAAATCCAGAAATTGTGCATTTGTTGGGAAAAGGACTAACGCACATATATATCCCAACAAACATCCAAAGAATCTGAAAATTGCAACGAGGTACCAAATTGGCGTGCTAACCACCTCCATAGCTGCCTAAATATCCAACAGCTGAAGAAAATTATGACATAAACATCAAATGGATGCCAAAGAAATACCACTTCATTGAAGCGCACCCTCGATAGGAAGTTTATCATGAAAAAAGCCGCCAAGCCAAAATAGATAGTTGTGGCGGAATAAAATGTCGCCAAATAATCTTAGCCCAAGTACAATCACTATGTTTCCTTCGAATAAGCTAATAACCAAAAAAAAAAAAAAAACAGGAAAACTTCCTATTAGGCGAGGGCTCCAAAATCAATTTGTCATCCTAGACATTTAAGGGCAAAGGTAGACGTAAAATTTGTTGCACCACAGAAGGGAATGAATTTGTAAAATAATCTGGCAAAGACCAACTTTGTGCTTCAATAACATCTGAAACTTGAGAAAGAAGCTTAGGTGAAATGACCGAACATAAACAAGGGCTAGTAATAGTTTCATCCAACCATTTGTCGAACTAAAAGGAAACTGACTTCCCTATCACCAATAATCCAATGACTATTATCATTGAATAGGCAAAGCATGCTTAAGACCATGCCACACAGAAGACTGTAAATAGATATTTTGGTTTTTGTAAGGCGAAGGAGGAAATTGCTGATGAGCCAAAGAACCCCATAGAGAAGAGTATTGTAAAGTATCCCATCCAAAACTAAACAAAGCCGTCAAGTTCAAAGAAGCTAAATCACAAAAACCAAGCCCACCTTCATGTTTGAAATAACAAGTGACTTTTGTGCAAGTACACAATACTTGTATCTTTTTTCCCACAACTACATGTACACATGCATATACATCCATGCGTACATACATGCACATACATTATATACATACATACATACTTACATACATATCTGTATATATAATACAACTTCATATATAATCACCATTCTGTAATTGGTTAGTTGATTAATTAACAGATAGTGCTATACACACACCCATTTTTACCTCTCATACACCTTTGTTAATTTTTTATCATTGATCTTCTTCAATTCATTTGATCCAACGGCAAAAAAATAAAATATGTATGTAAAAAGTAAAAATGCATGTGTGAATAGCACTACTCTTAATCTATAACAATTGTACCTCACGTGCTACACATATGTTAACACTGAAGACATTACCCTAGATCTTGCTTATAAGGTTTGTGGCTTAGTGTTTTTTTTTTTTTCCCTAAAAGGAGGACAACTGGTGGCAAGTTACAATTATCTATCCCTTTAAGAGCCGAGAAGACTCACAGAGGCATTTTAGCCTCCACTGACCACAAGTATGACTTTCACACCAGCATCAGCTTTTAAACCCGAGACATCCAGATTTTAGCTTGAAGAAAACCTCGCAATCCGTCCTTGAGATATATACGTGTCAACCTTGCAATCCGCCCTTGAGATATATACGTGTCTAGATCTGTAACGATTTCGTTTTGGTTATTTATTATTTATTTTTGCATTCGAGATAGGGACTCTTTTTGGTCAATACGCACATGGCACAAAAAATGAGGGAAATAGAAGAGTGCATGAATGATAGTAAGTGAGAAGTAGAAGAAATGTGATGCACAAAACATGAAATCAAAACCAAAAATAAAAAATTATTTTGAGTTAGCTTTCACTTTCAAAATTTTGTTTTCATTCTTTGTTCTTTATTTCTTGCCATTCCTTTCAAAGTTTCACCATTTTTCTTCATCCCCCATTTTCAATATTTTATCTATATTTCAAGTACAAAAATGAGAACTAAATAATAAAAATGAAAATATTACAAAAGGATCCCTAAGCTTAACTACTATTAATTTTTATTCGTGTAAATAAATTTTTCGATTGACTCATCTATTGTAAATAAAAGAGTGTCCAAAGTGAAGCAACATATTTACATCAATCAAAAGGAAAGTGAATTTCATACACTTTGTTTAGCTTCTCATTCATCTTTTTTTAGTTAAATTCATCGGATTAAATAAATCAAACGAAACCAACATCAGAATTAAACAAGAGTGTGTAACAAGCTAAAAAAAGTGTTTGAAAATCACTTTCCCAAACCAAAAATGCAAAGTGACAAAGAATTTTCCACCCTCGTTTAAATATCATTGTATAAACAAAGACCAAAAAATCAAATTGTTCAACATCGAAATTCGAAAAATGTAACCATGAGGCAAAACCGAGCAAGGGCAAGAGCCCAAACAAAGCACAAAGGCAAAGAGACTAACATGCATTGCTTCCTCAGTTAAAGTATAAAGTAGATCTAAATTAATCAACTGATCTATCCATTATATTAATTTTAATCATCACTATTAATCTCATCAAGAATCACAATAAGCGCGACAATGAAAGCGTAGTCAATCCCGGGATACACTGTCACCATGAAATTGTCCTTGCCAATCAACATGCTTGCAACTGTTCGCTTCTTATGCATCTGCAATTTTCCCCACAGGGTATCATATCCCAGTCAGTACTTGTGGAGAAATTAATATTAAGTAATTAAAGAAACAAGCTAAGGCGTAAGATTGTTTAATTGTGTTAATTAATGATATATCAGCTGAATAAAATCAATGAAATCTTACTTGGGCAATGATTGTGGAGGAGTTCCCAGCATATATGGTACAAGATCGTTCAAACCAACTTCCCTTGACTCTGAAGTCCGGTGCATTCTCTGCTGTGTTTTGTGCTAAGAAAACATCCAGTTTGGTATTAAATTGCAGCAGTGAAGATCTCTTGGCACTAAAAATCAGATCCCTTGAGTCTTTGCTATCCCCCCGGAAAACTTGCCATCTTTCATGTGCACTCATCAACTAGACATATATAAAATGTACAAATAAGTTATTTAATTACAAATTTACAACAGAAGTAATACACATAAACTTGTAAAAATGTTCTCTTCCTAGACTATATGGGAAGTAAATCAATTAGATTATATTGGAAAATTGGATAAAATGATGAAAATACAATTCTTCATTGTCGAAATGATTGCTTTGTGGGTTTTTGTCGATATCTCGTTAGTATATTATCGATATGTGATCTATATTTGATTTTTCTCATTTCCCCAATTGATAATTTGTTCAACCAATCTTTCGTACATATTTAAGTTAATTCTTATCTAACAACATTATCTATAAATTTAATTCTATTTTTGTTAAAATATGTGATTCAGATTGACGATATATCAACATTACCTGATAAAATTCAACGTTTGCAAACAAGGGATTGAAGCGAGTACAAGGCTAGCAAGAGCTACAACATTAACTGATATGCATGATTTGTTTTATATGTATATTAATCAACATATTCTTATTACCTTCTTTCTTAGAGTGACAATAGGATATCCGGCAGTATCGAGCAAGACTCGACGATCATGACGGCTCCATCGAACTCCCTTCACTTTAAAGATGATCTTATCATTGATATCTGTGACTACAAAGTTTCCATCTGTTATAGTAAGAACTTTTCTGACAATTGCAATATCCACAGGGTGAGGACTGCAGAAATGAGGGCTAATGATCGCAACGGCGGGATTAGCATACGCTATTGGCGCCGGATTTGCATACGCTATTGGCGCCGGATTCGCAGACGACGTTGGCCCCGGATTGGCATACGCTGTTGGCGCCGGATTGGCGTATGCTAACGGCGGCGCGCTAGGTTCTGCTTGTTTCATGATGATCAGAGAAATGTTAGATGTCGATGAACACTTTTTTTTTTTTGGAAACACAAACTTAGTTATCTGTGGGTGTGTACATATAAATATAGGTCACCTATATTGACCGTTGTCAATTAATATATATATATATATATATATGTATATGTATATATTGTAAAATTTTATTAAAATTGAAGATGTTTAATTATCTAACTGTAATCATATACATATATACACAAATATAACGTTGTCGATAAATCATAAAATGTTCACAATAATAATTAAAGTGTTAAAGTCACTTAGTATACTATGGTCTGATGATATTCATCTCTACTTATAAGTGAGATGCCCCAGGTTCGATTCTCGTTAAAGACGGATGTAAACCACATTATTGCTAGTAGTGAGGCTTACTATTCTCGCATTTCTTTAGTGTAAATAATATCATTTGTTCAAAAAAAAATATTAAAGGGTTAAACGATTTTCCATTTAAATGAACATTTGCAGATATTATCTATTAATCATGACCTAAAAAATGAATCGTTCAGATCATGAGCTTACTTTCAAAAGAAGCTGAAATAAATAATTAATGTCATATTAAACTACTAACTAATTAATGCAAGCATGAGCGCTCATGTATTATATATATAAACATAAATTGATACATGGAAATAAAACATATAACTTATACGCGTCATTTTTTTTGTTCAAATTTAAGCAAGCATTTTAGAGGATGGGAAATCCAATGTTTTGCTTCCGTCCACGTATATAAAGTCAAAATCCAGAGCATATTACAAGTTAAATGAACATCAGGATATCAAAGTTGAAAGTTTGAAGCTAGAAGCTTCCTCATTATATAATATATAATATAATAACATGAAAAAGTCAATAGAATAAAAGTGGTTCTATTCAACACGCGGTGCGCATGTTATCATTAGACCAAGTCATGGTATGCCGTGGTATGCAACATGCATCGTATCTTAAAATATTAATAGCCAACAAGCGTGTAGAAATTCGATATCTGAAACTGAAAGAGAAATGCGAAGAGGACTTTCTCAAAATGAGATTTTTCATGTATTTTCGATCATCTTACAATGTAACGTTAATTTTCATACCATCATTATAATACGCTGTGTTAAAAACATAAAGTGATAATGAACTAATAGAGAATTTCACTTTTTAAAGAGTCCTCTTAACATTTTTTAAAATAATAATTTTTGTTTTTAATCGAAAGGTCATCAAAAGAGAGTTTCTTCAACACATGATAGTTACGAAATTGTAATAATTAGTTGATCTAACACATCACCTCGGACACAGTTGGTTGATCGACACTAACCTTCCTCAAAACCGTAAATTGATCGGCACTCACGGTTGATTGGTCGTTAAAAAACCTCAGTTGCATTGAAATTATGCATGAAAAAAAATAAACTGTAAAATCATAAATCGAACCAAACCAAACCGAACAAACCGACCCGTTTGGTTACTTTTCTGACCAAAGTTGTTTGACGTAATAGGCCTAATAAAACACAAACAAGGTTATGACTTATGACCCAAAAAAAACATATGGGCCGTTTCCAGCCCGTTAACATGCCCAAAATACTACATGTCGTTTTTATCGTCTTGGTCATTGGCTTTCCAACTGCACAGCAGAGTTGCAAGAAGTTGCAGAAACCAAAGAATACCAACGAGTATTTCCAACCTGAAACAAACAGATGACCGCAAACAATTCGAACTCGAAATCGAATCAAGAATGGTGAGAGCCTCTGCACTAAAACCCAGCAGCAAATTCTTCCTGAGAAAGCACAGGAAATGGCCAGTGTCGCCCTACAACACCAGGTGGCACCAAATCTTCAACCAAAACCAAGCCTTCCAGAGCCTCAAAAAATCATCGCCGCCGCCGGAAAACCAGCCGCACCTCCTTCTTCCGACGCTCGTTTACTCCTTCAACACCTACAACGTCAACCCAACTCCGGAAGCCTACCACTTTGTCCTCAAAACTCTCACCAAAACCGCCCAATTCGACCACATCGCTCCGGTTCTCCGCCGGCTCGAAACCGTCGAAAAGTTCGACACGCCGGAGCATATTTTTGCCCATCTGATTGGTTTTTATGGCCGTTGGAACAGAACCCAGGACGCCATTGATCTGTTTTACAGGATTCCCAGGTTCAGGTGTGTCCCTTCTGCTCACTCTCTCAATGCATTGCTGTATGTGCTTTGTGGGTCCTGTGAAGGTCTTAAATTGGTGCCTGAGATTTTGCTCAGGAGCCATGTAATGGGCATCCGGCTCGAAGAATCGAGCTTTCGGGTTTTAATCAATGCACTGTGTGGAATTGGGAAGGTTGGATATGCTATTGACATTATGAATTGTATGATGAATAATGGGTATGGTTTGAATGTGAAGATTTGCTCTTTGATATTGTCATCAATGTGTGAACAGAAGGATTCAGAGGGTGTTGATGTTATGGGGTTTTTGGGAGAAATGCAGAAGCTTGGGTTTTGTCCTGGGATGATGGACTATTCCAATGTGATTAGGTTTATGGTGAAGCAGGGGCGGGGTTTGCATGCTTTAAATGTGTTGATTAAGATGAAAGGGGAAGGAATTAAGCCTGACGTTATTTGTTATACCATGGTCTTACATGGCGTTATCACGGAAGGGGATTTCAAGAAGGCGGATCAGGTTTTTGATGAGTTGCTTGTGTTGGGTTTGGTTCCTGATATATATACTTACAATGTATATATAAATGGTTTGTGTAAGCAGAATAAAGTTGAATCGGGATTGATGATGATTTCTTCTATGGACGAGTTGGGTTGCAAGCCTAATTTGATTACTTACAACATCTTGCTGAAGGCCCTGTGTAACAATGGGGAGCTTAGGAGGGCGAGAGAGCTTATGCGTGAGATGACTTTAAACGGTGTTGGGGTAAACTTGCAGACGCATAGGATTATGCTGGATGGTCTGTTTGGCAAAGGAAACATTGAGGAAGCTTGTGTTTTTATGGAAGAAATGTTAGATAAGGTTCTTGTTCGTTTTTGTTCCTCTTTCGATGAGGTGATCCATGGGTTGTGCCAAAGGGGTTTGGTTTGTAAAGCAATGGAATTGCTGAAGAAAATGGTTGACAAGAACGTTGCGCCTGGAGCAAAGGCTTGGGAAGCACTGCTCCTTAGCTCAGGATCTGAACCCAGCTTAGAAGAGACTACTTGGACGGGTTTGGTGGAGCCAATGGTAGCACTTCCATAGGTGATGGATCACCAGTTAACAGTGCATCGGATGTTTATACTTACCATGCGTATTCAAATGGTTTGTGCAAGCAGAACAATATGGAGGCAGGATTAAACATGATTTCGTGTATAAGAGCTGGGGTGCAAGCCTTATTCGATTACTTACAACATCTTGTTAAAGGCATTATGGAAAAACGGGGAGCTTACTAGAGCAACAAGCGAGATGACGTTAAAAGGGTCTCGGAGTTAACTTGCAGACTCACAGGATTCTGTTGGATGGTTCGTCTGGCAAAGGAGACGTTGATGAAGTTTGTGTCTTTATGGAAGAAATGTTATATAAGGTTCTCGTTCGTTTTTGTTCCTCATTCAGTGAGGTAATTTACTGGTTGTGCCAAAGGGGTTTGGTTTGTAAAGCAATGGAATTGCTCAAGAAAATGGTTGACAAGAACGTTGCGTCCCGACCAAAGGCTAGGGAAGCACTGCTCCGAACCCGGTTTAGAAGAGACTACTTGGACTGGTTTGGTGGAGCCAGTCATAGCACCAACAGATAACCAGTAAACTGTGCATCTCTTTGTCATACATGTACCATTAGTTGTTTGTGCCGTATGGAATCCACAGCGACAGTTGATTGACTTCACCTGCACAGTGCAAAGCTGAAGCATAAGTTAGCTGCATGCATCCATGTGCATCAGATTCCTTTACTTCTAACATTTTGCTGAAGATGGGCAATTGAGCCTGACTCTTTGTGCTGTCCTAGTGCCGGCCTTTTGTCTCTTTGTCCCAAAATGTTGGCATAAAACTGTATGTACATTCATACCAACCTAGATTCTTCTGTTTTACTTGCTAGCCTATGGTGGTGTTACTCTTGTTCTTGGTTTGTTCTTAAACCAAACCATTCAGTGAAATTTTTCTTGAGGACCTATAGACGTTCGATACCAACATGTACCTGACCATTATCAACGGTCCTCGATCACTCAATTTAAGCTTTTCGATTGTTGAGATTTTTTGGGCCAAAATTAAGCCACAGTATCACTCATGTGGAACCAAAACCTAGTCACCGACTTCCCTTTAATTCAATAATGTGACATTTGAAGTACATAAACTTTTGGGGGAAAAAAGACAAAAGCGCTCTCTTCATTTGCTCACTTCAATCTTATCTTGTTTTATGTGGGAAAAATAGCAGTCATTCACTTAGAACGTAAAAAAAGACGACTTCAAGTCAATAAGGTTTCTCATTGTGCGAGAGTTGGGGGAAAGAATGTATGTCATATGCAGGCTTACTGTTATTTTATAAAGAGATTATTTTCTTGACTCAAGCTCGTAACCTTTTGATCATAAAAAAAACATTTCCATTGCGCCAAAGCTCACTCTCATTTCCTTAAAAATAAAAACCAACAAATAAAAGTAAGAAAGAAACAAATTTGCTGGCTTTTAACCTTTGTCCGGTGAAATCATTGAGGCATCCAAAGATGGCTGTTTGTCGCCTTTCCAAAAGATTGCCGGTGTGAAAAGGGCTTCTTCTATGCAGGAAGAACTAAATAATCTGCTGTCACACTCACGTTATCTAAATTAATTTGAATTTAATGAGCTATTAAACCTCTAAAGAGAATTTAATTACGCGTATAAAAAGTTGAATAGAAACATATCAAGAAGCTATGGATGTATTTGAGTTGCAAATTGTTGTCAGTCAGACGTGGATGATGAGAAGGAGTGGAGACAGATGTGGTGGTGGGGTTCGCTTGGTGATGGTACCAAGTTTCCAATTCAAGGTCAAGGAGGTAACATTCACCCATGACCATTCTTCCCACAAAACCATGCAGTAGGGTAGTACAAGTTTGGTAAAGCGTCTCGTTGTGTCGTGGTTACGACGAAGCATTGAGATGTAAACTTGTTGCCGATCAATAAAGTTCAAATTTTGCAGTTTGTTTTTTGTTCCTCATTTTCATTTATGTTTCAAGTGTTTTGCTCTAGTTGTAATGTACGGCTGGGATTAAAACATCTTAAGGACTTGTGTTTGATCAGCTGTCATAATAGCGGTGTAGAGACCACGTGAGTCTGTTGTGAATCTCCAATGGTCATGTTGATTTTATCCTTCGTTTTTGGGTCCAATGTGTAATGTTGAACGTGCGAGTGGAATGGAGCCATGAACTCCACCTTTCTTCTTCCTAAAGCTCAGATAACTTAAACAAGAAACTAAATAAAATTCAGGAAAATACAATCCAATTCTGTTAACAAGCACTAACATGGCCTCAGAGCTTGGTTCAGTATGAATGAATGTATTAAAAGCCGAAAGCATAGGTGAGGCGTCCCATGAATAGTCCCGCCCAAGCGTAAGGCAAAGCCTCACCGTACCTAAAATTTTAATATATATTACATATATAATTATGTTTTATAGATATAATACTTTGTAAAACAAATATAATTATAACTAAATCAAGGATAATATCATCTTCTTCATTACTAAGTCTAGTTGTACTTAGAAACTATGTCATAAAGTCTTAAAATGTTATAATTATTTATTTTGTTGTAAGCAATTATAGAGAACTTTAAGAGAAATAAGGGTGAGTGGCCAAAATTATAAGGGAATTTCAAGAAAAATAAAAGTTGAATGTCACAATTATAGGGAAATTCAAAAAGAAATAAAGGTTGAGTGGAGAAATTATAGGGAAATTAAATGAAATAAAGTCTAAGTGGGGAAATTATAGGGAATTTAAAAGAAAATAAAGGCTTAGTGGAGCAATTATTATAGGGAAAAGGAAAATCAAGGAAGAGTTGGAGTTAAGACTTTGTCATTTGGAGAGAGAAACTCTCTTTCTTCTTCATTTAAACTAGAACAGTCTCCTGCATTTTAGAAACAGACATGAATTTTGTAGGGAAGAAAAGGCCCAAGTTGAACGCCTGGGCACACCTCAGCCGCCTAGGCGCGCCTCGACGCCGCCTTATGCCCACCCCCACAAAACAGAGGCGAAAATCCAGCCGCCTAAGGACGCCTAGAGGCGAGTTTTTTAAAACACTGGTATGAATCAAGGGGTATCAATTGTGATTGGTTTTCTAGGTTTTCAATGAAGAACTTAGACAACTCGTAACTGTGTGGTTGTATCTGGAGCTGATCTTTAAGCTCCATTGTTCACCAGAGTGAACTACGAATTCTAGTGTATCAAAATGAAGACAATCTTCAAGTCGCATAACCTCTGGAAGTTCATTGAAGAGGTACATGAACTTCCTTCAGTTTAAGTTGAAGAACTCATTGAAAGGTTACAAATCGTTGCTCATGATCTGATTGCTTCTGATGCTAGACTTTGGGGTGATACAAATTGCAGTCTCTGATGAGATCTTTCCACGAATTGCAAACCAAAAGATGACCATGGCAGTTTGGGATACTTTGAAACAGGTGTACAGAGGTGGCTCACATGACTGTGCTATGAAACTTCAAGGTATTTGACGAGACTTTAAATATGCTCGTATGAAGAATGATGAATCATTATCTGCTTATTTGACTGGGCTATTTGGTTTAATTAATCAAATGAAGAGATGAAGAACTGTCAAATAAGAGAATTGTGGAAAAGTTGTTGGTTAGTCTTACTCCTGCATTTGAAAATATTATGTTTGTGATTGAAAGAACTAAGAATTTGAGCAAGATTGATCCCACTGAGGTGGTTGCTATGCTCGAGGCATTTGAACAATGGCAAACTAGACATGTTGAGGATGAAGATGTAACTGATAAAGCATTTGGTAGCCTTAGTATGCAACCTAGAAATAGTTCACAGGCTAGTAATGCAAAGAATAAGAAGTTTTGGAAGAATAAGGAGAAAAAAGAGTCTGTGAAACCAAGAGAGAAATTTGGAGCAGTTGAGAAATATAATGGCAATAAGGAGAATGCATAAAAGGGTTGTAAAACTTGTGGAAACTACACTATGATGAATGTTGGTTTAAGGGAGAAATTTGGAGCAGTTGTGAAATATAATGGCAATAAGGAGAATGCAAAAAAAAGTTGAAAAACTTGTGGAAACTACATTATGATGAATGCTGGTTCAAGGGGAAACCAAAGTGCCATTAGTGTGACAAATTTGGTCACATTGCCAAGGATTGCAGAAATAAGGTGGTTCAATAGGTTCATTATGCTAACCAAGTTGAGGAGGAAACTTCATTGTTCTTTGCATGTAATTCAACAATTATGGTCAAAGATGAGCATGTGTGGTTTATTGATAGTGGTTGTAGTAACCACTTGACCTCGCACGAGTCACCGCTTATAAATATGAGGACATGACTATAACTACAAGATTAAAATGGAAAATGGACAGAATGTTCAAGCCACATGGAAAGGTACTCTAGTGATTAAGACCAAAATGGAACAAGATATATTAGAGATGAGGTTGATTTATGGTTTAGATGAATATGTTGGGTGTCAAATGATCCAACATGGATAATTCTTGTTGTTTGGAAATGGTATGGTGGCAATCTTCTAAGATAGGCAACTTGAATATCATGTGGCCACAGTACACATGACATGAAATACATGATTTCCTTTACTCATGGAAGACATGAATCCAGTGGCTAGAAAAGTTGTGATATAAGAGAATGCATGAGATTGGCATAGGAGAATGGGACATTTGAATTTTCCAAGTATGCAATTACTTGAAGAGAATGAAATGGTGTATGGGTTACTAAAACTGAAAGTAAGTGGTGGTATAAGTGCATGATGTGTTGCAAGAAAACAACACAGAGAGACTTTTAGTAGAGAACAAGTATGGACAGCTTTACAACCTTTGGAATTGATACATTCTGATGCGTGCGGACCTGCAGGAAACTACAATGGGAGGCAATAAATATTTTCTCACATTCATAGATGCTAATACTGAAATGTGTTGAATTCATATCTTGACCTGCAAGTCAGAAGTGTTTGGAATGTTCAAGAGGTTAAAAGTTATGGTAGAATTGTAGTATGGTTATTCAATCAAGAAACTGAGAAGTGATACAAGAAGATAGTACACTTCAATTGAATTTCTAAAATCCTGTGAAGAGTGAAGACATAGGTCTTGAAAGGCAATTGACTATTGTCTACTCTCCATATTAGAATAGAGCAGCAAAAATGAATAGCAGAACTATTGTTGAGATGACAAAGAGTACGTTACATGAGAAGAAGTTGTCTTGCTATCTTTAGGGGTAAAGTTGTCAACGCAACTGTCTATTTGCTCATAAAATGTCCTACAAAGGGAGTAATTGAGATGACAGAGTATGTTACATGAGAAGAAGTTGTCTTACTATCCTTTTTGGATGTGTATGTTACAGTCACATTCATGAACAATTGAAACACAAGTTGGATAAAGCTTCAATCAAGAGGATCTTTGTTGGTTATGGAAAGGGAAAAAAAAAACGCTATAAAGTGTTATTCTTGACACAAAGAAGATTATACTTTCTAGATGTGTGTTGCTTGATGAAAATGAAAATTGGAATTACACAGCTAAAAATGAAGTAACAAAGTCAATTCTAATGAACTTGCAGTTAAATGAGAATTTTAGTGAACCTAAAAATGTTGAGGTGAATGTGACTGCAGAATTACCACAATTAGATGGGAGCAATTCTCAAAAGGGAATGTTTCAAGATTCTGTGACAGAGATTGGAGAACTAAGTATTGCAAGCATTACTTCTGTGAAATTAGAACCACTAGTAATGTGTATGCTAGACGCAATCTTAGCATAATTGAACCTAAGAAATATGAAAAGGCTACTTCTGATCATGCTTGGAAGAAAGCTATGGATGTACAAATTGAGATGATTGTGAAGAATCAAACATGGAGTTGATGGAGTTGGTTGACAGACCAACAGATAAACAAATTTATTGGTGTCAAATGGGGTTTCAAGACTAAATTGAACCTAGATGACACTATACAAAATCACAAGGCAAGATTGGTTACTAAGGGGTACTCTTAGAAGCCTAGAGTAGACTACAATGAAACATTTGTTCTAGTTGCAAGATTGGACACCATAAAAAATTTCATTACACTTGCTGCTCAGAAAAGTTGAAACTACATCAAATTGATGTGAAGTCAGCTTTCTTAAATGAAGTATTGAATGATGAAGTATATGTGGATCAACTTGAGGGTTGTAGTGTTCCAGGTTCTGAAGATAAAGTATATAAGCTCAGAAAAGCTCCATATGGACTAAAAAAAGCTCAAAAGCTTGGTACAAGGAAATCAACTATTATATGCTTGAATATGGTTTTCAAAGTCCCAGTGAAGCTACATTGTATATCAAGACCAGAAAAGGGAGAATCATTCATTGTCTCTATTTATGTTCATGGTCTTGTACACTGGTAATAGAATAACATTGATCAATGAATTAAGGCTGACATGATGAGAAAGTATGAATGACAGACCTTGGACTATTATATCACTTTTTGGGAATGGAAATTCTGCAATCTAAGAAAGGTATTTTATCTGTTCTAACTTTACTGGAAAAGTTTGGCTTGAAATATTGTAAGCCTGTGAGCATTTCTCTTGCAATGAATGACAAGCTAAAGAAGGATAATGGTAGTGAGCACGCAGATGATGCTATGTCTAGAAAAATTGTGAAAATCGTATTATATTTGACAGCATCAAGGCCTAGCATTGTGTTTGTTGCTAGTCTATTATCCAAATTCATGCACAATCCAACCAAGAAGCACCTTGGAACTGGAAAGAGAGTACTCAGGTATATCCACTAGACTCTTGATCTTGGAATTGGATATGTGAAAAGAATGCTGCAGTTTTAGTTGGCTATATGACAATGATTGGGGTGGTGAGGAAAGTGATATGAAAAACACACTTTTTGATATGCTTTTTCATTTGGTAGTTCATTTTTTATGGGCATTTGTGAAGCAACATTGTTGCATTATCAACTGCTGAAGTTGAGTATGTTAGTGTTTCAGAGGCTACAACTTAAGCAGTTTGGCTTAGATTTGTGCTTGAAGATTTGAAGAAATGCAAATTGATGTCATTCAACTTTATTGTGATAACACCTCTGCGGTTGCTATGACAAGAAATCCAATTTTTTACTAAAGATCAAAGCATATCAACCGCATGTATCACTACATCAGTAATGCACTGCAAAAGGACATAATTTAGCTAATCTATTGCAAATCAGAGCACTTCCACAATGGGCTATTGCCCCGTGGACTGGCTTTGGAACAGGGCCAGATAGCTCGAGGGAGATGGTCCAGCGTGTTCTAGCAAGGGAGCCTGAGCAAGCTCAAGGGACAGGCCCGGCATGAGTTGCCAGCCTGAGAGCCTGAAGGCGACCTAACGCAAAGCTGACGTCACCACGATTTAAAACATGGGTCACCGGAACCCTTGAGGGAGAACATAGGAATCAGGAAGAGGTTGCCGATCACGGTGGTGGTGCAGGGCAGGTGTTAGTGTTTGATTCTGATAATTCGAAAGAAAAGAAAGGGATAAATGTACTAAAAGATAAGGAGAATGAAAAATGGTTGCACACTCTTTCTGCAGAAATCACAGAACGTGTAAGGAGGAATAATATAGTTAACAAAGATGAGCTATACCAATACATCTAGAAACTGATCACAGCCACCCATCTAGCAAGTAGCTAGGATCATTACACATGGCACTCAAGGCCTTACATATTTAGACCTACACTTGGTAATTCTAAACACAAGCGGATACACAATTAAACACAAGGTTATTCACTAATATTAATCAGCTCATTGCTTATAATTCAACAACGAAACCCGTAGGTCTGCTCGCACGTGGAGTCCTTCGCCGAGAAGGCGTTCTTGAGAGTGAGGTAAGGCACGAAGGTGTGGGACCGGTGGTGGTGGTGGACTCCATCGGAGATCAGATCGGATGACGTTGATTGGTTGAAGTCAGAAAGGAGCAAGCGGCCTCCGTGGGCCTGGCCGCAGAGGACCAGGAAGAGGAGGAAAAAGGACACGTCAGTGGGTTTAGACATGGTAGAAGGCGGGTGGCTTCGGTGCTGCTCTCTCTACTTTGAGGAATAAGAAAAACCTGCTGGTCTTTTGATCCAAATCAGGTGCAAAATCCGCAGCTTCCTCCTTTTGAGGAAGAAAACAGGGAGAAATGGGGGAGAAAAAGAGAGCGAGGAGGGAGACGGTCAGCCATAGCAAAAAGGGAAAACAATGAAGAAGAAGGGACCGAGAGAGTGGGAAGGAAGAAGAAAACAAAAATGGTAGAAGTTTCGGGAAGAGATTGGAAAAGATAAATTAATAATATAATATTAATTTATACAAATTAAATAATATAATATTAATTATAAATATAAAAAAAATACTAATAATTTATTGCCTATTGTCAGGGCTATTGAAGAGCAACGATGGAGATGCAAAATGCGGTTACTGTTCATTAAGGGCAGTTACTGTTCACTGGATGGATAGCATAGTGTATTGCTTGGGGGGCCTTTCCCACGATGGAACTGCTCTCGGAAGACCAATTGGCTGACATCTTTACCAAAAATTTTCCAAATGATCATTTTTGTTATCTGAGAGGTTTTATTGGGAGTGAAATTAGCAACAAGCTTAGAAGGGAGTGTTAAGGTGTATGCTTGTTGCAGATCAACGAAGTTCAAATTCAGCAGTTTTTTTTTTTTTTTTTTTGAAGTGTTTTGTTTTAGTTGCAACTAGCAAAGGTGCCCGCACGTTGCTGCGGGATTGAAAATTGTATAAGACATGAGAAATTCTAAAAAAAATTTATATATGTATATACAGTATACAATAGTATTCATACATGTGCAAATTTATTTACAACTCTATCAACAATAAGGAACAAAATAGGTGTCCATGGGCAAAATAAGTTTATGGTTATAAATTGTCAAATTCCATACATGTCAAACTTCATTTAGGAAGCTAGAACCGTAAAGAATAAAGTGATAAACACACAAGGACTGTTCACAATATGAAACCGTTGCTTCACTAAATAAGCAGTACCAACAAAATCATGCTTATTTTGCTGCGAAAGAACAAAGTAGAAAAAGGGAAACAAATATTTATTTCTTTTTTTATATTCTGTGGAAAAAACTTGGAAGAAGAAGCAATAGTGAAAAGATCATATTTATTTCAATTTTTTAGGCAGAGAAAAATAGTACAGAAACCAACAATGAAGGCACATTCTGAGAAAGAATTGATGAAAACACATAGTACACATACCTACGTAAAACTTTCCTCCTTTTGCTCAGCCTGTCTTTGGAGTAGATTAGACTTAAGCATAAATTCAGAAATCAGTTAAGAATGAAACCCAAAAGTAAATTGCAGTTTCTTATTATCATTTCTCTTAGAAAAGACTAACAAAATTGTTTCTTAAAATAACAATATGTATATAAGCAGGATTGTGCTTAATTTTCTCTAATTAAAGAAATGGTTTGTACAATTTAGAACATGATATAAAAAATAAAAATAAAAATTCCAGAACTTGAAGTGCCTTTTGAAAGCTCGGTCCTACTTTGAAAATCTACAAAGGCAAAAATTGTAAACCCACATTAAAGCTTCTTCTCTCACTCAAAAGAAAAATGGAAACTTTATATGGAAAAAAAAAAAATGAAATTCTGCATAATCAAAAGTGGATCAAAACTCTAAATAGATTATCTTAACGCGTAGGAGTTCGTTGTTAGAATTTGAAAACAATTGAAACTTCATTTTAAATACACACTTAATCAATTGATTTATATTTAAATGGAAAGAAAGTAGTGGTTAGTTTTACCTATCTTTTGTTTAGCGATGCTCCATTTCTAATTTGTATTAAAAACTTATATTTTTACTTTCCTTCCATTCCCCCGTGCATAACAATACAATAGCTCTCGTTTACCTACAACAAATTGAAAACCATTTGGAGAAAATAACTAAGCCTTTGGTTATTAGATTCTTGGTAGCTAGGCAAAGCAAGAAATTTACACACAACAAAACTATTAAAACTTTAAAACCCACTTCCCAAATTAGGTTTTCTGACTGGCTAATGATCATATTGGATACAAATTATCATCCCGAACACTACAATGCTTGATTTTTTTTTTTTCTTTTTTTTCTGGACATTCTAGTTATCATTATTTAACTGAAGAATACAATTCATATAACAATAATTAGTAGATAAAGCGAAGGGGAGCAAAATAGCAAAATTTGCAGTTAACAACCTAGAGCTAAGTGAATAATACACAAAATTAGGATAGGAATGCAACCAAAATGTGACTCTTACCTGGTTTTGGTTATGCTTCTATCAAGTGCTGCCCTTGACTAACGAAATAAGCAATCTCTTCATGTAGCACATTTAGTCATCAATCCCTTAACACACTAAGATATTATGTATTACATTCTAATTTTTCTTTACTTACATTTTCATTCTATTTCTTTTGGTGTGTAAATTTATACTAATTCTCCATAATTTTCAGTCAATTACATTGTAATTAAAATAAATATTGAGTATATACACGCTTATAAACACACAAAATTCAGTTTTCCATACGAAAGCACATACATCAAGTCAATGTTCTTACTGTATTAATTTAATCAAACGATGCATCAAATATAAAAATTAAATTATGCCTCTAATTTATAACCTTTTGATTACGCTTCATATGCAACTAAACCAAAATTTAGACAGTCCCCAATATAATTCTGTCAAACACCAGATAGCAACACCATGAAAAAGTCATATTGAGTGTCCACACCCACACTTATACTTTACAAATAAATTTGAACTTTGAATCACATGTGCTTCAAAAATATTTGCAAATAAATTTGAAAGAAGATGAATAAATTTAAAATAAAAAAAAATCATATCTACTGTCAATTCAAACTCACCCAAAGTTGCTATCAAGCTCTGCCGAAGACAACTCTGCGCTATTGACAAAGTCTAGAACAACCTGAAAATTTATAAAGGTCAAATTTAAAGCCAAATAAGCAATCATTTACAGAAAATCTTTCACAAAAAAGTGCTAGTTTCACAAATAAATGAAACCCAGATTAAATTTCTTGATAAAAACTAAGAACTTCAAAGCTTAAGAAAAACCCATGAATCCAACCATAAAAAAGATGCAAACTTTCGCACTGGCAAACCATTCATAAACCAAAAATGATATCTTAAACAAAACACATGATTCCAACTCGAAAAAGCTCAAATTTAAATCAACCAACACAAACAAAATATCAAACATGATTCATTGTCTCTCTTTGCATTTTAAATCACAATGTTGCCCAATGTATTATCGTCTTAACATTTCATATACTCATGCATTAGATAAAAAAATGATATCTATGTTAAAATTACACGGACTGCTTTATCATGGTTTAAGAAAGCAACCACAAATCATAGTCTCTACATGTTCCTAAAATTATCTAAAACACTAAAACAAAACCCTCACTTCCCACTACAAGTTTAAGATACGTGAACCCATACAAACCTCTTCACCATTCACCAATACCCTTGGTGCTATAAATCCAAAAAAAAAAAAAAAAATCAATAAATAAAATGGCTACTAACCAAAGCATCCTGTGAACAAATTAAGAAATTCAAATAAAATTAAACACCCAGAAACTAAAAAAAAAAAAAAAACACACAAAAAAGATCTGCTTGAATTGCCATGGAAATCAAGATACTAATAAATATAAAGGTATGTTTGAATTGTTAATCAAATTAAAAAAATAATAATAAGAAATAGGGTATGTGATAGATAGTGATCTATCTTCCTTCTATATTTTTACCAAACATTGATTATGTCTGATGAGTTAATGCTATGTGATTGCCCTGGATTAGTCTTTCCATCCTTTTCAAGCCATGGATGATTGCTTCTGCTGTATTACCAAGAATATGGAGGCTGTGCAGATAGTGGCCAATCGAGTTCCAAGACATGTTGTTGAAGCGGTTTACAGGATTGATCTGCCCAAACCCAAATCCTATGAAATCGACAACGACGAAACAGAGATTCTCCGATCACTAAATAAAGATTCAAACCAAAACTAAGAAATTTATCAAAAAATTCACTAAATTGATTCGAGAAAGTGCGAAAATAATCAAACCTGATCTTCTGCAATCGTCCAAGTAGAGAAAATTTGGACTTCCTGTGGTGAATTTCTGGCAAAATTTTTTATGGGTGAAGGCTGATGGCGATTTCTTTGGCTCGAGAAAGTTGGGTTTTGGCATTTTAGGGATTTTAAGTGGAGTTGATAGTGAAATTTTGGACGAAACGGCAAATGGAGAACGAAGGGTTTGTGGGAGAAAGATTTGTAGTCGTTGTGGTTTCCGGAAGATTGGAGAACGAAGAGTGTTTGCGTCCCCCTTCCCACTCCAAGATGACTGACACGTGCACAGGTGAAGAGTGTTTTGCGGAAGGAGAAGGTGAAGCGATATGACTCGTAGGCTAGGAGGATAAAGCAGTCTCTTTACTGTGTGAAAAGGGAAAAATAGCTGATAACAAAAGAATTGGAGGGCACTTTAGTCTGTTCACTGTTAATAGCATTGATTTTGTGTTAAGTTTTAGTATATGTATAATGTACGGCTAGGATTAGAATAGCAGCTGTGTAGACTAAGTGATGCATGTGAGTCTGTTTTTTAGAAAGTGACTCGTGTGACATCCCACATCGTCCAGAAGAGTGATCCTTATATGTATATTTTCATCTCTACCTAGCATGAGGCCTTTTGGGAGCTCACTGGCTTCGTATTCCATTGGAACTCTGACATTAAGCAAGTAGCGCGTGAGAGCACTCCCATGATGGGTGACTCACTGGGAAGTTCTCGTGTGAGTTCCCAAAAACAAAACCGTGAGGGTGTGCTGGGGGCCCAAAGCGGACAATATCGGGCCGGGAAAGTGGTCCTGCTCGGGGCGCGATGTGACAACTCGTGTGGAGCCTGTGGATCCCCAACGATTACGTTGACTTTTTCTTTGTTTCCGGATCCAGTATGTACCGTTGAATGTATGAATGAAATTGAGCCATGAACTCCACCTTTCTTCTTCCTCAAACTTAGATAGCTTAAACAATTTTCTTCTTCCAAAATTGAATAAAATCCAAAGAAATACAATTTAATTCATTTAACAAACACTAACACAAAGAGGGACCTGCCAGCAACGAAGATATAATAGCCCTTATGTGTCTTTCTCACTCCGCATTATCTTTAATCATGTGCAAAGTGAGAAAGACACATAAAGGGATACCACAAAAGGGTCTATCCTCACTGTAAGCAAGACTTTATCGTGATTAAGACGCAAAAAAAGCTATATTCATGTTGCTGGCAAGTCCCTCTTTGTCATTAGGACACAAAAGTTACATTGCCGTTGCAAGCAAGTCCCTCAAATAATGTTGATTTACCTCAATATCCGCACAAGAATAACAACAGGAGCAATATGAAGGATTCCAGAAATTAAAGAAAAAAAAGGTTAGATTAGTGAGAAAGCGAAAATAGTTAGTTCTAGTAATCACATTTAAATTGTCCAACCATATGATTGTTATAAAAATGATGTTCATAGCAATTATGGTGAGACCTTGACGGGGTTTGCTTGCTTTTCATAAGCATTTTTCACTTCCAGAACTGGAAAACTTCCCTCCTCATACTAGGGGGACAATTGAAAGCCTAAAAAGCAATTTCCCTTTTGTCTATACCACTTTGGATGATTATATATATATATATATATAGTGTGAGTGATCAGCCGATTTATGGACAAGCCGAGATCATCTCACTTAGAAGCTTACTCCAGAGGGAACGAATGAGAGATAGGAAGCTCCGACATAATGAGGGGCCCAGGAAACCCACCTCTTCTTCAATGGGATGAGAAGCGCAGCAGACTCTGCATCTTCATCTATATATATATATATATATGTGTGTGTGTATAACAGTGTTTATCAGAATAAAGAGTGTATAATATTAGATTACTTACTGTATTATTTGAAATTTTAGTTTCTTTAGTATTAGGTATCTAACAAGTTGGTAATCCTTCAAAAAATAAAGAAAAAGGGGGGAATTATTGGCCTTCATGGTTGCTTATGCCCTTAATTAATTATAAAAATGTGGTTGTTGCAGTAATCTTACGATCATAATAAAATGGTAATTAACCCAGATAGCTTTCTTCTTCGTACAGTGATTACCAATTTATCATCTGCATACTAACTACAGACCAAAAGAAATCTAGATCATAGAGAGAGAGAGAGAGAGAGAGAGAGAGAGAGAGAGAGCGATTGGAAACAAAAACAAAAATTTAAAAAGTACTGAAAGCTACAATTTCAAACCTATGAACACTGCACAGAACACATTAAGTTTTCCTGATCTCTTTTTCCTTACAGTTAATAATCTTAATTAGCATTGCAATTTCTTTATCCAATTTGGAAATGCAAAAATATCAAGCTAAGTGTTTATTTTTTATCTAGTCTAACTGACTAACTACACACACACACACACACACACACACACACACATATATATATATATATATATATATTATACATATATAATTAAGAAAATTGCAGCGAAAACGATCACCTGAAGTGGAGCTAATTATTCAGCATTTTCTGAATACCTGAATTGGAATGTCCGTACGGTGATGATCTTCGGTGACAATCTTCATAGAAGCAATAAGGTGGAGTGGTCATGATGGGGAAGAGGGGCACATGAACAACTAACTCATCACTGGATACGAGAGATATATCTGTAAACTTGTAATAATTTAGCAGCTCAGAGAAAAATAAGAGTATTGAGTATATATATCTCAGTATATGCGAATGAGTTAGAAATGCACGTGCCCTGCTTCTCCATCTTGCTCAACTCACACCTAAATCATATATTCCAGAATTTCCTCAACACTCAACTGAGAGGACGACTCTAGGAGCTGGCCAGCTACTAGATAGAGCTACCCTTCTCACAAACAACCTCATTAGGTTAGAGAGAGAGAGAGAGAGAGAGAGAGAGAGAGAGAGAGAGAGAGAGAGAGAGAGAGGGATCTTCATCAAAACGGTGAATCTGAGACATTCTTCTGCACTTCTCTGTCCTGCTAGTCCACTCATTTATAACAAAACGTGCAAATGAGGTGTGTTAAAAGCAGTAATTATCTTTCGCATCTCCACCCCTAATAATAGTTATGACAATAAGCAATAAAATATTAGTATTTTTTATGTTCTAAAATAATAAAAATAATTTTATTTTTAATTTTGGATAGGATTTTTAACCGATCTCGTCACTTCCATAGGTCATTATCCGGAAGTACAATTTTTGTGTATATATTTCGATAAGATTTTTAACCAATTCTATCGCGCGACGTATTCTTCCATGTTTAGAATTGTTGAAAATATTGAAATGTGGTGTAAGGTGGGAGAAAATGGTAAGGTATTTATAGGAAAAAAAAAATTATAATTTTTTAAATTTTTTTTGAAATTTTTTCGAATTTTTAATTATTTTAAAAAATTTTATTAACTTAATTAAGCTGAACCGTCGGATTACAAAAAAAAAATTGAAATCCAACAGTCCAGATTGTGACACGTGTCCCCCCGGGAAATATTTTTTTTTTTTCTTTTTTTTTTTAATTTTTAAAATTGAAAAAAATCTAGACAGTTGATCTGTAAATCAAACGGTCCAGATTCAACTGTTACTTAGTGAGTAGCAACACGGGCCCCACCGTCTGAAATCTTGTTGGTAACGCACCCTCGATGCACATGTGTTATGCACATGCTTGGCGCAAAAAAAATTTATAACGTGGCTAACATCAGCCCTCTCAAGTGCTTAGGCCTTGGACTCCTACCTGCCCTCTCCCACGGGCTTCCCCTTAGCCCAATTGCCCAAATGGGCTGGAGCTAGTTTGTGAGGGGATTGGATTGCAAATGGGGCCTGTCCACATGGCAAAAGAGCATGGTGGAAGTGCTCTAAAGGTGGGCATGTGGAGAAACAAGGAAAATAATTGGCTCATTCTTTTCGATGTAAAGAGTCATTGTTACTTACATGTCAATTACAGTCTAATATATGCGTAAAGTACGTCTTTATGTTTTTATTATCATAAAGCATATTTAATAAAATGACAAAAAATTCTAACAAATTATTTCTACATATGTATTAAACTGTGATTTGCATAAAAGAATGACTTCAAAAACAAAATTTAAGAAATAAAACATGAGATTTTTTTTTTTTTTTTTTTAACCGCAGGGCTTAGTTGGATGTAAGACCTCATGATGAGTTACGGGTCCAAACAAATTGTGATACCTTGCAACAACAGGACCACATCACCACGATACCATGATATATCACTATTAGCCAATGTCAGATACTACAATATTATTAGTGTAGAAGCATTAACAATTAAAAAAATGCTTAGCTACTCAAAGATGAGTAGGAACTTCTACTTAAATTTTTTTGTCAAAATCACAGAGTTTTATACTTATGATCATAACCATTCATATTATTAATGACTCTGTAAAGATCATCTCTGCAAAAAAAAAAAAAAAAAAAAAGACTTAAAACTAAGGTCGTTTAGTTAATCTATTATAGCAAATACATAGACGGTTCATAATACTTTTACCAATTTTGCTCATTTGTTTTTATATAGTTTGATGACTAAACGACCTTGGTTTGAATTGAATTTTTGCAGAGACAATCGTTGTAGAGTGATATATAATATGAATGTTTTGATCATAAACATGAAATTGTATGAATCGGCAATGAACAATTTTGAGTAGGAACTCCTACTCATCCTTTAAGTATAGCCAAGTATTATTCTTAACAATTTGTCTAAAAATTGTACGATTATATTATATACACCTGAACTGTAGGAATATATACAATACATTTCCTTGGCAATACCCATTACTATAACTATAAGTCAATATTATACTATATTATTCTTAATTGGATTTTATATATACTTTTGGAGATTTTTGATACTTTCTTTTTATGTTTTGACCGTAGTACATGCAGAATTTACTTTGTTCGAAAAATAACGAAACAATGAATTTTTTAAGTGATTCTAATTGCAGTCGATTATGTAGATAATGAAGAAGATTGTATCAAATTCTCAACCTTTAATTCCAAGCTGTTTAGTCGTGATGATTGAAACAGCACAGGTGAACGGTGCTGACGAATTGACCTTTAAGGATTGCGTGAGCTATAAGTTATTGAAGAGGATGTTTTTGGGAGAAATTCCTTCTACAACATAGAAGAGGACTCCTTAATCTTTCCGATAACATCTTTATGGGTATATGCTGTCTTGGTTAGTCTACGAAAGGAATCTTCACTGATTTGATTTTGTGTCAGAATAGGATTGTATTTTTTAAATTATATTATTTTATTTGATTTTTTATATTTATTACGAATCCCATTAGGTAGCACTTCGATTCACATTAGTATTATAGAGTTTTGTAAACTTAGAGGAGAGGACGTTTTTGGCTTTAGGAATTCGACTAGAGATGTGCTTTTTCATTTTGCAGCTCTATACCATAAGGGTGTTATCTCTCTTTTCTTCTTAATATATTTTGATATTGAATTATAATTATGTCTAACTAATTCTTTCTTTGCTAGGACGAGATTATGAGCCTTAATATGAATATGTAGTTTCTTTTCAATTTATTTATATGGTTATGCATGTTTGCTTTGAATTTTCAATCACTGATTTTAAACTATCGATATATCTTGATGTTTGATTTCCATTAGGATGTTTAGACAAGTAATTGAATACAATTTATGTTGAAAGGTCACACTTGGTTAATACTTTTTGTGGTTAGGAGTTGTAAATTCATTTAAAACGAATATCACGCTTTTAAGGGTTACCTAGTTTTTCAAAATGTTTAACTTAAATGAGTCTTGCATGTTTATATTTGAGTGAAGCTGCATGTTAGATATATGTTCTTCCTTACAATTAAGCTGAGTCTTCCAATGAGGCTGCCGTACTTAGCTACGAAGGTTTATCCATACGGGGACATGGACATCAAGAATGAGGACTTTTGTTTTGAACTCAAAGTCACCAGACATCGACTCAAGCAGTACCTAGTTTCGCCATATGGCATTGTGAAGTAGGAATCCGAATCCTCGTCGGATCCTCTTTGTGAGGATTTTGAGGATTCATTAATTTTGTCTGTTTATCGTACATCATGCGGTCAGAAATTATTTTAAATATTTCTATTTAAAATTAAATACAAACATATTTTTGACAAAAACTGACTGGATAATGTACAATAAATGGACATAATTCATATATTGTTAGGATCCTCACCAAAAGGATCAGGAGAGCATCCTATTCGATGAAGTAGTTATCCAATCTAAGAGAACCATTGAGCTGCACTTTTAACGTTAAATAAAGCGCCTTTGGAAGGCAACTCAAATTTTTCTAACCCTATTTCTTTTTATTTTGTTTATTTGATTTGATTTTCTTTGCTTTCATTCTTCATCACAAAATCACAAAAATTAAAATTAAAATTTTTAAAAATTAAAAAAAATTAAAAAACACAAAAACAAGAGTTTTTTAGTTCATCCACCTTATTATATCTGTACTTTATTCTAATCCCATTTTTTATTTTGTGTGATTGTTGCAGGATTGCATATCAAATCGGTCCTAAAATCCACTACTACCAGCGACATCAATTCATCAACATATGACTTTCAAAATCAATCAGCAACCTTTGCCTTTTGCCTGTGTGACCATTTTCTTAATGGCCGGGATGGTGACTGCTGTCCACAGAAACCCTAATTTTCTTTACTTTTAATTTTTTTAAAGAAAGATTTTGGAGTGCATATGCACAAAGGTCAGTCGCTTTCCAACCAGCTAAAAATCAATATCAGAGAAAAACTCCAAGTAAGAAAGTGCGTTTCTGTATCTCAGTCAATGCCATATCGTTGTTATTAATTCATTCAAAGTAGCTGTTGATATTATTTTGAAGATCATGCTATCTAGATATTGGTAGCTGCATTACTATAGAGTATATGTATCTGCCACACATATTGCTCCATATCAGCACCATTAAGAAAATTATTTGACAAATTGTTAAGTAACTAGACTACATGATTGATATTTTATAACTGAAAATATCACGAATAATATAAATAAATACATGTGCGTGAATTAATAACACTTGCACCTTTTGTGTTGCACAGAATGCCCCTTCACTTTCAACTTCAAACATGATCGAGGCTGCAGTGCATTCATCACATGTATCTTGCCTTTCAGACAAACTACCTCCGGTCCACCACGTATCTCATTAGATTTCCATTTCTTGAATAATTATTTGTGTGTTGACAATAAAGGTAGAAGTAAATTGTATTCATCAAGAATATTATGAACAGAAAATGTTACAATCCTAAGACGGTGACCTGCCCTACGTACCGAGGCCTTCTCGAGGTCTTGTAACTTCAAGATCATAGTCCTCCTCGGAGCAGGCTGCTGCTTGCTACAGAACATGTAGTGTCTTATCCGTCTTCAACATCAGTCTATTTGTACCAGTCTCAACTTCTGAAACAATTCTGATAGAACAATTAACTAGGATGGAGAAGATGATGCTGATGACTGCTGTCATTATTTTTTTTAATTTTTCATTTTTAATAGAGAGATATATTTATATTAAGAGATTCAAAATATAAATTGGAATCAAACTTATTGTCATATTTCTTTTTTGATTCATGAGATAAACTTCCCTCACATGGTTGATGTTCGTATAAAGGAACGGTGATGATTTCTTTTCCTTTTTCGGTGAAAACCCCTAGTTTTATTGGTCAATACCCTAATAAATTTCATAATACAACATTTTCTGATTCATCTGAATCCATCTCCCTTTAATTTCCTTTTTCCTTATTGTTAAAGGTGATGAGAAATGTTCTGACGATTAATTGTACTAATAGTCGATTTTACTAGACCCACTTCCCATCACGTTAGCTCCCAAGTCTCTTTCCAAGTGCACTTCCCTATGTGCAGCTGGTTTCATGTCTAGATGGTCCGCTTCTCATGTCCTTAAAATCACATGAAGGGAAATAGAGTTAACACGGTTTTTCCTTTTTAGGGATCAAGCTAAAAAACACTAGCTAGGTTAAGAGTTTAAAACTGTTTAGACTCGCTCAAACTTAGCTACAACGGGTTTTATCTTTATTTGTGTTTACTTTTCATTTGACGTGATTTTTCACATTGAGAGAGAGACACATACATCTTTGGACAAATTTTATTCATTTATATGAATTTACCATTGTATGATCAATAATATTATCACAGTTTGTAACCCCCTTGGGATAATGAGGACCATGTGGAGGTGAGGATTAGGACTCTGTGTGAGAGAAGAAAGATATATTCGTGAGTAGACATCCATGTTCACTCCAGAGGATCGTGGAAATCTTAGCAACATATGAGAAAACAACAAAACTAATACCCCATCTGTAGAGCAAAACACGGTAAACAAGGAAAAAGTTAACAGCTAAATAGGTAGATACAAAATTTTGTTCACACATTTCTCTGCTTTTTCATTGCTATCAAGCTAGCTAGCACCCAAATAATAATTGATCAAGTTTTGCACAAGAAATTAATTCATTTCGTTGAATAACCAATGTTTAAAGACCATTGTGATCAAGGATAATAGTAAAGGAAAAATCATTTACATGCATTTTTTTCTTCTTCTTCTTCTGTATACTTTTGTGTCGTTATTTATGTTCATTGATTTATCTTTGATTTTTTCAATCTAGTGACATAAATGAATTGGATTGTTTAGGAGATAAAGAAAAGTGTTTGTAAATCACTTCCCTAATAAAGAAATGAAACAATTGATGAAGACCGGCCGCTAGCACACATTGTTCCTTAGCTAAGAAATTAAAAGATTGCGGTTTGCACATATGTGGATGATTACCAACCGTTTATAAATTATATAATAAAGTTATTTGAAAAGCATACATCTTTGAACCAAACATGCAGTAGCGAATCCCGGAACAAATGGCCATATCAAACTAAAGAAGATTGATATTATCTCTACTAATTAATAAAATTTTATTTGTTAATTAAGAGAAGGTGAAAAGACAAATTAGTCTTCTATAAATGATGGGTCATAATGTAATTTCATAAGTTCAAATTTTACTGTTTTTTATTAAAGCATACCTATAGGTGATGTTAAAATATCTCCAATATTAAAAAAAATAAAAATAAAAAATAAAAAACCAAAAACCAAAAACAAACCTCCGACTCCCCCACGTTCTCTCTCTCCCTCTCTCCTTCTCATTTTCTAAAAAAATGTGTTTATGCACACAAAATGTGTAGGCAAATGCTAGTATTAATTAACCAAATCGTGATGCTTAGCAAAAAACAATTAAACTCTTTTATATTATTTCTTTTGGTCCAACAACAGCAATTAGTCTGGCTGCTTAGTAGTATTTTGGATCTTTGAATCAAATTATTAAGTAAAATATTTTGTATCTTATCAACACTAAAAATTGTATTAAATATGTTGGATGCGGCCCTTTTACCTGGCATTCCACTCCACTTAGGCAGTGACAGAGATGTGAGTAGTAGAGACAAAATTAAACAAATAAAAATGAGATTTATGAATGCGAAAGCAGTGGAGGTAAGATTACACTTGGGAATGTTTTGGGAAATTAGGCTTATAAAATCTCAGAGATGTCAATTCTGTAAGCCATACTTGACATCACGTGACAAAAGTAATATTAATTTATAATTAACAAGTGAAAGGGGTGTGTATTAAGTTAAATTTTGAGTTAGTGGGTTAATGATGTGGTTCTCAGCGAAAGGCAGGAGACAGGTATGGAAAGTAGGTAAAGCTCCCATTAGGCAACTCTAGTCCTTGTTAATGGATATATCACTTGCAGCCACTGGGATATATGGCATGGCATGGCACACTATCCCTTACAGTGGACAAAAAATAATATACATTGCAACTTCTTTACTTCATTTGAAAGGAATAAAAGATAGGGTGGGGAATGGTGATATCCACACATTTTTTTGTATATTTTTTATATATTCTCAATCTTCGATTATTGGATCGAATAAATTGAAGAAGATCAAATAATAAAAATTAACAAGAAGTGTGTGAGAGATAAAAATAGGTACGTGAATAGCACCATTTTAAGAGATAATGTAAATTTGTAAGACTTATAACATGATATATATATATATATATATATATATATATATATTCTAGAAGACTGCTTAAATATTGACATATAATACAATACATTCACATAACGTTCTATTACCCAATTTTTTTAGGTTTATTTTGAGCTATACTCTTTGTACTTCACATGCAATTTTCTCTTTAGTCCCTACACGTTTTATTCCTTCTTACATCATTTGTGTCTCACTTCACATATTTCGTAGTTGTGATTATAAGAATATGTTAAGACCTTATAATTTTTAATGACAATCTTAAGAATTGAGACCTCTTTGAATATATAAGGTAAGGGATTTTCTCCTCCCTGATTTAAATTTTCATTCAAAATACCTTCTTAAAACTCCAAGTGGTAAATTACTTTATCTTAGCACTGATTTACTATATTTATATACCTAGCGTGTGTAATTATTTAATCTCCGTCTCAAAAGTTGACGATTGAGTCAACATTCAACAGGTGATGGGGCATCATGATTGATAAAGCTCCCTGGCAGTAAGCTTTCATCTAATCTTGCGCTTTTCGTTTTGCAACTAATTGAAGGAGCTAACTTACTTAAAATCAATAATTAAAAAGGTCTATATATCTATACACAAAACGTTACTTTGATATCCATTCTTTTAAGACGACTTAAATTTGTAATAGTTTATTGTAAGTGACATGACAGCTAGCTTTGAAAATATGAAATCTGTCGCCTCAATTTGTATAAAAATTAGAAAGATATTTGTTAATTTCTCCTCTCAACATATAAAGAGCTACCAATTTCTCTTATAAACTTTTAGTTTAGCTAAATTACCCTCCTAAACTTTTACAAATGGACTATTTATTGGCCAATTTCTCATTTGAACTTATTTTTATAATTGCAAAAATATAATTTTATCCCTAATGCGGAGAACATATTATTTTTCTTGTTCTTTAGTTCACTCTGTACACTTTTTGTTTGAATTTTAGGGTTTAGGGTTTAGGGGAAAATTAAAATTCAAGGGAAAATTGACTGATTATAAAAATTAAGGTTGTCATCAACTAAAATTAAAATTCAAGGAGAAAAGTGTCCAATTATAAAAATTCAGAGAAGTAATCAGCTAAAGTCGAAGTTCAGAAAAAAAAATTGACAATTTCTTATAACTTCGGAGGGGGTGAGGGGTAAAAGGCCAAACCTCAAAATTAAAAAAAGAACAACCAACTCTTCTGTTGATATGTCTCAAATGATCTTACCGGAAAAGAAGATTAATAATTGGAATTGGAGACTGGGCCATTCGTGTTACATATCTGCCTGCCCTACATTTATACATAACTTCATGATCTCTCCAATTATACAAAACAATATCCTGATTCCTGAGCATGAGGAAGCGTGATGGTGGCGTAAGGTCTAGGTATCAACTTTGTTAGGGTTTAGGGTTTCCATCCAGAACCCTAAGTTAGATTGTGCTGACTATTACTAGCTAGGAACAGTAAGTGCAGTGGGAAATGGAGTTAAATGCAAAAATTATGTTATGTTCAGCCACCACAAGTGTGCCGTTGACTCAGCCGCTTAGATTCATTTATGCGCGGTTAAGAGAAGAACCTTATGCATTTGGGAAGATATGAGATTAACAGTGTATAAAAGTTTAGAATACTGTGATATACTGTGACATTTCAAATTTCTCTATATAAATATTTGATTTTCCTCCTCGTATAAATGACTCAGCCTAAATGTATTTATCAAAGTAAAGAGAGAGAGAAGCGTAATGACTTAGCAGCCTTAAGAGCAATCCTACTCCTTAGGGCAATAATAGTTCGGACTATTGGGCAATTAGCAATTATTACTTTTGCAAAAAAGTAACTGTCCCAGTGTATCTTCATTCTTAAATGAATTGGAGGGCTATTGATATTATAAAAATTAATGTTTTTAGAAAAAAATCATGTTATGTTTATTTTTGAATAGGACTTTTAACAATCGCATCAAGTTACGTGTTTTTATCCGAAATTACAATCCCATCTTGGTCACGTCACGATTCATATTCTCTTAATTTTAAATTTTTTATTTTTATTGTTAATTTTTAAACATATTTAATGACATAATTAATAATTAATATGGACCGTTGGATGATCTTTTTTTTCAATCCAAGAGTCTAGGTTGTGTGAATAAGTCTTTTATAGTATTTTTTGAATATTTAAAAAACAGGATTAAAAAGGACCATCGGATTTGGGAAATCTAACAACCCAAATTAGATTTTTGTCGGACAACTCGCATCTACAAGCGCATGTGCATGATGCAAAAAAAAAAAAAAATTATAACGAGGGTCATTTTGACGTCACCTTGACATCAGATAGCCTCAAGCGAGGCATCAAGCCATTTTCTCCCGATTGCTTAATCCGTGGGAGTTGGGCCCACCCAATAGGTGAGACAGTTAGCATGGGCTGGAGCAATTTTTTTTGGGGTGGGAGGATTCAATCACCCAATTGCAAGGGAGATTTTATGGAGTGGAGTTACTCTAATGTTGACGAGTAGCACCATTAATTCAATTGTGAGTGACAAGCATGATTACTACTATATTTTGTAATCAAGTGGAAAAGTGGGAACGATTATCCAATATCCACATATTTTTTCTTGTCTTCACTCAAATGGATCTTTGAGTTTGTCACATAATCATTTAGAAGCCGATCATTGTATCTTTACCATGTAAATTTTGGTTTATAAAGATTTCTCATTATATATTAAACAAAAAATTGTCACACTCCATATGAGACAAACATGTCAAGACTCAAAAAACCAATTTTTCTTCTCAAATAATGATAGCTGTACTTAAGAATTAATCCAATGACATCTGTCTACTAATTTGTTGAACTAAACTATGGCTCGCACATGTTGTGATTAAATCAATCAAATTAGCAGAGGTTCCTGGATGGAAGTTCCGTTTCCGTTTCAAACTTAATTTGATAGCCCTGCACTCGGTCAATTGTCTCACATTACGGCCGTCTACAAGTTCACTAGTAAAGTTCCTAATGAGTTGTCCAGTTGGTTTGGAAGTAGCTTCAGTTTGCAAAATGTGCTCCAAATTCTTTTCATTATCAAGTGAAAACGAAGGGTTTGAGTTTAAGTTTCAACGTCGAAAGAGGAATACTATTAGATTAAAAGTTGTTTATGACTCACATTCTTATCAACATATGAGACAAACTTATGGGTTGTGGATTCAAAGAATGTGAAGCAACCACCTAGAGGCAAGAACACTTGAGACCAGAGAGCACCTCACACTATTTAACTTTCCTAGAGGGTGTGCGAAGACCAAAATATGGATGAAAGGAAAGCGAACCCTATGAAAGCTTACTTACACTAAAGAAGAAACCTAAGACCAAATGAGGGTGAGACCAAAATAGGGTCGATCAAAAAAAGGCATTAGCTTACATGAAAGATGAAACATACAGGACCAATAGAGAATGTGGTCACTTCCCAAACCCCTTCAAATGCCCAAGTTTGATATCCTTCTTAGAAAGCTATACCCTTGTATGACTAGGATATACAATAACTAATTGCAAAAGAGAACTAATTTAACCTACCAAGAACAAAAACGAGAAATTTATACAGGTATCAAGAATACAAGTTATGTGGTGCATGATTATCGCGTTATAACAAAGATGAAGGGTTGCCTTGCTTCAATGGTTATCAATCACAATAAATATATGTATTATAATTTGAATGAAATAATAACGGCACGTAACCGCGTTTCAAGAACAATGAAAGTTTCCCTTCAACAAGAATAGTGCATGCCTTGGCCATCAAATAGGCATATAACGTGGTCCCTTTTTGTCCTGAGATTTTGAAATAATTGAGGTTGTTAAGAGAAACAACATGCATGCACGAGTCCATGAATAAGCCAAGTTAGAATTAAGGTTTTATAGGATAACTCAGAAGATTAATAGTCAAATGAAAGCGAGGGCAGCTAATTTGATTTGTCTGTACTATCTCAAGATCGTTATCAGGACTTAGACTATATACATATTGGTTGGTTGTGTTTCAGAGACGTCCATCTTAAGATCGTTATCAGGACTTAGACTTTATACAGATTGGTTGGTTGTGTTTCAGAGACGTCCATGAGCATACTTAACAAATGCCAACAAGAAATACTAGTACGATTAATGTGACACGTATATGCATTCCCCCTTAATGATCAATTAATTTGAGTAAAGCTTTTTGGAATTAGTGGTCCAAGTGACTAAACATTATCTCTGTCATTAGTTAGTACCTATTACATCAGAAATTTCATGATTTTGGACAATTCATAGCTATAGAGGTGGCAATCAACTCATTGGGTTGTTAATGGGTCCATTAAGACCCGTTTAATTTGATATAATATAAAGGTGAGATCGGTAATGATGATGATGTAAGGTCAAAATCATATTAAATGGATCTTAATGAATATTCATTAACAATCCAATGAGTATTTGTCACATCTAGCCTAGAATGTTCTTGTTAAAATGTAAGATATATAGTGAAATTATTGCGCTCACAATAATTTTGGATAATTTAGTTCTGGTTAATTTTGTTTTAACCCAATCATCAATCTCAAAACTTTAATCTGAAAATGAAAACAAGATGACATTCACACTGAAAGACTCCTATATATGACCCCATTAATTATTGTTAGTTTTATGTTAACATCAAAGTTTTTTTTTTTAACACTTTATGCAATCAACTGAGAAATGAGATTAAAAATAAAAAAGGCACCTATCGGATGTATACCTTGCAAAAGTAAAAGGTTTATAATTCAGTTGGTTAAAAGTATTTGCTATTACACTCAAGGTCCTAATACATGTTCGAATTTCTCCCCCCAAAAGTCTAATGTAGATTATCCTATCGTTTGTAAAAAAAAGTTCTATAACTCACAAAATCACTACAAAATAAGAATATATAACTCCGCGTAGTTACGTTCTTTGGTGATCCTCAGACCATCCATTCATGGATCATCCTCTCTCCAAAAATCACTACAAAATAATAAAACAAAACAAAATTAACTAACTAAAACATAGGACAAGCAGGCACCAAAAACTGACGATCCTCAATTCGATTAATCAGAAACATTGAAATAACAAATCATGCATGCTCTTACTACTGCAGGAGAAACAAAACAAAGCAATTATTCTCAGAAGAAATTTTAGGAATGTTTCTAAACAGATCAACCACAACCACAAGAATATATATATATATATATATATATATATATATAAGAGTAAAATTATATATAAAATTATTCATAAAGCGGACCCTAGTTTTTTTAAAGCAGCGGCATGTATTCATAATAAGAAGGTTTAAAACAGTAGCAATTACATAGAGGCTGGGAAAGAACACCAGCACCATTAAACGCTACAGTCAGATAACAAAATAACTAGAAGAGTATCTGGGGGTTCCTCGAACCAAGAACACTCGCAGGGAGGAGAGGGCATAACGTGCAAGACGATGGGCAGCCTCGTTAGTTTGGCGACGCGCATGGACAACAGTAGCTCGAGTAATACTCTCAAACCTGATTTCATCTTCATCTGACATTTCATCTTCTTTGTTTGACATTTTCACGCCGGGCTCTCTACGACAACTACAAGAAATTAATAAGTAATCTCTTTATAAAAAGTTTAACATTAGTAATTAATATAATTTAGTAAAGGAACGAGTTGCACGAAGTATGACAATGGTTCCATTTTGTTCAGATGAATCTCCTCGTACATCAAACTAGAGAACCTAATTCCTCTAGCATGTCTCCTCAATCACACTGCAAAGGTCACATTGTATTTACCTTGAATATCTTTTCCCTTGTAATTCAAATTATTTCATACTTTATACGAAGTACTTCATCACCAACTTCGACAAAATTTTCTTTACAAAATTAATCCGAAAGTTCGTCATCGAAAACAAAATTAGTGTTTTACGGTTAATTTTGTTCTAACCCAATCATCAATCACAAAAACTTTTGCGTTAAACATCAATTTGTTTATGACACCTTATGCAATTAACTGAGGATTGAGATTAGAAATCTAAAAAAGTCCACCATCAAATATATAGCTTGTAAAATCTCCATATGTTCTTTCGTCATCCTCAAACCATCCATTCACATGTCCATCCTCTCCCCTCAAATCACTACAAAATAAGAAAATAAAAGAAAATAAGCAACAAAAACACAGGGACACAAAAGCAAGTGTCCTCAATTAATGAGAAAATTAAAATGAAAAAAAATCTGTATACTTACTGGTAACTCTAAACCACAAACAAGATTCAATTACTCACATCACAACCAAACAAAATACAAAACACCAATCCATATTAGGTTGAAGCATACTAACCTGAAGAACTTCCATTGGATGCAGCCATGGTTATTCACAATCAACCTGAATGCACAGCGGCTGTTCTTCTCTCTGTCAGGATGCTTATTGCTCAAACTAAGAATAGGACTTAGTTCCAAAAGAGCATGTTCCTGTGAGAGGAGAGGTTGTTGTATATATATGTATATATATACATACACATATCCTTCTCATAATAGAATAAGGACTCCCTATTAGAATCCTTATGGAAAACAACTTATGTTTTCCCAATCCATATCAGTTCATTACTGCAACAAAATCCTCTATTGACAAGAACTAGTATACATCTTACCATAAGGCTTTCTTATACCAATTGGTTTCAAATTGCTAATGCTAGATCACATAATCTTATATTCATATTCTTACATTCTCCCACTTGAACATGAGACAAAGATCAAGCATAGCTTTCACCAATTATAAGAAGTGATCACATAGCTTTATTCAAGATTTACCATCATGACTAATGTCCCATTACATTTCAAAATATAGAAACCAATAATCTCATACTACAACCAAAATGCAGTATTGATTCAAAGTTCACATATATCCAATCTGCAAATATGACTCATGACTTGGGCTAATATAAACAGTCAAGATTATGCTCCCACTTTTCAAAAGATCATAACACATATTAATCTTCAATGAAAAGTAACATATTAATGACTAAATAAAATTCATTAACTATAAACTTTAAAACAGACAAATTGTTCTTCCAAAGTATCAAATAAATCTAACTTTTAACTTAGTTCATCATCAGAACTACAATATTTCAAAACTAAAGCATTGAGTCTCGAGACAAAGACAAAGACATTTATTAAAAACACAAAATCAAACTAGCAAACTAGCTATGCATAAATTAACCTCAGCTTGTCAGAACTGCACTCATTGTTCAATCCCAAGCTCTTGAAACACACTTGATTACTCCCATCGATCAAAACTCTCTAGCACTCCCATCCAAGAAACATGTTTTTCAAATTCTCCAATAGGCAATGCCTTAGTCAATGGGTGATCAAGCATCATAGTAGTGCTTATGTGCTGCACTTCAATAACTCATTTCTTTACCTGTTCTCTAACTTTAAGAAATTTCACATCCATCAACCTTGAAGCTGAAGTACGCTTATTATTCTTAGCAAAGAATACAACTAAGTTGTTATCACAAAACATCTTAACAGACTTCTTAATCGAATTCACAATCTTTAAATTTGTCAAGAAATTCTTCAACCAAGCTACCTGTTTCATGCCTTCAAAACAAGCTACAAATTCAGCCTCCATAGTAGATGTAGCTATGACAATTTGTTTTGCGCTTTTCTATGAAACTACCCCTCTATTGAGCATGACGATATAAGCTCCTGTTGACTTTCTGTCATCCACATCTCCAACCAAATATGAGTCAGTGTATCCCATAAGTTTCAAAGAATTGCTTCTACCATACACCAACATATAACTTTTGGTTCTCTGCAAGTATCGTAGGACTTTCTTAGCTGTCACCCAATGTGCTTCACCTGGATTTGCTTGAAACCTGCCTAGCATGTCAATAATAAAGGCAATATCTGGTTTTGCACATATAGTTGCATACATGAGACTTCCAACCAATGAAGCATAAGGTTTAGACTGCATTTTCTTCATTTCCAAATCAATTTTTGGACACTGATTTTTTGAGGACTTCTATCCTTTATTGACTGGAACTTGACCATAGTTGTAGCTTTCCATATTAAACCTCACTATTACCTTGTCAATATAACCTTTTTGAGATAAACCAAGAAGCATCCTTTGTCTATTGTGAACAATCTCTATTCCCAATACATAATGTGCTTCACCAAGGTCTTTCATCTCAAAATTATCACGTATCATTCTTTTAGTACTTTGAAGCAATTGTGGACATGAACTAGCAAGAAGAATATCATCAACATAAAGCACTGGGAAAATGAATTTGGATCCTGAGAACTTAATATATATGCAATCATCCAACTTATTCTCTACAAAACCTTGTGCATAGACAATTTGATCAAATTTCAAATACCATTGCCTTGATGCTTGTTTTAAGCTATATATTGACTTATTGAGATTGCATACCATATTTTCCTTCCCCCTTTCAACAAATCCAACAGGTTGCTTCATATAGATATCCTCTTGTAGGTCTCCATTAAGAAAAGTTATATTTACATCCATTTGATGTAACTCAAGATCAATATAGGCAGCTAAAGACATGATAACTCTTATGGAATCTTTAGAGGAAACTAGGGATAAAGTATCATTATATTTGATTCCCTCTCTCTGAGTAAACCCCTTAGCAACCAACCTTGCTTTATATCTCTCAATTCTACCATTAGCATCCTTTTTTGTTTTATACACCCACTTACAACCTATTGGCCTAATTTCAGAATTTGATTCCACCAATGTCCAAACTTGATTCTTGAACATTGAATCTAACTCATCTTTCATAGTATTGTGCCATAGAATTAATTGAGGACTTTCAATTGCTTGAGTGTATGTAAGAGGGTCATCAATGTCACCTATATTGAACTTACTTTCTTGTAAGTACACATGGTCACTAATTGCAATAAATTTTCTTAGTTCAATTGGAGGTGGAATTGATGTTGTAGATTGTGTTAATTGGTCAACCTCTATAGTGATATCAACATGAGCCCCTAATTCTTCACTTAAATCTTCAATAGCAGGTGACAATTGATGAGGAAATAATGGAACCTGAATGTAATCCATTGCTACAGGGTTGTCATGAATCTGATGCATCTCTTCAAATACAAAATTTTCCCTTGACAAATGTGAAACATCTTGATCTTCTAGAAAGGCTGCATTATGTGTTTCTTGGATCCGAGTATGGTTTTGAGGAACAAAGTAACATGATTGTGTTCTGAGATCTAACTTCTTTTCATTAGGAATGTAAAATCTAGCCTCCGCCTTACATCCCCAACATGAAAGTGGGCAAAACTTGGAACTCTCCCATGCCACAACTCAAAAGGTGTTGTTGAAATTGCCTTATTGGGAACTCGGTTCAATATATAATTTGTTGTTTTCAAAGCTTATCCCTATAAGAAACTTGGTAGTCTAGATTTAGTCATCATACTCCTAACCATGGCAATGAGAGTCCTATTTCTTCTTTCTAACACACCATTTTGTTGAGGTGTTCCAATTGTGGTGTATTGTGCCACAATGCCATTCTTCTCAAGATAGAGAGCAAATGGACCCTTTTGCTACCCAGATTCTGTGTACCTACCAAAATATTCTTCTCCCCTATCTGTTCTAACAATTTTAATAACCTTCCCTAACTGTTTTTCAACTTCAGTTCTATAAATAATAAAACAGTTAAGTGCATCTGATTTCTCACCAATGAGAAAAGTGTATCCAAGCCTAGAAAAGTTATCAATGAATTTGACAAAGTACTTGTTCCCACAAATTGTTTTAACTAGAAAGGCACCACAAATATTAGTGTGTATGATTTCTAATAACCCTTGACTTCTCTTAGCATCCATTTTTCTAAAATTAGTCATTTTGCCCTTTAAACAATCAACACACTCATTTGCAGTAGTGAAATCCAATCTTTGAATTAATTCAGCCTTTGAAAGTTTAATTACTCTTTCTTTAGAGATATGCCCTAGCCCTTTGTGCCAGATAATGTAAGAAGTGTCATTTTCAAGCATCCTTTTGGAACCAACATTCAATACTGAGTGATTATTTGACTCCACTAAGCATTCTAGACTCCACAAGTTATCTAATAGAAAAGCAGTTCCCAAAACCAAATCTAGACAATTCTTTTTAAAGATTTTTAAATATTCATCATCAGCAAGAAAGGAAAAGCCATCTTTTACAATTTTGGAAGCAAAAATTAAGTTTCTTCTCATCTTTGGCACATAGAGCATGTGGATGCAAATTTCTTCCTCCTTGTTCTTGGACAAAATTACACCTATAAAATAAATAACAACTTAGGTCAAGGGCAATAGCCTCATGTGTGTGGTCACGATGAATTGGGGGGCGGGGAGCTTTGGCCGAAGAACCTTCGATGCCAAAGTTAGAATTTAGAGAGAAAAAGTGTTTGGAGAATTTTGAGTATTTAGCAAGAGTGTAGACCTAGGTTTTTAGAGAAAATGGGGTAGTATATATAGGGCATGGGGGGAGAAGGTGGCCGGCCCTTTGTGGTGTTTTTGAGTGTATTTTGTAGTTAATTGGTAGTTTAATTAGCCATTAATAGATTAATTAGGTAATAAATCTATTAATTAGCTAATTAACATAATTTAAAAGGAATGTTTTGGGGGTTACCTTGTGGAGAAGATGATTGAAATAGGTTTTGAATAAATACCTATTTTGGGCACTTCTGACTTGATTGTGGGATGATTGTCAACTGCTTGCGTGTGAGAATTTTGGTGCTCCTCAAGGGTAATTTTGTCCTTTCTACCCAAAAATTCATGTGTTGTCTCTTGATTATTTTTGGCTCCATAGAGCACATCCTTTAATTGTAAAATAAAACCATAAGTACGTCTCACAACCCCTATTGAGTGTACTGCAACTTTAGTCCCTTCCCCCACATAGACATTGTATAAAGTATTTCCAATTTCCTTTTGCTTTTTAAAACTGTTTAAAGAGTTGGTTATATGTACGGAGCATCCAGTATCAAACCACCAAGAATCAACATGTACCTTACATAAATTTGACTCAACACAAACATGCACATGTTCCTTTTCTTTGCTTTTTATCTAATCCTTAAAGATTTCACAGTTCACTTTTAAATGGCCATTAGTTTTGCACAAAAAAACATTTAAGTTTAGACACATCTTTTGGTTTTTTAAACCTGGTAGATTTTCTAGGGGAGTCAATTACTTTAGCGGAAGTACTGAACCTTTTAGAATTCTTAAATGATTTAGAATTCTTACCAGAACCAGAAGAGCCTCCATTGTTGAACAGCTTCTTCTTCTTTCTAGTTTGCACAAAATTGACGTCCTCAATTTCTTTGCATTTCTCTTGTTTTTGACGAGTTTCTTCTTGTACACATTGTGCAATCAACTGATCAATGTCCCACTTTTTGTCTAGAGTGTTGTTGGAAACTTTTAACTGGCTATATTTGTTGGGAAATGCTTGGAGAATCATGAATACCAGCTACTTTTCACCAATATTTACATCCATTGAATTGAGTTTTTCAGCAACATTGGTCATCTTCATAATGTGGTCCCTTATAGAACCAGTACCCTTAATCTTGTATGTACTCAATAGAGACATGTATTGACTCACTTCAGCTTTCTTAAATTCTTTAAATTTCTTTTCAATTGCATTTAGGTAGTCAACAACCAAATCATGTTTCTTGATTCCTCCTCGAATTGTATCAGTCATACCACTCTCTAGGATAGACAGTGTCACTTTATTGGCTTTTGTCCATCTCTCAAAAAGTTGCTTTTTCGGCTCTGGTGCTCTGATCAATGATGACAGGCTTGGGATTGTCAATTGCTATATCAAACTCATTTAGAGTTAATAGCAAACTAATTTCTCTTCTCCACTTCTTGAAATTACCCCCGCCAGTGATGATTAGAATGTTAGCCAAATTGAGGGTCTTCATTGATATTGCAAACACTGAAGAACACAATGAAATCACAAAAGAACTTTTAAAGTTCCAGATTTCTTCTCTCAGTCTATTGCACATCATATCATCAAAACTATTATCCATATACATAATCTTAGCAACGAAAGGTTGATAAGCACATATAGAATAAAAGGTTTTTCAGAGCATTAAGAATCAATTGTTATGTAATCATGGACAACCATCTCAACATTATAAAGGATTTGTCTCAAACAAACAATTCTTCATAAATTTTTTTTTTGTATAAAACGAGTGATGTCTGCAGAAGGTCCAAGCTAAACTTTCTTCCACAGACAATTAGAGAAAATGCATAATCACAGGATTAAAAGGCAGAAATAAGCGTAATCATGATGCTTGTTATTCAAATCATGCTGAAGAAAGGAATATATTTGAGACAAGATAGATCAAAATTCAAATTTCATCCAATGTTCAGAAGACATACAATTTCATTCAATGAGTATCAATAACCAACAGCGGAAGCATTTATAATAAGTATTGAAGACTAAACAGCAACTTGAATAGCCCAGATCAACAAAACTCAAAATCAAAAGGGTAAAGTGTTGTATTCCGGATCCGAGAAAAACCCCAAAATTAGATAGGTTTCGAGTTATAACGGTCAAAAATTAAACAATCATATTTTATTAAAATGCACCTTTTTTTTCTTAGACCTAGTTTTAAGTCTAGAACCAGTTTCAAAACTTGAAGGCAGTAAAGATGATTTTTTTTTTTTTTTTTTTTTTTAAATTAGGATTTTAACGATTTTGTTGATTGAATTCAAGAACATGAATCTATGGCTCTGATACAACATGTTAACTCTAAACCACAAACAAGATTCAGTTACTCAAATCACAACCAAACAAAATACAAAACACCAATACATATAAGGCTGAAAATTACTAACCTGAAGAACTTCCATTGGATGCAGCCATGGTTATTCATGATCAACCTGAATGCACAACAACTATTCTTCTCTTTGTCAAGATGCTTATTGCTTAAACTAAGAATAAGGCTTAGTTCCAAAAGAACACGTTCTTGTGAGAGGAGAGGTTGTTGTATATATATACATACACATATCATTCTCATAATAGAATAAGGACTCCCTATTAGAATATTTATGGCAAACAACTTATGTTTTCCTAATCCATATCAGTTCATTACTGCGATAGAATCCTTTATTGACATAAACTAGTATACATCTTCCCATAAGGCTTTCTTACACTACAAGAAAACATGGAATAGGTGATCAAATTCTATGTGACGCCCAAAAATTAGTCACATATAGGAAAATTACGTGACGAAATGTTAAACGTGTCACAAATAATTGGTTTGCTAGGTAAGAAATTTGGACCAATTTATGTGACGATAAATACGTCACATCTTTCAAAATTAAGTGATGAATACGACAAGCGTCACCTATAATTATTTTATATCTTTTAAGATGAAGAAGTAGTGGCATAAAATTTTTGAAGTCCTTGTAAACACAAAAATTCCTGATAACTAACGAGACAAGAACACATGTACAAAATATATTTGTAGTATTAATGATTTTGGGATTACAATCTTTGTAATTTGGTCATCTGATTCGATCTCCGTAAGATGTTTGTTTGTTGACGTGTTGTTAATCCAAGGGCCATCGAGGCTTGATCTTGGATGAACGGTTTGAAGTTTCTTCAAGGGCTGTTAGGGCTTGATCTTGAAGGTGGAGGGAAGTTTCTTCAAGGGCCTTCAGGGCTTGATCTTTGAAGGTTGATGAACGGGTCTTCAAGGGGCTTTTGGGCTTGATCTTGAAGAACGGTGATGAATGGATCTTTAAGGGCTTTTGGGCTTAATCTTGAAGAACGGTTAGATGTGTGGATTTGTTGACGTTGTTGATCCAAATGGTCGTTGATGCTTGATCTTAGGATGAACGGATGATGAACGATGAACACTTTCTTCAAGGGCCGTCGGGGCGTGATCTTGAGTTGGTGGAAGTTCTTCAAGGGCCGTCGAGGCTTGATCTTGAAGGAGGATTTGACAAAGAACAAATAAAGCTTTCTTCATCCTTCGGGATTTGCTTGAGAGCTTTAGAGTTTCAAAGCTTCAAAGTTTTGGTGTGATATCCCTTGGTCTCCAAAATGAATGCCTTGACTTCCTATTTATAGAATTCCAAAACTTGATTTTTGGATTTAAATAATCAGATGAAATAAATCATTTCTGCCAGGTGTTGACACGTGTCCTATTTGATGACTTTTCCGATTTATTTCGATTTTTCATTGAGTCACACGCTACGTGTAAAATTTATGTGACACTTGAGCGTTAAAATTTTAATTATTGATCAACATTCATTTCACCGAAATTTCGATGTCTACAGTTCTTAATAAAATATATGGCGGGACAAAATGGCGCCATATGAAATAGGGTATGCGAGGAATTTCAAAGTGGGTCGCATATTTGAATCTTTGTGAGGAAAGTGGTCATCACATTACAAAGGAGGAATCAATTTCCAGCAAAAAATATAGTGAATCAAACATTAAATTTTTATGGGAATTCTCCCCGTCTCTCATTCACTTTCCTCTTCTCCCCTCTCTCCATCATCGTGACCTATAATCCACTGGCTGTCTCATCCCTCAATTTTCTTCTACCTTTACTACAACAGTGCCAGGATCTTCCGAGCCAATCGCTCAAACCCTCTCTCATCTTTTCACTCTCTATCACTCTCCATAACCAAAAACCCTAGGGACCTATTCAACCAACAAGCCAAATTCATGCCTCACACCAACTAGACTACCTTGATATGTCGTCCAATAGTTCTCTTTTTTGTTCAATTATGATTTTTGTGTTGGATTCACAGGTATTTGTCTCCAATATTGAGCTTTGAGTAGCCCTTCACTTCCACATCCACGGATTCACCCTCACAGGTCTCTAGTTGGGTAAAATTGTTTCATTTATTATCAATTCTTTTTAACTTAAGGTTTTGAATTTGCAGAAAATTGCCCCCAAAATTGAGCAAACCAATAGCCTTCCTCCTCCGCATCCATCTTCCTCTCTCTATCATGCTCCATAAACAACCCAATTCCATGCCATAAGTCCCACACCAACGAGATTGCCTTTGTATCCATGAATCGTTGAAGGGATTTTGCTTATCTGAGGTAATTGGCAAGGGGTTTTGTTTCTTTTTTTTTTTTTTCTTTTTTTTTTTTTTCAAATTAACTTAAAATTTGTATTTCCCTAATTTAATATATTATTAGGGTTTTGTAGTTTTTGTTCAATTTAATCCATTTTTATGACTAATTTGCTAATTATCAGATTTCTCATGCTTTGTTCTATTTAAACCCCATTTATTTTATCTAATTTGTTATTAGTTAGTATTTTTTGGCATCAGTTGCATCTGTGCTGCTGTTATAATGCCATTTGGTTACAATTTGAAGAATCAAGCTACCATGGTATGATTTCCTTTACTTCTATAATTTTTGTCTGGCTTAGGCATGTTTCTGTTATGTGTTCTGTTTGAATTTTTTAGAAACTAAAAGCTTGTTTAATTGTATGTTTATCTAAGATGTGCTTCCCATCTCTTCCCATGGAGCTCTAGCCTTTGATAAGGCCCAAGTAACGCTTTCACTGACTTGAGATTAGGTCCTATTAATTTTTCAAGTACTGTAATTTTGCCATATATAATAGTTATGCTTAATTTGCTCCTATGAATAATTTGTGCCTTTGCTTTCAATGGGGTATGGTGGTTGTGTTTTTGCTGCTGGATGATGATTTTGTTTTACCTTGGTGTCTTAGAAAACTTACAAAAATTTACAAGGATTTGAGCAGGGGTTGAGCCATAAGTAAAGTTTATATGAATTTGAGCTCTTAGATTATATAATAATAGTCTAAATAACTGGGGTTGCAACTCCAACCCCACATTCTCCTCCTCTCCCTCTAAAAATCACATACAACCTTATCCATGCTTTGTTGTCCTTGCCTTGCTGTTAATGAAGAATTCTGGAGTTCTCTAGATGTACAATGGGTGGTATGGTCAGTTGTGCGGGTGTGTTGATGAGGTGAGACACCTTAGGGGGATAATATCGTGGATATTTTAGCTTCAAGTTTCAATGTCTTTTTCATAGATTGATTGAATGTACAAGGGGGGATATATAATGAGGTAGAAGGTTACATGTAACCCTACTTTGGCAAATCCTACTAACCCGGTAAACTCTAAATCTGTCATTCCTTAAATTAAGGGAGTGCAGCAAGTTGCTAGTACACAACTATCAACAAGTCATCTAGATGTCAATCTTCCTTAAATTAAGGGATTAGACTTAATAGAGAATCCCATGGAAAGAGGGAACATAAAATCTGGTAGCATCAATCACCCCATATCGTCTAATATCCATATGCAGCATCAGTCATATGCAGCATCAGTCACCCTATATTGGTGACTTATGCAGCATCAGTCACCCCATATCGTCTAATAAATTATAAGACTTATCTTTTAGAATCATCTTGCTATCTAAAGCCTTGAGGACGTACCTTTTAGAATCATTAGTAGTGATATTAATTTGATCTTTATAAAAGTTTAATGTTTTAAAATTACAGCGAATAAGTAGTTTATGGTATGAAACTAGATATGTTTTTCTTGTTAATTAATGACCTTTTAATGTAGAATGTTTTCAAGCAAAATTTATATAATCGTAAGAAACAAAAGTATTATCACAAGGGAAGGGCAAAACCATTTCATCCAACATGCAAGGAAGGCTCACAAGGTAATGAAATTAAAGTACATATAAAACTCATTGTGTTATTTAGATAGGCTCGTTTGTTATGTTTCGTTCTTCTTACTGTAACTATTTCTTCAATTCTTATTTTTTTTCTCTTTTGTTGTTATTCAAATTCTCAATGCACCTGGTATTCTTTAGACACCAATGTTTATTTTCTTCTCTTTTATTATGTAAGAATAAGATGAAGAAAAAGAAGGATGGAGTTAAAGGAGAAAGTATTCAAGAAGCACCTGAGATAGTGATGGTGATCTTTCAAATGACAATGATACTTGTGCTGAACTAAAGACCATGATATGGTTGATGACTTATATTATGTATCTTGTTGTTGGTTCCAAACATGCACACGGTATACCTATTTTGTTACCGACTCAATGCCTTAGAAACTTGTTAGCATCTCAATATGTTTAGAGGTGTTAGGATGCTTATGTTAGCTTTTGGGATATACCCTTAGTGTATGTATTGGATGTAACCTAACTTATTGATCAGTGAAATGTGATTAACCAAAGTATTGCCTCATATGTGTTATGAATTCTAATTCTACATGACGAAGCAGGGAATAAGTGGTAATTGGTTCATCACAAATTGTTCCTAGTAGGTATATGATTTTGATACATGTGGCACAAATTGCGCGACATGCCAAAGGAATATGTGACGCTTTCAGTCTCTTATCCTCAGCCATGGCATTCTAGGATCATATTGCATTACAACAGTTTGGGTCTTTTACGACTTGAAATATACGGCGTACAGTATTGGCATGCCTTAAATGATATTATTCACGACATTCGTAAAGTTCATGTCGTAATACTTGCACATAATCAAGCATTCACGGCATCATTTTTGTGCAAGTCGTTAAATAAAACTATTTACGGCTTAAGCATTGTGTGTTGTATTTGACAATTTACACGACGAACTTTCCTTCTCTTTTAAGGCATCGCGTTATGTCGTAAAGTGAATTTTTTATATATTTAGGTCCTTACCTTTTATGGCACAAAAGATACGTCGTAAATAATGGCTTGTACCTTCGCGCCTAAACTTTCCCACTCCACACCTAACATTTTTCTCAAACTTCTCCCTCTTCCATATATATATATATATATATATATTTTTTTTTTTTTTTCTTTTTAAATCTTTCATATTTACAAAGAGATGTGTGCGGACATTAACAATTACAACGTTCTTCTACAAGCCCCCCAAAAAAGCTAAAAAAATCGGCGCTAAACAAAAATTCATAAAAATTAATGTTTTTTGTAAAATTAAAAAAGAATAAAAAAAAATGAATTGGCTACTAACCCAATCCCACTCTCTTCACTTTACTCTATTCTAAATAAAATCCCTAGAAATTCCCTCTCTTCTCTTCCCTTTGCGCCAGACTCACCATGTAAAAAATTTCAGGGATTTTACATTAAATCTAAGCGGGAAAAGATGGCGCTCTAGTGGACATTTCGCAATGACAGAGTTTTCTTGTCAAAATCCAGACTCTTCTCAACTCTTTCATTCTACAAAACAAAGCAAAACCTCTTCCTCTCACCCCAAACCTACCAGCTCCAATCTCTTCTTTTTGGCACGCCAAGACTGAAACCCATATCTCTCTCTACTATTCTATATGCAGCGCCTCCCTTCCCTCTATTGCACCCCCAACAAGGCAACTCAAGGATAATGTGAGTTTGGTACAATGGCAGAGTTTAGTTAAGAAACGCTTTGGTTCAAAATATAAGGTAACAATAATTCTTTTCTTTTATTCAAATATATCCATTCTAGTTTCAGTACTTCAAATCCATAACAATTATATTGAATAAATTTTGGATATATAGGAGATAAGTGAGAGATTCAAGAAAATGAGGGCAAAGCAAACTATGCTACACACAATGAGTCGCAAAGGCTATGCTCGCCTTGAAGAAGAGATGGTAAACTACAATTTTTATTTCTGTTAGTCATATTTTACTTTTGTAGATTTTCTGGTTTAAAGTTTCAGTGTATATTTCATGTATGTTTGTACAAGAGTGAGTTCAGGTATATATGAGAAGAGAGAGGGAAAAGAGATGAGAATGATGGCTGCAACAAGCAGCTGACAAGAAAGAAGAAGGCATGTTGCCTACCTAATCTAAACCTTACACAAAGGCATTACCCCAATCAGTCTCCTCCCTTAAATCAAGGGAAAGGTGATTTACATACCCTTACCCTAAAGATTACAATGAGCCTTACCCTAGAGATTTACCCTGGGGGTCACCTTCGTAGTAGACTCCATATGCAGCATCAGTAGATGCAGCATCACAACTTTTTAACATAATTGTGAGTGGTGCTGCTATATGAAGATTATGATCTAATATTCTCTCTTAGTGCTTTTTTTTTTTTTTTTTTTTAATTTCTAATGATGTAGATAAGAGAAAGTGAAACACCTGATGCAATAACAAGGGAAGATGTATGGATTCGTGGGCACATAAGGAAATCTGGTGAATTTGTAAACGAAGAGGTTGCAACTGTAGCGATAATGGATGGAACAATTAATACTCATTTGTATTAGTATTATAGTCTTTATTTTATAAGTTAACATTTTACTTTTTCATCGTAGAAAAAAAATACAAGAAGCAAATAAGAATGTAACAGATGTTGATAAGAACTCTATTAAGAATGATGCTCTTGCCAAAGCGCTTGGACCTGAACGTAGAGGTAGAGTAAGGGGACTTGGGTTTGGTGCAACACCTTAACAAGTGAGTGTTCAAACATATAATCGTGAAA